>NW_024423675.1:22624689-22831669 GCF_017311325.1 Ursus maritimus | reverse complement strand
ATTATGTTCCATTTTTTCAGAGTAACGAAACAAAGAAGATGCAGTGTTTAAGTAAATAAGGGGTCTATCACACATCACCATAAAAATTAATAAGACTAGCAAATGATCCCACATTTTGAGATCTCACTGTATACATGTCACTGTGCTAGGCTGGATGGACAATATAATATTAATGGTAAGCAGACTAAAACTCATTAATTTTATTTCTAATAGGCCCTCAAATGTTTATTGAAATGAATGGAGTTACCTGTATTGAATTATATTGACTTGAAGTAGGACAATTATGAGACACTGTCACTATACTTAAATCTCCAATCTATCTAAAGAATTAAAATATAAATGCATGAAATTTTAAATAATACAACTAACGAATAACAATACATTGCTACAATTTTTTTTAGTCTGAAATCGTAGTAGACAACAGGAAGTTGCAAAAATAGAACATACAGTCCCATGAACCCTTCACCCACGTTCGGTGGTGCCATCTTATATGACTGCAGTACAAATATCAAAATCAAAGAATTGACACTGGCACCATACTGATACCTAGACTACAGATTTTTTTTTTTAAAGATTTTATGTATTTATTTGACAGAGAAAGAGACAGCCAGCGAGAGACGGAACACAGGCAGGGGGAGTGGGAGAGGAAGAAGCAGGCTCCCAGTGGAGGAGCCTGATGTGGGGCTCGATCCCAGAACGCCGGGATCACGCCCTGAGCCGAAGGCAGACGCTTAACGACTGCGCCCCCCAGGCGCCCCCCAGTTTTCACCACTTTTTACCTGTCACTCATCTGTGTGCTTATGTGGGATGTAGTTCTATGAAATTTAATCCCCTGTATAGATTTGTGTAACCACCACCACAATCAGGATACAGAACAATTCCATCATCACAAAGGGACCCCTTAAGTTTACCTCTTTGCAATCACATCTACTCCTATCCCTGTCCTCTGGCACAACTCATCTGTTTTCTATTACTCTTTATTTGTCATTTCAAGAATGTTGTATAAGTAGACTCATATAGCATGTAACCCTTTGAGTTTGGCTTTTTTCACTAAGCATAATGCCCCTGAGATCCATCCAAGTTGTTGCATGGGTCAATAGTTTGTTCTTTTTTTTTGCTGACTACTATTCCATCATACGGACATACCAGAATCTATATAAATATTCACCCATCAAAGGACATTTGGATTGTTTCCACTGTGGGTCTATGATAATGAAAGCTGCTATGAACATTTGTGTACAAGTTTTTTTGTCAACCTACATTTCCACTTCTCTGGGATAAATGCCCAGGAGTACAAACACTGGGCTGTATGGTAGTTGCATCATTAGCTTTTAAGAAACTCTCATACGTTCCCCCCGCTATGTATGAGAGATCTAATTTCTTTGCATGCTCGCCCATATTTAGTTTTACTACTATTTTTTATTTTAGCCCTTCTGGTAGGTGTATAGTGATATCTCAATGTGGTTTTTAATTTGTTTTTCCTCAACACACAAGTACAATTTAAGAGATGTCACAAGAGAGCTGATTGCCAAATTGCATGGACAGATTTTCTCTTCTATTTTGGTAGTTCTCAGTTTTGACTTTATATTAGAATCACCTGGGAAGCTTTAAAACCACCCAAAGCCCAGACCATACCTCAGACCAATTAAATTCAAATGTCTCAGGACAGACCCAGGCTTTATTGCTTATTTGTTCAAATAAGAAAATTCTAATATGCAGTCAAGGTTGAGAACAAGTGTTGAATCTAATTTCTACAGACGACAGGAATCTAATCATACTTAAAGCCCTTTGCTGACACCCCGTAACCTGTACTGCAAATAAAACCCCAGCCCATTGGTACTTCCTCCAAATCTTGCCTCCTGCCTAGTCTGGCCTTGTCAACCTCCACTTCTGTCGCACATTTTATGCCCTAGCAGTAATGAATTATGTGTAGCTTACCACACGTATCATTATGTTTCATACAAAATCCCTGCAGTTAGAACTTGAGAATTCACATTTCTATCAGACTCCAAGAGATCCTGACACACAACAACACCTAAAAGAAACTATACGCCCACGATTGACCAAGTGCGTCCCTTATTTGTCCATCCCTCTAGTCTTCGTGTATTTATTCATCCAACGAATACTGAGTACCTAGTGCGTGCCAGGCACTGGAGAGCTTTTGGTGCAGAGGTGGAAGGTTCTAGCAGACACGCTGAAGTGTGGGTAAGCACAAGGGCTCGGGGAGCTCGCAGGAGAGGCACCCCACCCAGCCAGAGAGATGCTGGCAGATGCAGGTCAGGACTTGAAGGATGAGGGGGATTAGCCAGGCAGAGGGGCAAAGGAAAGGATAGAGCTTTTCTAAAAGAGAAAACAACATGTTTAAGGCCAACCACAAAATGGCATGACTTGTTCAGAAAATCTAAAAATCTTTGGCCTGGCTGGAGCAGGAAGAGAAAGGAATAAAGATGAACATCGAATGTGCAACCATTTTAAGTGTATTATTTTAATGCCGCTAATTAAGTAATATCAATAAATAAGAATCAATGGCTGTGAAGGGGTAGAGTCATTTTTCTTAAGCAAACAGTAAATTCTAATTGCAGCCTGAAAGGCTTTTGAAGATTCAGTTGGAAATAGCCCTCACCCCATTAAACTCTATTAACAACCTTTCTTTTAAGCTCGTGACCCTGCCCAGGAGTGGTTGACCTCAACTTCAGGGTCAAGAGATTTGCTTCTGACACTTATTTCAGATGCTAACTTCCATGAGAACTAAGTACTCTCTCTTAAGCCAAGTGTTCGTGTCTGACGGAGGAAATTGCTCTGTTCCCTAAATGACACTAACACTTTTCAAAGACGTGTCCACAGCAGATATCCTGGTGCCGCTGGAGTCTGAGGCTCCCAGAAGCTGCTCCTCCAGCAGTGTGTGTGTGTGTGTGTGTGTGTGTGTGTGTGTGTGTGTGTGTGTCTGGCAGGGGGTGGTGGGGATTAAAACATAGGATCCAAATTGGAGGACTTGCCAAACTTCCTACAGCACTCCCCCAGAACCAAAAGGAGATGGATTCTTCACTTGAACCGCTGAACAAGTTACTGAGAAAACCGGAGGGGAAAAAAATTAAGCAAAATTTCATTTTCCAAGATTCACTTTTAAAAAAAGAAAAAGGCAAATCTCATCTCACTGGGGAGCTTTTCTGTTCCAGAATGATTTTAAGTTCACTTAGGGATATTTTAGTTTTATTCATGTTTTGGCAGAATTTATGAGCTTCAGATCATTTCCTGAAAATAGGACAGTCATAGTCACTGCCAACACTGGGGTAAATTTCACTTTATCAGGCAAAGTGGTTTAGGCTCACAAGTTTAAAGAGAAATTATCCCTCTGGATCCGTGAGAACAATACAACCGTGGTGTCCTCTCTTGGGAGCCGCTCTGCCACTGGAGACCCTGGCCTGGATGTCATCGCTCACCAGCCTGAATGCGGACTTGCCACTGCCCTTCCTCACAAGCTTTAACTACCAGCTTTTTGGAACATGAGGTCATGTAGACAGAGCAGCTATGGGGCAGATTTCCTGATAAGTTTGAAGGTATTTCAGGGGACCACAGAGCAGAACATCTGAAATCAGGATTATGTTAGAAAATCTGGGGCATGTATGTCCACTGCCTCTACCCTCAACCGACTTACAAACTAAACCATGTTGATGTGGATGACGAAGAGACCAAAGGAATAATAATCCTTGAACATGTAAGAAACGTGATTGAGAATTTATATTCTCAACCGTTATTATTATTTTTTTACCATCAGCAATTTGCAAATCCTTTGAAGGCTCAGAAGTCTGTAAAGCAAGGGGACATTGCAAAGGTCCCACTGGCCAGCTTCTCAAGCTACTCATCTTTGCCACTTTATGTAACAAAACTAAAAACAAAACTCTCTTAACCAGTATCAAGGCTAGGGAGGGTGTGCGCATGGGTGTGTGTATGAGTGTATATATGGGTGTGCGCGCACACACGCACACACACACATTGAGAAAAGACCAGAGCTTGACGGCAACACTAAAGAGATTATACCATGCCCTTATTAAATATCTTAAGCCAATAATCAGTCCATTCATGACCACCTTCTTTGGAGGGTAACTCTGGGATCAGCTAGCCCTTAGAATAACACCAACCTTGGCCATTCTCTGAGGACAACAAGAGAGTAGCAGGGTCTTTCTCTCCTGCCATCAGTCCATGTTCACCCAATTTTGGCCCTTTGGTTAATGGAGCATTCAGTATGGGGGCAACTGGTCTTCCCCAAACTCCTATATTACATCTCTTCCCCACCCGTCTCAAAAATTAAATAGGACAGGGGCGCCTGGGTGGCACAGCGGTTAAGCGTCTGCCTTCAGCTCAGGATGTGATCCTGGCATTATGGGATCGAGCCCCACATCAGGCTCCTCCGCTATGAGCCTGCTTCTTCCTCTCCCACTCCCCCTGCTTGTGTTGCCTCTCTAGCTGGCTGTCTCTCTCTCTGTCAAATAAATAAATAAAATCTTTTTTAAAAAAATTAAATAGGACAGACAGATGAGCCACAAATTTCAAGCTACCTTATCCCTCCCTTCTTCACTCCCTCTCCCCCAGTCCTTGAGTCTTTGTCCTTCGCCCTAAAAATGTCTTGTTTTTTCTCCCCTTGTCATCTGGCAGCCAAGAATATTGACTGCGGCTTGAAGAAATAACATCATATTATGGAAACATCCTTTTATTGAGACAGCTGACAACATATGTCACGGCATGTACTCATTCTTTAGATTGCTGTGCCATTTTTAGGGCAGACAGGGTATGGATACAGGCTTCATGCTATTTTGCAAATTTCATGTGCTGTGGAAAAAAGACAAAGCTTGCCATTTTCCATTTCTGCAAGTTATGAGGATCAGGGAGTATTTTCTCCATCCCATGATTTAATATGACTTTGAAAACTGTTAACGCCCAACAAGATTCTGATGTAAAACCCTAATAACCTCTAAAAAGAAACAACAACATATAGCTAATTAACAAGGATTCCCTTCAGGGAATGACATGGTACATTTCCAGGGTCTGGCTCAGCAAAGATGAGAAAGGTGATCCCCACCAATGTGGCAAATTCAGGCGTTTAAGCACCATTGTCTGCGAGTGTGAGCTCTCCTTCAAGCTCACATATGAAAGCCTCGAGGGTTATAAACTTCCTCTTCCTTCCTTGCCCTTCCCTCCCTGTCTCTTTTATAACCCTAACCCTTCTCTTCCATAAGAACTAAGCTGCAGGATGGTGAAAGGAAATGATTTCATCTGGGTGGAGAAGAGAAGAGATAGAACTTTAGTCCCAAATCCTGTAAATCAAGCATGCCATACACAAGAAACAGCTGCCAAGCCGCAGGCTGAGTTTCCTTAGGTGACAGGGCCTTGCTCTAGCAGCGTCCCCAAGGGACAGAGCCGCACAGGGAGGGGACGTGGAAGGACAGAACCAAGAGTTGCATCTTGGTTACGCGTTCAGAATTCTCTTTATCCTGTGGTCCTTTCTTTTTATTTTAGCAGGAACATTTCTCCCCAGAGGTCTAGAGGGCTGTTCTGGCTATCATAATTTCAAAATATAACTCTCAAAAACCGAGGAAAGAGGTTAAAAAAAAAAAGGCAACTCATTTCTCTACCTTGGATTGTGCAAAATGTCTATTCCGTAAATCCCTGCACTATGTGCTGACTTTTAAAACTTATCCAGACATATATGCAGAAAGTAAGATGCTTTTAACAACTTGAATTTAAGAGTCTATTCCAAACAAGAAAAGCACAGATAATCCCCAGGGGGGAAATATTGCAAGGCATGTGCTGATTAAACTTGCTCTTGCTTATCATGTCGCTCTTTATCTCTGGCGTGCTTCAAAGAGGAGGATATGAAGAACGCATTGATGGGTTTCAGGGTCACAATCACACCCAGAATGGATGTTGGTGGGCTCCCAATGTGCAGTAGAGAAAATGGAGTTCTGCCTCTGGGCTCAACAAGCCAGCCTTCTGAGGAGCACAGCTGTGGGAATAGTTGTGAACTTACTACTTTAAATACCAGTCGTGTTTGTGTGTGCCTGTTAATCCTTTTTGGATGGAACTCGTTGAATATGTACATATATCTATGTCTTCATAAAAAGAGGACATTTGAATTATTTTCATTTTTGATGACCCGGGTCTTTATTAAAAAGTTCACCATCTAACCCACTTCTTTCCCCATGTTAGCTCATTTCCTTTCTAACTCTTTCTCGAGAATGAAGGCCCTTGTCGGGGCTCCTGGGTGGCTCAGTTGGTAAAGTGTCTGCCTTCGGCTTAGGTCATGATCCCTGGGTCTTGGGGGGAGACTGCTTCTCCCTCTCCCCCTGCCGCTCCCCCTGCTCATGCTGGCTGTCTCTTTACTTCTCTCTGCCAAATAAGTAAATAAAATCTTTAAAAAAAAAGAAGAAGAAGAATGAAGGCCCTGTTAAACTGAGCCATCCAATGCTAGACATTGACTGGGCTGCCATTACTAGGAGGCAGAGTCATTGTGTGTTAACAGGGCTCCAGCTCACGTGCACCTTCTTATGGCCCTTCTAAGTACCTGCCCTAATGTATTTGCTCTTTGATAACTTTTGTCCATGCACCTATTAAGAGGGTGCATGTAAAATCTATTGGCTGGGCACTCCATCTTCTACCCTACTAGATTTTATCATTAAACCTTCACGGTAAGCCATGGGGCATATACTATTATTATTTCCATTTTACAGATGGGAAAATTGAGTCTTGCAGAAAGTATACCTTTTGGCCCATGCACAAGGTAAGTAGAGGGCCAGCATATAATAGAATGCACTCTGCCTCCAGCCCTTGCTCCTGACTTCTGAATTATACAGCATTTCATCTCAGCCCGGACTGTTGGACACTCTGTAATAGGACTGATGATCCTGCCAAGGGTCTCATGCCCAGTGTTCTCAAAGTGAAGGGACCTTCTACAGGCCATGGACAGCTGTATTCTGAGCAGAGGTAGGAAAAAGGCCATTATCACCCACTTGGTTTTACACCTTGTCATGGATGCCAAAGCTGTCATGCTCAGGTACTTGTTTTTTTTTAATTTCCTTGTGAAAATCATCTGTCAGTTCTGCAATAACCATTCTTCCTAAGGTCAAGATTCACATCTGTGAAGCCAAGGAAGGGACCGGCATCTGAGAAAGTCTCCATGACCTTCCCTTCCCACTGCCTCCATCAAGGCACTCTTGCAAACCCACCTTCTTGGAAACAAGGAGCATCAGGAGCGGTGGTAGCTAAAGAACAAATCTCTTACAGATCGTCTCCTGGAGACCTCACCTGCCAAAGTTCCAGTTTCTTCTCTGACCCTCCATTGGTCCTCAAGTACAGAGAATTAGATGCAGTGTAGTCCAGTTTCATGACGTACTCTCATCATTGACAAATGCATGTCCTGATTTTATTTACTGAATTAGCTACTTAATTGAATATTTGAAATAATTTAATAAGCATCTATGAAACTACCCCTTCAAAAAAACTAGACCTTTGGAAATATCTACATGTATCCAAATGGTTCCTCCTCATCCTCTTAGCCATCCCCCTCAAAGTAGCATCACCTGGAGTCCAGTATCGATCATTCCTTTGCTTTCCTTTTTAAGCAGTTTGATTACACCTATACACATTCTAAAATGTACATTTTAATTTTACTTGTTATTAACTTTAGAAAAAGAGTATCATTCTATAGGTCATCTTTTGGGACTTAATGTGTTTAACTTAATATTATACTGTTAAAATCAACCCATTCATTTACATCATAATCTTCCTTTGGATAAATAGACCATAGTTCATCCTCCCAGTCTCCCATTGGCAGGCATCTGGACTGTTTTCTGTTTTCCTTGTTGTGAACAGCACTGCTGTGAACATTCTTAAGCATATGTCCTCTTGCACATGTGTGGGGATTTCTCTTGCAAAGGCACGTAGGAAAGGAATCGTTGGGAAAAAAAATTCTGTAACTATGTATGGTGATGGATGTTAATTGGACTTATTGTGGTGACCATTTCACAATATATATAAATATCAAATCATTATGTTGTACACCTGAAACTAATATAGGGTTATGTCAATTATTCCTCAATAAAAAAAAAATTTTAACTTGCTGATACACATACACACAAAAAATTAATATTTATTTTCCATAATTCCACATATTTTGATTTTATTAGATTCTGGAAATAATCTTTAATGGGAAAAAAATAATAAAACAACGCTATAAAAGCAGTGAATACTGGTCCTGGGATGTAATTTCAGAGTTACACACAAGCTAGGGTAGATATAACCAAAGTCAGTTTCAGGACCTAAAGGAAAGTTTATCTGAATCAATTAGCATTTTATAAAGGCTGAATTTAGCAGTTTATTTGAATAGTCTTGGGGCAGTTTTTCCACTTGATGATACATAGAAATAATAGCTTTCGGTGGAAATTAATAGATACCACTTTAAAGACAAGACTTTGGTAAATCTAAGCAGGACCAAATGAGACACAGAGTAAGATGTCTGATGATCATTTAAAAGAACTTTGAGCCAGGCACCTGGGTGGCTCTGTTGGTTAAGCGACTATTCTTGGTTTCAGCTCAGATCGTGATCTCAGTGTCCGGAGATGGAGCCCCACTTAGGACTCCGCGCTTACTATGAGTCTGCTTGGGACTCTCTCCCTCCCCCTCTGCTCCTCCCTCTCTGCTCCTTTCCTGCTCATGTGTGTGCGCGCTCTCTCTCTAAAATAAGTAAATAAATAAAATCTTTTAAAAAAAGAATCTTGAGTTAAGGTAATACTAAGTAAGGAATTGTTTATACCCATTTTTTTTAAAATGCCTGTGCATCTGTGATTACTTTCACACTGATTATGGAACTTGCCAACGATAAACCACAAAAACATTTAGTTTCAGGAGTCAGGGACAATGTCAGGCAAGAAGCCCACTATGCATTCTGCATGGATCTCACCAAACTTGGCCTTCTCATATTGCTCACTTCTGAATGAATTCAGTGAAATGACACATCAAAACACTTTTAGTAGAATACATGCATTCAGCAAAATATATTCCCTTACTTCCAGAGAGACCTCAAGAGGTTTTTCCTGAAAATAAGTGTTGGGGCACTTGCTCAGTTGTTAAGCATCTGTCTTCGGCTAGGCCATGATCCTGGAGGGAGCCCCGCATGGGGCTCTCTGCTCAGCAGGAAGTCTGCTTCTGCCTCCCTTCCCCAGCCCCTGCTCCTGCTCTCTCACGCTCTCTCTCTCAAATAAATAAATCAAATCTTAAAAAAAAAAAAAAAAAGTGTTCTTTGGTCTCATAAGTGGAGAAATGCATAGGACCTGGGATTCACAATGTAAGACTCTAAGAAGTATTACTTTATTTATTTATTTTTGTAACCTTTGTTTAATTCTGTAACATTCTGGTTTGTGAAATGCGGCTTTAGTAGATTCTACTGACTTGGCAGTGGATGGGAAATGAGATTCAAGAAAAAAAAAACTGTAGCAAAAAGTATGCAATCATTTGAGCCTAAATGACTGGTAGAATGGCAATTCTTAACAAGAAAGGAAGCATGCAGAAAGTTTTGGGTTGGGAGAGATGATGAGTTCCATTCTGAGCATAGTGAGTTTGATACCAAGATCCCTTTGGCTGTATCACTGTCCATCAGCTGGAAGTTCAGGATTAGAGCTTGCTAGTACGGTCCTGACCAGAGATGAAGATTTCACAGGCATATACAGAAGCAAGAATTAAAGCCAGGGCAGTAGATTAGGTTGGGAAGGAACTGATGAGGAAAGAAGAAAAAAGGGAAAGGGAGGACATCTCCCTGTATTTAAGGAGCCATCAGAAGTTGAGAAGAGAACCACAGAAGAAAGTTCCTATTGAAGCCAGAAGAGAAGAAAGTCTCAACAAGGAAGAAATGTTACCCAAATGTTACAAAGACAAAGACCTGAACTAAGATCATCGAATGTACTGTTTGAGGTGACAGGTTACCTTCCAGAGGACATTGTTGGCATTGTGGTAAGGACCTAAATCTTATGGAAAGTGTTAAGAAATGAGGGCATGCAGAGAGTGATGGCCAGGGGCAATGACTTAGTACGTCAGTGACGAAGGAGATGAGAAAGCTAGGTTGGCAAACTTAAGAAGTAGCAGAATAGAGGGAATCTTCACATTTTTAGGCTGTAGGTTGACCTAAGCTGTTGTAGGCCAAGGAAGTGATTACAGATACAAGTAAAAGGGGCACAACTGATAAAGCAAATTTTCAAAGAGCTTGGTGGACTGGTCAGGACTCAGGTTGTTATTGGTAGAAGATAAATTGATACAGCCTTGTTAGAGAGCAATGTGACAATATATCTAAAATTTTAAATGTGTATACCCTTTGGCCCAGCAATTTCATAATACAATTCTGTCCACAGAAAAGCTAATGCAAGTGTACAAGGATATTCATTATAATATTAGTTGTAATAGCAAAAAATTGGAGAACCTAAATGTTTTCCAACAAAGGAATGTTTAAATAAATCATGACAGACCTCTTCTACAAATGATACAGCTATTAGAAATAATGAACAAAATATGTATATATTGAAATGAAATAAAGCTCAAAATATCTTTCCAATGAACTGTTAAGTTTTACTGGGGCAAGAACCATGTCTTTTTTTCTCACACTTGCATACCCATGCCCTAGCACAGAGTTTGACCCATAGTAAGTGCTCAATAAATACTTGAGTGGAATGTTAAGTTTTGTTCGTTTGTTTGTTTAAGTAGGCTCCATGCCCAGCATGGACCCTGAACTCACTAGAGCAAGACGTAGGCTGGGATCAAGAGTCAAATACTTGACCTACTGAGGCACTCAGATGCCTTCGAATGTTGGGTTTTAAAAACATATTGCAGAATAACATGTAAATTGATTATGAAAAGATTCACATTTATTTTATATACACATATATGTGTTTGAATTTGTATGTGCATAGAAAAAAGTTCTGGAAGAATATTCAGCAAGTTAAAGTAGTTTTCTTTGGAGAGTGGGATTGGATGGGAGTAGAAGAAGAGAAGTAAGTACATTTTTATTTTAATTAATTCTATCTCTTAAATTTTTACTGTCATGAATTTGTTTTATAATTTCCATATGTCAATAAAAGACATAAAGTCACTGGAGAAAAGGGAAGAAGAGTGCAGTAGGGTGGGTTAGTCTGGGTAAGGGTCAAGCCCCATCCTCCTGAAAGACAGTAGTGGATGATGGAAGTTGCAGAAAGGAAGGAAAACTAGGGAACCTAATCATGTGTCTCAGTAAAGTCGAAGCCAGTGTCATCCAGGAGAGGGAAGGTAGTGGTGACAGACTGACATCTGGGGGGGGGGGTGAGAAGATTCAAATACGAACTCAGTGGAAGCGCTAGGTAGACCTCGGAGACCATTCAGTACAACCACCCACTTTACTCTTTACACAAGGCCTTGCCAAAAAACACACAATTTGGTGCCAGTTCAATACATCGGCCTCTAAAAATATGTAAAAAGCATTCAAAACATATGAATAAATGGATTGTGAGGCATTTGTGAGGACCCTGATAGGGTAAAGAGAAAGGACTTGTGGTTTAGAGCCTGCAGTATCCTCTGGCATTCTGTGTCAATGATAGGCAGCCTGTGACCTAGAGCAGAGGCAAGACGTGGGTGGAGTATGAGAGTGTGGGAGGTAGCGATGAATCCCGAGAGACTCACTGTCCACTGGATCGCTCCACTTTCATCCAGGCCTCCTAGCTATGCTGGTGTTACGATTAGGTAATTTGGGTAAAGGTGTCGCTCCAACTGTAAAGGCAGCACCCACTAACTTAATAAAACATGAAGTCTCATCAGGGAATCAAAATGTCTAGCAGTTCCCAGAATCCTTGGGGTGAATCCTGACCTACCGCTTTGAGCAGGTTTGGCTAGCAGCTCAGGCTTTCGTTAAGGCAGTGGTTGGTGAAGGCTAAGCATCCTGGCAGTTGTTTCTGGAATAGAGGCTCAGCCAGTTAGCCAGCCTGCTGGACACCCTATTGATATTGAACCTTCTTCCGAGATCCAACTGACTCCTGCTAGATTGATGTCCTACCATGGTGTCCAACCATGGTACAGTAATGGATCGCCAGGATGGAGCGTATGCCAGTACCACAGCATATGGTATGTCTGCCATTCCAAGGAGGGGTCAGAGGCAACCGTGTAAGTTATTAAAAGGGGTGAGTATGAGGAGAATGAAAGGCACGGCTTTGTGTTTTAATGCTCCTGGCTTTTTGCTTTTTGTTTATTTTTAAATTTCTTTTCTTTTTATGATTTATCTTTATATCTATGTCACGCATAGACAAGAAGGATTGAGTTTGCCTGTGTCCTACTTTGGCCCTATGTGCTACTAAAAGCTATGTAATGGTCTCAAATTCCCTGCTGTTTTATTCGGCTAAATAAGAACATTTTCCATGAAAGACTGAGTTCTATTTAATCCAAGTAGTAGATTGCATAAAATCTGTGGGTAAATAAGGAATCTACACCCCAAATTACATCATACTAATTCCCCATGTTCCTCCTCATCCTCCACACAAGCCGATGCTCCTTGTTCTTCTACACGGTTCAGTCAAGCTTGTGTCTACACTTGGCCTTGGGCTTATAAATTTCATACACGTTTTGTTCACAGCTTACCTTTTGCTTTTTACCAATTGTGATTATACATTTAATATATTCACACAGGGCAAGGACGAAATGATTCACAGTTAAGAAAAGACATAGACTAAAGGAAAGGAATGGAATTCTACTCAATGATAATTCAATACGTATTTTCTGAATGGCCCTGCAGGTGACCTAAGGCTGGGAGTATCCACCCCATTCTTCCAGTACAGTCTCAATTTCCTGTTGCAGTATCCTGTGTAGTTTGCCTGGTCTTTTCCATCTCCAGCACTACTGATCTGATGGCCTATTGTCCTAGGAAGTACATACCATAGGGCCAGTGAAAGGCTGTATAATAGAGGGGTGAATTGAGGACAGAAGATGTATTTCTAAGTTCTTTCCTTTTGTGGTCTCCAGCGGCATTATTTCTCTTCTGGCCTGTAGTTCTGAATCTGGCAGAGTTTAAAATAATAACTCATACTTCACTTCCCTTTGTTGCATTTGATTTGTTACATTAACTGTCCACAGGCTTTCCTGAGGCACCTAAAATATGGCTTCAGGCGCAAATCACCAGACCCGGGGTTTAATTATTCCAGCAGGGAAGGCCATGGGATAGTCCTATTAGTGTTACTTTCTAAGCCATCCATCTGCTCCTGGCCATGACCAGAACAGTCAACGTCTAGGGATGGGTCCCTTCCTAGAACATAAGAGCCTTGAGGCTGAGTGCGACCCCAGGTGCATCTTGTCTCACTTTTCATTCTATAGAGGGAAGGAGTGAAGGGCAGGGAGCTTAGAAGACTAGCTCGAGGCTGAGACTAGTGAGTGCAGCCCTGGGATGGGAATACCAGGTCTCCAGTCCACAGTATAGAGCCGTTTCTCCTCCCTGTGCTTTCTCCGAGGCCCTCCAGGGAACTGGTGGTCATCACTCATCATAACACCAGGTTAAAAACCACTCTGGACCATTTCCAAAGGCTATCTAGCTGAAATAAGCCCAGAAATATTATGCGCCCATCTCCAGTAGCTAGCTGGAAGAAATAGCTATCTCAAGGTCTTTAGTACATAATTGTATTCATCCAGAAGAAGGATACAAGTGTGAGCCATGGCAAACCCAATCCATAAGTTTTCTGTGCTCAGATAACCCATTTAATAAAGAGAAAGAATAAACCTTCACTTTTATTCAGTCATTTAATGATTAAATATGTGTCCTTCCAAATATGGGCTCTTTCTCTCCTCCTACCTCACAATCAATTATTTTGTCATTGGTATTTTCATTTTTAAATAAGTATTAATTTAAGAATGATAATAAGTGAACTGTTCCTCAAAATCTGATGGGCAGCAATCCTGAAAGCTTCTCTTTTTGTATGCTTGCTGGTCAGCTATGACTTATTTTGGGTCGTACAAGTCACAAATGTCAAAGACTGATGACATTGGGAGCCAGAAGAGATGGGAAGAAATCACACCAGGCTGAGAAGACTGAAGATCAGCCTTTGGGTCATGGTCTCCTCTCACTGATGTTTCCACCTCTCACAGCTTCAAACTGGTGATGGTGCTTTCCCCACAGAGTTGTCGGGGGAATTGTTTTGGACAGTGTAAGTGACAACATTCTGCATGCTCTAAAGGATGGAAAATGAAAACCAATGTAAAAATGCCATAATTCTAAAAACCTTTAGTAATTATAGAGTCTGAATTTGAATGCCTGATAATACCAGACAGGAAATTGTCCCCTAAATTATGGTCTAGTTCCCTAGAAAAGCCTGTTCACTTCTAGTCACTTATTCCTAGGGAATTGGTCTGAGTCTACAAATGAAAATTCAAATAGAGAACTGAGTCAATTAAGGCCATGATTCATACTGAAATCGCTTTGGACTAAAAGGGTAAAGTAATTAAGGATAGCATAGTTGGAGCCATGAATTATCAGGATGGGGCTAGGAATTAAGATGGGACCTGTAATAAAGGGCTAGATGCTGTGTTAGGTTGATAATGAGACCAGAACCATGTATTAGCCTGAGTAGCAGCCTCCATGAGAAAGGTTAACAAATATTAAATACTATGTTGATAATAAAGCATCTGCAATTAAGTTATAGCTTCCAGATATTAAAACTACTGAAAGAAAAGTAAGAAGTACTTACTGAATTACGCTATAGATAACAAAGAATTCTATTAACTTTGTAATTATCATCCTGCTTTTCTAGTTTTCTCCAGAAAACATTATCCATATAACAGTAATAATATCAGTATTATTAGTAATAATAATAGCAGCTAAAGTTTATTGAGTGCTCACTATGTGCCAAGCATTATTCTGGGAAATTTATGTGTATCATCTTATTTTACCCTCACAAAAACTCTGAGACAGGTACATTTCCCACTGAGACTTTGAGAATGAAATCACCTCCCAAGATCACACAGCTAGTAAGTAGGAAAATTGAGGGATAAACAGACAATCTGAATCTATAGACTGGCTTTTTAACAACTGCATCAAATTCTCTTTTAATGAAGATCTATGCACTGACAGAAAAACAATATATTTCATATATAAAATTTGCTTTCATAATGACTTCCTCCAGAAGACTAACATGGCTGCTCTGTAAACCAACATCTTTTATTTCTCCCTAATACACTCGTCACAGTCTCTTTCAAAATCACATGTTTCTCAAATTCCTACTATTCTTGTATCAGAATTACTTTGGCTGTCAGTAAGGGAAAATCTAACTCAAATTGGCAATAAAAGGTATTTCATGGCTCATGAAATTGAAAGTTCAGAGGTCAATTTGATTTCACAACTAAACAACATCTTCCAGGACCCATTTTATTCCACTTTTTACTCTGCCTTCTGTGGGATCATTTTCTCTTAAAAGTGGCTTCCTTTGGGATTGCCAATGACTCAAAGGGAAACAAAGTCTCTCTTCCATATACAAGAGAAAAAAGCTGCCCACCTCTAGAAGCTTTCTTCAAAAAACCCCAAGAAAGCCTCTTTCCAGAAGACCCTAGCAAACTTCTTCCATCTGATTGACCTGTTGGTCATATGACCATCTCTGACCCTATAATTATGTTCCACTATGAGACGGTATTCCAGTGATTCATTTAGATCTGAAACAAATGCCCCACACCCAGAAAAATGAGACACTAGCACAGGTACTGTGTGGAGGAGGTATGAATTCTCCATGGAAAATAAGAGTTGTTGCCAAGAGCTCTTCCAATGGCCACTAGAGTTCCCATCATCATCTCTAGGATCCCAATGATGTCAGGGTAAGAACTAGTCTAGAAATCCCAATAGAGAAATTTGGCTGTATTTAAAGGTGATAATCTATGTTTATGGATTATTTTATTAGTAAGAAACTGCATGGACTATGATCCCAAATATCATAATTGTTTGTTTTCACATATGTATTATATATATATATATATTTTTTTTTTTTTTTAATTATTAAAAAGGGAGGGCGCCTGGGTGGCACAGCGGTTAAGTGCCTGCCTTCAGCTCAGGGCGTGATCCTGGCGTTCCGGGATCGAGCCCCACATCAGGCTCCTCCGCTATGAGCCTGCTTCTTCCTCTCCCACTCCCCCTGCTTGTGTTCCCTCTCTCGCTGGCTGTCTCTATCTCTGTCAAATAAATAAATAAAATCTTTAAAAATAAATAAATAAAAAATAAAAAGGGAAAAAAGGCCTTGAGAGTTTATTTAATAGGAAATACTATCTTTTTTTATGTTTTTTATTTTCTTCAGTAATCTCCGCACCTAATGTGGGGCTCAAACTCATGACCCCGAGATCAAGAGCCCCATGCTCTTCCCACTGAACCAGGCAAGCACCCTGGGAACACTATCTTTTTATTAAATAAAGAAAATAAGTTATGCACTTAGCTTGAGATCAATGCAATTAAAGACAGTGTGGGACTTTTGAGAAAATAAATAAGGGAAGACAAACAAAGAAGAAGAAGAAAAAGAAAAGAAAGCAACACTGAGAGAGAAAGGAAGGGAGAAACCATGAGTTGGTTATTTGGAAGTAATCGAAATAGTCAAAGTAGAGCCAGGGCCAGTAATTAATGAACTTTACTAATGGATGAGGTAAGTGATGGATAGAAGCTATCTCGTAGGAACTACTGTCAGGCAACACCTTGCACTGACAGAAGAGCCAACATATTGTGGCTTGGTAAACTCGTGACAGTGGGTGCTGGCTTGGAAACACAGTGTCAAACGCTGCTTTCTTTCCCTCCAATAAGAGTGGCTGACTATATTCAAGCTAAAATTCATCTCAGCTTCAAGGAAATACTGATTTTACAAACTGAGATGTCTGTGTTACATCTGGATTTCCCCAGGAATGAGAAGTTGTGTTGGGACACAGTGAGAGTTCATAAGATTTATTCTGTTTGTCACCTGAGGCCAAACTGTTACTGCAACAATCTCCAGCTGGTCCCCTGAGCTCCTGTCTCTCCACTCCAGTGCACCTTCCTCAGGGTTATCGATTAACCCTTCTTAACTCCCCTGTGATCTTCTCTTTCTCTTCTACTAGTAAACCAGTGATCAGATCCATATCTATCTTTTCCATATTATTTCTTATTATCCACCCAAACAAACTTTGCACAATGCTTCACCTAATCTGCCCTTGCTCTTACCTGGATATGTATGTGATTTCCCATTCCTATCCCTGAGTCTCTGCTGTTCCATTTGCCTGAAATTGCCTTCTCCATGCCCTTATCCCCACCCATCTTCCCATACCTAATTCCTCTACCTGTGTGGAGATCCAGCTCCAATCTATAATGCTTTCTCTTCTCATTGAGCTCAAAGAATCCCTCCCTGCTTTAGCCCCCAAGAGCAAAGGATTTGTGCCCATCTTGAACACCTGCTGACTTGAATTATAGGTGTTGCTGTTACCTGAATGCTATAAATCTCCCTCATTAGACTATAAGATAAAGTTATTACCTAGTATTATCTACAGTGCCTTGCAATTAGTAGATCCCCATAAAAAGACAGTGTGTGTTTTATGTATTATGAATACGTAATGTTTTCAAAATAAGTCTTTAAGTAAAGGAATACAGTGTAAGAACTGATCTAAGAGGCCTCTCAAAAAAAGTCCTCCCACACTAAACTCTTCATCATCTCCATTCCTCTAAATGGCTCTTCCTTTCCATTTAGTAATGACAAATCAATCACTCAAGTCTGTTCAGGTCAAAAAGATGGAGTCCTTTCTTATTCTCATTCCCCATATCCAGATAATCGTACTGGTTCTACATTCAAAATAGATCCAGAATTTGATGACCTCTCACCTCTAATGTTAACATTGTGGACCAAACCCCTATCGTCTCCCACCTGAATTGTTGCCACAGCCTCTAAATGGACTCCCCGGCTCCTCCCTCATCGTTTTCCCTCTACCCCTGTTCCCACATGACAGACAAAATAAGTCCAGTCTGTTACTTTCATGCACAGAACCCTCCAAATACCTCCCATTTCACTCAGGGCCAAAGTTTTTATAATTCTCTTGATGGTCCCATCCCACACTATTTCTACCTCTCAGACTATTTCCAGCTACTTTGCCTCCACCACTTTATTCTTGCCTCTTCCTCAACAAGGCAAGCGCTTTCCACCCTCTGCAACCTGCATGCTCTACCTTCCTTAGGCCACTTATTTTTTCCCCATAGCACTTTCCATTTGACACACTGTATTCCACGCATATGTATTTCTCTCGCTTGATTGTCTATTCTCCCTCTCCTACGCTTGCCTCAGTTGGAATGTAAACTTCATGCAGGCAGAAACTTTTGTCTGATTTCTACTTTGCCCTGTCCTCAGGGCAGAGAAAAGTGCCGATTGCCACGTAGACATTGCAAAATATTTGTTGAATGAATGGATGATGAATAAATCTTATTTAGAGTGTTAAATATTCAGAAGCTATAGGCCACCTAACCAATGTGGTGGACAATAACTTTAGAATCTTTCTCCTTAAAGTCTGAATCGTACATTTGAACCTTTAGAACCAGATCAGTTTCTCACTTGTCAGAGAAGCAATAACTGTACTTCAATTCCAAACTGTAAAGCACAGTGCAGATTTGAGACATTATAATGGTTATGCTCTAATTCTGACATTTTTTTTCCCAAAACCAGTTGATTTCCCAAGGTGAGAACATCCAGCACGCATTTTCTAGAGGATAATCCAAGGGATACAGAGCTAGATTGCACAGAGCTTTCGAGTTAGACTCTCACAGACCAGTTTCTGTCACTGCTCACACAAAGCAGGTTAGAACACATTTTAACCGCCCCCCCCCCAACACTGCCCTGCTTATACACCCACCATGGTGATGGCAATCTTTCTCTTAAGACAACTTCTCTTTCCTCTGTGATGCTTGGGTTGGGATGGGTGCAGGGACACAAAAACCCAGTGTCTTAGGTCTCTTGTCTTGAATGTTGTCCAATTCTCCTTAATTCTATCATTTTATTATCAAGTCCCAGGAGCTCCTATTTTATATTGGTCTCATCACTGAGCTAATAGATGTTGGCACCTCTGTTCTCAGTTGATTACTTTACCACTGAGCAGCGATCATTTCCCTTAGCCTGATGAAGTAATTATCCTAGTGGACCTAAGCGATGGCCACGGCCAAGGTGGTCAATAATCCTTGTTAGGACCATTCCCTCTCATCTGTTGATTTCTCCATCAGGCTGAACCACTAGGATCAGGATGTCCTCATCACTGTTATCATCCCCCCATCCAATCCAGGCCCTCCTCTTCACTGTAGGGTCCCTGCCCCAGGGGCTTACAGAGTCAGTGTGAGAAGAAAGGGCTTCCCAGCCTCCTATTGGTCTCTTAGCGAGGCCCTCTAGTCAAGGTCCCATCCATGCCTGAAAATCTTCCCCAAATGCAAATCTGAACACCATGAGTTTCTCACAATAACATACTGAGGTTACACTGACATGGAGGAAAAACTTAAAAATACTATGCACATTGTGATTTGGTTTTGGTTTTACTTTGTTTCTTTTTTAAAGATATATTTATTCATTGCAGAGAGAGAGAGAGAGACAGTGCACGAGTGGGGGAAGGGGCAAAGGGAGAGGGAGAGAGAGAATCTCAAACAGAACTTCCTGCTGAGCATGGAGCCCCTCGCAGGGCTAGATTTCACCCCCCTGAGATCATGACCTGAACTAAAATCAAGAGTCAGAAGCTCAACTGACTGAGCCACCCAGGTGCCTCATTTTGATTTGTTCTTGTATAAAAAATAGAATATACAAAATGGATATATAAAATATATTTTATGCATATACAAAATATATATCAAATGGAATACATAAAATATTTAAAAACATGGTACAGATGAAAAAAAATTGATACAGGTGTAACAGAAGTCTGAAGGTATTTACTCCCAAACATTTCCAGTGTTTTAAGTCTTTACCTCAGAGAGGTATGTCTCCTGGTGACCACTATTTCCTCTTTTTTTTTGCTATCTGTGATTTCCAATTTGACTATAATTACATCGGCTACATTTTAAATTCTTTAAAAGCAACCAAGATTATGTCATTCCCGAGCTTCAGTGTCTTCACTTAAAATTTAAAAAGTGACGACAGTTTTGTGATGAGGTTGGTCAGAGAAGCAAGGGCGAGCTATCACGTGCCAGGAGGTCTCTGACAGTCAAGCAGCAGGAAGGGAAGGTGGAGAGCAGTGTCCCTTTTCTGCTAACACCCCTCTCTTCTCAGGCTGCGCCTCTCCTCTGTGGACGACACTGGTGGGAGTCCAGCCATGGGAGGGGGAGCAACAGAGAGAGCTCGGGGAGCATGGGGCCTCCTAAATGTCCTTCTTCCCACCGGACATTGAGCCAATACATAACAATACTGTTACTGTACATTTCAAAACCAGTGAAGAGGGTACATCTCCTGTTAAGTTCTCACCACCATGCAATGTAAACATTTTGTTAACTTAAAAGAAGTTGTTCGTCCTCCTATGGGCATCCTCAGGCTTTTGTTCAGGACCTCCATGTGACTATAACAAGCGTCTCAGTGCTGAGATTTGCAGGAGAGAAGACCCTTGTGTAGCCTAGGGCCGGGATGGAGGAAAAGCTGAGAGACCAGAGGAGGCTGGGAAGCTCTTTCTTCTCCCTCAGGTTATCCCAGGCCCTGAAGGCAATGACTGTGTGCCCTGAACAGGCACCCAAAGAGCCATTGGAATCCCATGACTCCCTCACCCTTCCTGTGGCAGCAAGTCTCTGATGTGATTGTTCCTCCACAAATGGCAGCTTTTCCTCCTTTCATCACGGAGGACTTAGCGGGGTTGCCCCCTTCTTCCAGCCAGCAGAGTCCTGGGAAAGGCTTTGTTCTACATAGTTTATTAGCAGTTCATCTGGACTTTGCCTTTAAATTCCTGTTAACCACTTTGCATTCCCTACGGGGTCAACCTACAGTCTGCCTCAGCGGACTCTTAATTCCTTCAGAGTTAGGATATGTTTTTGTCATCTTTCCTTCATCATCTAACCTGCCCTATTGAAGTGTTCGACAAATGCTGAGTAAATAAATGAATACATGAATTAATGAATAACTGAATAAAGGATGGATGGATGGATGGATGGATGGAAAGAATGCAGAAAACACATGCTAAGAGCCAAATGAGGCTGTGACAAGTGTCATAGCCCAAAGAGGAAACATAGATAGCACAGGCTGTCCACATCCTGAACAAAAGTCTGAGAAAACAAATGGGAGGAAGAATTGCCTTTAGGAGGCCCCACGCTTCCCAAGCTCTCACTGTTGCTCCCCCTCCCATGGCTGGACTCCCACCAGAGTCGTCCACAGAGGAGAGGCGCAGCCTGAGAGGAGAGGGGTGTCAGCAGAAAAGGGACACCGCTCTCCACCTTCCCTTCCTGCTGCTTGACTGTCAGAGACCTCCTGGCACGTGATAGCTCGCCCTTGCTTCTCTGACCAACCTCATCACAAAACTGTCATCACTAGTACACAGTCCCACAACAATCCCATCTAATTATGTCCAAGATTAGCGCCTAAAAATCCAAAATAGCATCTGACGTGACTTTCTATTTACAGAAGGGCATATGGGATGCATTAGCGACACCCTTGCTGGATCCTTGGATGCTGTGGACAGGCCCAACAAGTGCTGAAGGGAGTGGGCAGCCCTGATATTTATCTGCTGATAACTGCACCCACTGGGGGACTCAGAAGGGAATTCCAGAATGTTCTTTTGATAAAGCCTCCAAGCCACCAAATCTGCTGCTGCCAGAACTAAAAACAGTTGGGTGTAGTTGGGAAAGCCTTGGTCTGGAAGTCGGAAGGTGTGGGGCTCTCGACCGGCATTAACCGGCTTCCTGTCCTTGCCATTTAACCTGTTTGCCTCCCTAGTGTCGGTGCTCTCGTCTGTGCCTCGGGGGTTCTGAAGCAGCACTCCTTTGATCACGGGGCAGGTGGGAGTCCCAAGGAGATAATGAACGTGGAAGTATCTGGCCAATGCCCAGCCCCAGTCTCAGGAGAGGAGTGCGAGGGAGGGTCGTGATAAGAAAGCAGCCGCACACACGGAAGACGCTCGGTCTGTCATCAGTCTGTCATGGTAGCAGCAGTAAAATCCTCCCACGCTCCAGCTTCTGATGGTCTGGGGGCCCTTTGGTGAGGAGATGACTCCCTTTGTTCTACTGCCTCCTGACTTTCTGTGCAACAGTCAGGCATGCTCTCTTCTTGCCTGCCCTGCCCTATCACTCTATCATCCATGACCGCCTCATTCACGGTTAACATGGGGAAGGCCCACGGAGCAGCCAGAAATGTGAATGGCTATTCTCAGCAAATGCGAGGTTACCCAAGCCACAGGATAAATAAACGTGGCTATTTTTCCTCTTTAAAAATAGTCATTCTGTTCTTTTTTAAGACTTTGAAATACAGTATAAATAGTCTATATTGAGCACTGAGTATATGCCAGGCTAAGTCAATGCTTTATTTACATTATTTCATTTACTATTCATAATAATTCAGTGAAAGAGGTATCATTGACCCCTTTTACTTTACAGGCGAGGAAACTGATGTCCGGAGAGACTATGTGTGTGCCAAGCTCCCAGAACTATAAACAGACCTATGATTTAAATCTCATTTCATACAAAACCCATGCTCTTCTGTATTATGCATTCGGCCTCAAAAATAATAGTATCTGCAAAAAGAAGATGAGGAGAAGGAACTGGAAGCACATATTTAATCAACAATCAAAAGTTCATGGGTCTTGGACAAATACACTCTCACCCCCACCATTTAGGCCTTTCCTAAAACCTGAGCAGGGCGTTATGGGTAGAGAGAAGAGGCCCAGGTCAAATACAAAGTGTGAGATTGATTGACAGTTAGTGAAGAACAGCACGTAATCTTTCAGAAAACAAATGTGAATAATTTTTGTGTACTGAAGAGGTCTATATCAGAAGTCAGAATATGATGCACATATTATTGCTATTATTGTTATTATTATTATTATTATTATTATTATTTCATTATTACTTAAAGCTTTTTCAAGGGAGAATGGGACAAGATAATTGAACATCATTTTTCCCTCTTAGACCCTAGCCATCTTGCCTCCCAATATCAGTCTCTTCAAGAACCAACCAACCATCTTTTTAAGTACTTTCACTTAATTTAGTGGGTTATGTGGCAGATGATCATAGTTCAGCTTACTGGTTTATTATCATACTACCTTTATATCTTAAAATGAAAACATTACAAATACTCACAGATATATGAGAACTTTTTGTTTTTACCAGCTTTGGCACTTTTGTCTCATATCATTTTATTGTTCAAAATCAATGACCTTCGGGCACCGGGGTGACTCAGTAGGTTAAGTGTCTGCCTTTGGCTCAGGTCATGATCCCAGGGTCCTGGGATTGAGCATCAGGTTGGGCTCCCTGTTCTTGTGGGGGCGGGGCGGGGGGGGAGGTCTGCATCTCCCTCTCCCTCTGCCCCTCTTCCCTGCTTGTGTTCTCTCTCTCTCTCTCTCTCAAATAAATAAAATAAAAATCTTTAAAAAAAAAAACAATGACCTTAGCATCAGATAGTAGCACTTTCACCGCTTCCCCATTACCAAGTGTATGTAACGATACCCGTCATATGGGATTATGGCAATGATGAAATTAAATGAGATAATTTATGCAAACTTTTTGGCACATAGAAAGTACTCAAAAAACGGGAATGTCATCTCTCCTGCTCTGAATCTGTGTCCTTTATTTCATGAGTTTCCGTGTGGTGTAGATGTGAAACACAGTTTTGGAATCCGTGATGTCCACATACAAACCTTAGCTTAGCTTTCTACCAGCTGTGTGATGTTGGGCAAATGTCTTAGTCTCTCAGAACCCCTTCCCCCCTTTTTTTGTAAAAATGAAATAATAGTCCTTTTTCCCAGGAATTCTGTGAGTCTTACAAAATAACATATACAAAGTATCTGACATACAGTAGGTACAAAATAAATGAGTGTTATTTCTTAGGTAAAATAACTTCTGTCCTATAAAACAGAGCTAATGATTAGGTTTTATGAAAATGTTTTATTGCATGATTGTGATAATTTCAAACATCTAGAGACTTACTGGGGTTTCATTTTATGGTTGCTTCATCTAATCCTTTTTAAGCCATGTTTGGGTCTTGTGGGAATGTTTAAAGCTCCATTATGAAGCCCAGGTAAGCAAAGGTACCTACCAGCTGCAGTGACCACTGACCCCTCCACAGGGGCGCCCCACACAACTGTAGCCAACTTCGTCCAAAGTCTAAGAAAGGTTACATGACTCACATAGATGTAGTAGGCATGAGATTACAGGCCTAGAGGAAGAGGCCAGGGCTGTGGGCAGTATATTTGACAGGCTCATACACTGCAGGCCTTGTTCCGAAGCCCTTACAAAGCACCTCTTTAGGATGAAAACAAGATGTTCTTTGTAAATAAAAGTTCATGCATTTGTGTAATGAAGTCATTTTCCAGCGCTGCAGTAAAAGATATTCTTCTCCCCAGCCCTCTGGGTGAGGACTGTCGGGAGGAAGAGGGTGGCCAGCCATCTCAGTGAAGATAGATCAAAGAGTGAAGCATTCCATCTTTAGAAAATGAGAAACCTTGCTCAAGAAAGTGGGCGCCCTCCCCCTCTACCCTCCCAGCGACATTGCCTACCTCTGGCTCCCGCCCCTGCAATCTCTTTCCCACTCACTTCCCTGCAAACTAGGGGGCCACATACGAGATCTACATAAATACAGATAAGACACCGGGCACCTTGACTAAATAAGAGATGTGAGGGGTCCCTTGGAGGGTCTCCAGTCTGAGAGGGGAGGGGGAGGGCAGGCCAGGGAAAGGCCCGAGCTCCGTGTGTGAAATGCCAGTTGGAGTGGGAGGGCCTGGAAGTGGAAGGTAAAAAGGGAGTGGTGTGAATGGATGTGTGGAGGAAGGCAGGACAGCGCAGCCCTCAGTCCCCACCCGCCGGGACGGGAGGTGGCCGCCGGGCTCTCCCCAACCCGCTCTGCCTTCTGATGCTCAGCCTTAAACTTCATCCATCTATACGCCCTTCGGCCAGAGCCTCTGGGGAGAGGGAAAGCGGGAGAGAAAGTGAGAGAGGCAAACAGAGGGGGAAGAAGGCAAGAGGAGAGAGAAGGGGGGGAAGGGGGACTCCCGCTCACGCTCTCTCTTTCCCTTTTTGACTAAGTTGCTCGTCGGGCCGCCTTGACTTCCCACATCTGGACACGGCGGAGGCCGAGAAGGTAGAGCGAGCGAGGCACCGCCGCCCCACGGGTGGGGGTGCGGGGGAACCGACGAGGACAAGCAGCCGCCGAGCCCCGGGCAGAGCCCCGCTGGATGTCCGCGGAGAGATGGCTGTGAGCTCAGCCCGCTGTTCCGTCCTGCCGCTGTGGCTCCTCTGGGGCGCTGTCTGCGCGGCCGCGGCGGCCGGCACCGACAACGCTTTTCCTTTTGACATTGAAGGGAGCTCAGCGGTCGGCAGACAAGACCCGCCCGAGACGAGCGAGCCCCGCGTGGCTCCCGGAAGGCTGCCGCCTGCTGCCAAGGTACAGTGTCCCTGCCATTGTCACCCTGCCCGCGGCACCTGCGCCCCGCGGGCGCCGCACTCCCGTCCCTCTCTCTCCCCTCTTCTTTCCCTCCCCCATCCGCCCTGAGAGTTTCACCTGCACCAGGTCAGTTCAGAAACTTGAAGAGTTTGACTTTGTTAAGTTGGATTTGGACGTCGTGCGTTGCGAGTTGAGGCTTTGGAACATGTCACTGTTCGAACTAGCGGAAGTGCATGTGTCCTGTGTACTCCGAGTGTCTGCTCAGACTGTCACCTGGGGTGGCAGTGGCACTTCTGTGACTTTCTGCCACTTGTATGTCCCAGGAGAGTCATTTTTGTCAAGCCACAGCTCCTAATGTGTGTGCCCTGTCACTGGCTTCCTGTTCCTCTGTGATGTTGGGACAATGGAAACAATACTGTGGGACCAATCCTTTTGTCATAAATCTAACAGAAGGTTCTCGGCAACAGGGGAGAGTGAGCCAGTGGCTGAGGGTGATAGGATACTACAGAATCTGCTGGGAAGCTGCAGAGCAGATACTTTAAATAGGCAGGAGCCACTATATTCCAGAAGCAAGAAGTTGTGATGAAAACCAAGCCCCAACCCAAAAGTTAAAATGATCAGGATATGCTACTGATGATATGGTTATGCAAAGAGCTGCTGTTTGAATACCTTACAATAGCTTTTATGTTGAAAGCGCATCCAAATGTAGAAACTGGGTAAAGGAGGATGAATCCAGAGTAAGTGATTTAAGAGTCCCCTGAGCCAAGAGGGACAACAGCATGTCCAGTGCGTGGGAGATGCTAAGAAGGAGGAAAATGAAGTCACCTAAGTTCATGGGAAAGGAAAGAGTAATGGACCTAACATCACACACTCTCTCTCCCCCCCCCACACACACACTATAGCTATGGGTCCAACAACTATAGAACCAAAGCAGTCATGTGGATTGACACCATTTCTAACAGAACTGAAGGCTGGATTATTGCTATTAATCCTACTAGTTGTTAGTAGAACTGTAGTTCTTAATTATTACTACCAAAATAAGGTGCATGAAGATGGTCCTTCTCCAAGAGGGAGTCCCACCCACACCCCCCAAAAAAGAGGGAGAGTAGGTAGGACCAGAGCATGCCAACCTCTCACTGTGGTGCAAGAAGTAACCTCTATGTGAAAGAGGGGGGCAGGCTTCTGCTCAGCTTCGTACTCCCCCGGCCTGAGGAGAAGCCAGGCCAGTAGAGACACCAATGGGAAGGCATTGTTTTTCCACAGGCTGAGAATTACCCCCCACCCCCACCTCCACCCCCTGAAGCATTATTTCCACCTGTTGCTTTGAGCATGGAAAGTCTCAGAATGAAATGCCTAAGGGTAAGGTTGCCCTTTTAATAAGATAAAATACGAGACATCTAATTAAACTTTAATTTTAGATAGCAACAAATAGATTTTTTGTTTATGTCTCAAATATTGTGTGGGATGTATTTTGGTAAAAAATTATTTACTGCTTATCTGAAATTCAAATTTAGGCATTCTGTATTTTTATCTGCTAATTTTAAAGAGATGGGCACACATTACTTTTTGTAACGCTCATCCCACAAAAAGTAAGAAAATAATTATTTGATTTTCAAGGAACCTTAAATGTATTGCTGAGACCCTGAGTGATTTCTTATATACGCCTATGCTCAGTGAAATAGTAGGAAGGCAGCACAGCAGAGTGTTTTGGATGGCAGGCTTTGCACTCTGATGGTCCCAAGTTTAAATTTCAACTTACCTGCTCCTTCCCTGAGGCAATTTACAGATGCCCAAATTACAGAGAAAAAAACCGAGGCTTAGAGAAAGTATTGATGCCTACTTCATACTTCCTACAGTTACTGTGATGAAATTAGATAAAATATACAGAAAGAATGCTTAACACAGTACTTGGTATAGCATACATGCTTTGTACATTCTAAGACTTACTATTAGTATAAAATATGTAGATGAATAGATTAAAAGAAACCCTTATTTGGGAATATTTCTCAGAACGTTAACTTTATGGTGATATTTTACTTAATATTGGTATATCTCTGTTTGTCTATAACTTTCCAACCAGAAAGAATGTCCTATAGTGAGTTAAATTTGTAATACTGTTAGAGTCTAATAGGTTCAGAATGCCAGTTGAGGCTTTTGGTTTAGGAAAACAGAAAGAAGCTATTACTCATTCCAGAAGGGTCAAAGTATATGATGTAGAAAGGGTGGGATTGGAGTAATTATGTTCCCACTGCATAGTTTCACATAATACCTCCAGTTAGCCTGTGGTCCCATGGCAATCCCTGTGCCCCAGCATTCAGATTTCCCATGCTCTTTAGAGCCAGTAAGGAGACCATAAACCAAATACATTCTGGAAATGTAATAACTTAGTCGAGCCACTCTGCTGAATTGGTTCAGGAGATTGTATTTACATCTATAGGCAGAGAGAAAGAGACCATGGACACATATGACACATTATTCGTGGGAGGTTCGAGATGTGGATAGAGGGACATTCTAAAAATACATTCATTTTATTCGACTTGGATTTATATGAATGGTTATTCCTCAATTTTCCTTCTAAGTGAAGGAAGAAAAATACTAAGGCAAGCATGGAGCAGTGGGAGGTGCTTGGCTGATAGCCCTCCAAACGCTCTCCAAGCTTCTCGACAGCAAGGTTTGTGCCCTCCCCACCCCTGGGCCCTCAGCTCTCAACACAGATCTGGTCTCCCACACATTGCGGTGCTCAGTGTGAGTTAGGGGGTCAAAGACATTAATGTGCACTGAATAGAAGGATGAGGAACCCTGGCTGACCAAGAAAAAAAGGTCCCTCCTTTCCTTCTCCAACAAGCCCAAACATCCCCCAGGATGCAAAGAGTTTGAAAAGAGTAGCACCCACCCCACCCATAACTCTGTGCTAATGGGTAGGATTTTCCCACCTCCTGCTTTTTTTTACAAACTGTTTCCTGAGTCCATTATTGCTGTGTTTGAGGGAAGAGCAATGATTCTCAGTAGGTGGGGGTGGGCAAAGGGGAGACTGGGTACTTTCAAAAAAGTATATTCACTATTCTAATATTTTATGTTTAAGAAAAGAAAGCCGTGATTTTATCACACACACTCTAGCAAGTAAAACTAGGCAAAAGTGCCAATAACCAATATGGATATGCAAAAGAACTGGAGGGGGTAGAGGGATGGAGTCGGGAACAGTTCCCAAGGAGAGGGTATCAGAATGTCCTTGGCAGGAATGACAGTCTTGTCTGTCAGAAAGAAGCAGGCATTCTATAAGGTCAAGAACACTAGGTTAGAGGTTGCCAGTGTGTGGCTCGGAAGAAGCTCCACCCAGAGACTCAGCAGAGTGGGGAGGCTTCGCTGGAGGGGCAGGGTGGGAGGTGGCGGGGGAAACGGTGCCGTGACTGCCTTTGGGAGATCACTGAAAAATTAAGGGAAATACATGACAATATTGAGCAAACTTTTCTCGGAGAGGAAAATGGGAATTTACCTCCTGGTAACTTGACTGGGCTTTGCTGTTGTTGTTGCTGCTGTTGCTGCTGTTGTTGCTGTTGTTGTTGTTGTTGTTGCTGCTGCTGTTGTTGTTGTTGTTGTTAGCTTGCGTCGGAGAAAATCAATGTCCCATGAACCACATGTGCAAACGTGCCTCACACTGGACACACTTACTTGCTGGCTTTAAAAATGCACTATGCTCTAGACTAATTCTGAGTAACTTTTCCTCTAGACTTTTTTTATTGTTGATACGTGATCCTGTGCTCCAATGTAACAGGGGCCCTGCCACTAAAAGACTGCAGCATGTTTATTAAAAGGCAGCTTAGATCTCCTTTTGCTTATCCTTATCTTGGGCCCTTACTTTGAAAATGGCCTGTTGGATCACATTAAGTCGTTGGCCTGGGCCATCATTCTACAGGGCTGCTCAACAGTGCGTTTAGGTAATGTGAACCCCCACGGGCAGTCATCATTTCCTTCGCTTAATATCATCCAACAAGCAGGCTTGGAGCCTTACCCTGAACAGAGCAAAGAGTAGGCACCAGGAGGGACAGAAAGAAGGCAGAGTCACATCCCTACCCTCAGGGAGGAAGCAATCTTAGAGTGAAAAATATGTACACAGCCTCTCTATAAAGCAGAATGAATTCATATTCTGTAAGAGTGGCTAGAAGCTAAGGGCCATGGGGGTAATGTGGAAAAAGATCACTCTTGAGCCAGATCAGTGGGACACAATCACCTACTCACCAAATACCACAGAAGGTTCCTGGGAAACATTATTTTAGAAGGACTAAATATAGTAGTGGCAGCAGTAATAATAATAGCAAGGCTGGTGACACACGCTCATTGAGTATTTACCACATGCCATACACTAGTCTGAGCATTCTCCGTGAGTTATGTTCTTTTTATACCCTCCTAACAACTCAATGGGACTTATGGATCTTATGTTGCAAACATGGAAACTGAGGCACAGAGCATTTGCCCAGGTACGCTACCTGGTAAGGGGCCCAGCTAGGAAGGAGTTTATAAAAGTAATTCAACCGTGCAAGAGCATCTAGGAAAGAGTGCTTAGGTAAATAGAACTACCTGTGGGCATAATTCCAGTCAAAGTTTCGGGAATTTCTTAAAATAAAGCTATATAAAATGCCATTCATAGACTATTTGTGCAATGCTTGCTAGATGAGTAGCGTAAGTTGCTTAAAATTTTAGGATTACCAAAGAATTGAGATAACTTCCTTCTCCAGATGAGTCTACCCATACTTTTTAAACTACTCATATAGGAAAAACAAAAATGAACACTTATCAATGTCTACTATGTCCCATGAAACTACATGTACTATCTTTTGTAATACTCAGTGAAATTTGTACACCCATTTCATAGATGACCAAATTAAAGTTTGGAAATGGTAAGTACCTTGCCCAAGGTTACCAATCCCATTCTCTTTTTCCAGCATATCACTGGGTCTTTTAACTCTAGAGTTTTCTTGCAGCCCATCTTCCTTTTATAAGTATCTTCTAGTATGTTTCCTCTACATGATGCTATAGTCTATATTAGAAGATGCTGATTTAGATTAATAGGGAGAGAATTCAGAACAGCACCACCTACAGGAATACATGGCCTATCTTACAGAATCTATTCTAAAATTGCTGGAAAATAATTTCATCTGCTGTAGTTCCAGAGTTCTCGTATTTAACCATAAGGTTTTTTTTTAATTGTGGTAAAATATACATAACATGAAATTTTCCATTTTAACCATTTTTAAGTGGCATTAGGTACATTCACATTGTTATGCAACCATCACCACCATCCATCTCCAAAACTTTGTCATCTTCCCAAACTGAACTCAATACCCATTAAACAATAACTCCCCATTACCCCCTTCCTCTGACCCTGGCAACCATCATCCACTTTCTGTGTCTATGAATATTACTACCATAGATATTTCATGTAGGTGGAACCTACAATATTTGTTCTTTTGCACCTGGCTTATTTCATTTACCGTAACGTCTTTAAGGTTCATCCATGTTGTAGTATGTGTCCAAATTTCATTACTTTCTAAGGCTGAATAATATTCTATTGTATGGATATAGCACACTTTGCTTACCCATTTATCTGTTGATGGACATTTGGGTTGTTTCTACCTTTTAGCTTCTGTGAATAATGTCACTGTGTACACTGGTATACACATACTTGTTTTCAGTTTCTGCTTTCCGTTCTTTGGGGTATATACCCAGAGTGAAAATGCTGATCATATGGTACAGGAAAAAAAAATTAAAACTTGGATTCTTATAGAGGCCAAGCAAAACATTACCGGGCAGTAAAGGAATACACCCTGGGAGTGGTTAAGGCCAAAGTGACAGGAGAAGAGTTGTCTCTTCCAGACAGGCAGCCACCTCTGTGTTGCTAGGTCTTCTGTTTTTTTTCTAGAGAAAACAGAATCTGGATTCTTAGGTAAAACTGCTGACTCAATTTTTTTTAATACCCTGTGGCATGTACATCTGATGGCCCCATTCAGCCCAAGGGCTGTTTATTCGCAGTCTCTGCTTAACAACATCTGAAATTCAACTTTCATCAAAGGTACAATGTGGGCATCTAGCCAGACAGATGTGCTATGAATTCAGCTCCACTACTTTCTAGCTGTTTGACTTTGAACAAATTAGTCCATCCTTCAGAGGCTCAGTTTGTTTGATTATAGAACGAAGAGAAATTGTACTTGCCTTGCAAGATTGTTGTGAAGTAATACATATAAGCTGCCTCACAAAGTCTGCCTTCCCTGTCTCTTCTGCACCTCTCTCCTCTCCCGTTTTCTTCCGCTATCTGTTTTTATCTATCTGCAAGTTAAGATTTGTTTTATCAGGGGCGCCTGGGTGGCTCAGTCCTTAAGCGTCTGCCTTCGGCTCAGGGCGTGATCCTGGCGTTCTGGGATCGAGACCCACGTCAGGCTCTTCTGCTGGGAGCCTGCTTCTTCCTTTCCCACTCCTCCTGCTTCTGTTCCCTCTCTCTCTGGCTGTCTCTCTCTCTGTCAAATAAATAAAATAAATCTTTAAAAAAAAAGATTTATCAGTTTATTTTTATCTAAATTTTTACTTCCTCTGTAAATTTGATTACTTCCAACTTTTCCTTACAAATGTGCTGATTATCCAACATTGGAGAACAGGGAGACTGTAGTTTAACCTTTTTTTTTTTAGATTTTATTTATTTATTTGAGAGAGAGAGAATGAAAGAGAGCAAGCATGGGGGGGAGGGGCAGAGGGAGAAGCAGACTCCCCGCTGAGCAGGGACTCCCCTTGCCCTCCCCAGGATCATGACCAGAGCCAAAGGCAATCGCTTAACCAACTAAGCCACCCAGGAGCCCCTGTAGATTAACTTTTGTAATTATTGTATCCCTAAGGATTCTTTAAACATAGCCTTTCATCAGCGATAGGATGATCTGGGCAGTAAAGAGAAATGAATGAGTTTCCTAAAGCCCCAAAAGCTAAACAAAAACCCCAACATCATTAATATGACGAGGACTATAATCTTTTTTTTTTCCTTTCACAATTAAATTCTCAAATCTGACTTGTCATAGTTTTTTGAATATGTAATACCAAAAACACTCCTCTCCTTTTGGGTTTTTCCTTGCTCCAGGTAACCAAAAAAATATATGATGGCCAGACCTAATTTTGAGACATTTGATTGATTAGAAACCATTAAAATCAGACTACCAGTACATTATTGAGTTCCCAAGTTGGCATTTCCAAACAACTACTTATTTGTTTTCTGGAACCAGTAAATCTGCTGGTTCATTGAGATGTAGTGACCACAGAGGAGGATTTTTAAATATCTACTCCAGCATTTGCCGAAGAGAAGCATTCTTTTTTCAACTGTTTTCTTTTTTGCTCCTAATGTGGTAAAGTTAAATTCTGGGAAATGGTTTACTAAAGGGAAGCTTAACCACAGATGTTTGTAATTCCAACTTAAGTTTCCCATCAAAGTCTTAATGAAATTCAGCTGCCAGCAGTTCGGCTCTGAATCTGAGTCTTTTTATCATGAGAAACTTGGGGAAAACAGCATTCCGAGGCTGAATGGGAGTGGGAAAATGTCCATATTCAAACCCCAACCCCCTGCATAAAGAAAAAAAATACATAAAGAAACAAATTCTGTTTTCAAAAAAAAGAGGACAGAGATGTAGGTCAGACATACTTTGAGGAATATGCAATTTGACCCTCTTTTCACTTCCAGGACTTTCTTAGTTTGTGTGTTGTGTTTTGGAAGGAGCTAAAGATCCAGGGTTTACCTAACTGGAATGGAATACCTACATTTATGGCTCCATGAGAACTGATGGGTTGGAGAGATCCCATACCACCAACAGCTGCATGAGCACAAGTCGCTAGCAGACGGGACCAGTAATTCACACTGTATACTACAGCTGAAAGGACCCTTGCGTGCAGTGCAGACTTCGTGCGTTTGTATTTATTTTGAAATCACCCTCCATTACTTGAAGTGGCGTGATTAGTTTAAAGGAAGTTAGGGAGTCTAGAGATCAGAGATGTCTTCACTAAAACTGGCCTCAGAGGCGACTGGTACATGCAGTAATGTTGTCTGTTTACACAGTGAATTACAACGTGTCCTACTGCACTTACACAGCTCCGTAAAGCCAAATGTCGGCCCGAAGGAATGTGTAATAGAGACACCAGCAGAAGGCAAGAGAAATGTCCAATAAGCCTCACGGTGGGATACGAGGGCTGTGGAACTGTCTAGCATGACAGCAAGAGCCAGAGCACACATTTGGGATCCCGGGCTTAAAATTGTGGCTGGATGCTTCTTCCACAGTAGAGTTATTCCAGGATGCCTTTCAAGCTTCAAACTTCCAGGCCACACAGGGTGTGTTTCCCCCTTGAGGAACAGTGGTACGATTTGACAAGCTAAGAGTGCCCTAAATGTAACCTCTCTTCCGGGAGCAGCAGAGTGAGTCTGTCATCTGTGATTCTGTGGATCCCCCGGTCACAGGTGAGGCGCTAAACGCGTGTTATTCGGAGACTGAACAGAGTCTGAATGCCTGGAGATGAGCAAGTGTTTGCGGTGCATGAATAATCGCCTCATTCTGTATTGTTCCCTTGGAATTGTTGTCTCTCGTGATCAATGCCGGGAGACACCCTGAAGTTCTATCTGTATGAGACAAGCCCCGAAGTCCCTATTGCAGCACCGAATTCAGCATAAAGGAGGCCTGTCTGAATGCAGTGCCAGTGGGTGGTTATTACTGGAGGTATAACTATTTTACCTTGCGGTGTGGACTGTAAAATCAAAGAGATCATAGAACGTTAGATCTAGAAAGAGAGTTTAGAGATTCAACCCCCTCTCATTTTGTAGATAAGGAAACTGAGTCTCGGGGGCGGGGAGGCTGTTGAGGACACAAAGCTCATTCATTAGCAGCAGTGGCAGGAACTCTGTCTTCTGACTTCCAGCCTATGCTCTTTCAAACTGTTTCAATAGACTTAATATAGCTATATTATAAGATATATAGAGATATATGAGAAAAATTGCTTCTAATATACTATTACTCACTTTACTCGTTGTGGTTTCTATTTATCCTTAAGTTGAATGGTCTGTAGGAGAGTCTCATGGACAAGCCCTGGATATGAGTCTGGAGCCAACTATCCCGGCTATTGGTCATGCCACTAACAACCAGATCACCTCACCTTTCCCAGTTGAAGGAACCTGGGCAAGTCCCTTCACCTCCTGGGTCCTCAATTTCTACAGTTTAAAAAGAATAAAACAAAATAAGCAAACAAAAACAAGGTTATTTCTAGCAACAAAGTTCTAGAACTATCTCATGCTAGTTGAAAGGAAGCTGACTTAAGGAACAGAATCACTCAGGGTCACAATGATTACAATTGCGGTCCTAGTTAGAACCCCAAGACTGAAGCGCCTAGAGCCTGAGGGAAATGCGGAGTCCTGATCTGGGGGTAGGGGTGGGAGGTTTTGGCGGGTCTTTTTCCCTGCTCCCTAACAACTCCAGGTGTGGGTCTGAGGGTGGCGGCAGGACAGAGCACGGGCCCGGCCGGCTGCAGTCATGAGTGCTTCCAAGGTGACATACCAAGGAGGCTTCTCAGACAGCATTAGCTGCAGACACCTAAGTGTGTCCAGTGAATGTCAGTGGTCCCCCACACCTAGGTTCCTGGGTGCTGCCACCTGCCCCATCCAGACGCTTCCGGATGACCCTAAGCTGAAGCTCTACACGGAGACACAGGAAGGATGACGTTGGAAGATGCGAGGGACATGGAGAACTACTGAGGCGAGACCTATGTCCTTGCATCTCATAACAGTTAAGGGACACATGACTAGGTCCAGCGAGGGGGATGTATTTTCTCTCAGTGCAAAAGGAAGGGAAGGTCGGTGACGGATTCTTGATTCATTATAAACATCAGCTGAAGTCACTACATTGCCGTGTGCACGGGGCAGCTGTCAACCGAGACTTCATGGAAAGGTCAAGAGGAAGCCCCACTTGATAACCTGCTCTGGACCAGGCAGAATGCGACCTTTGGAAGCAAATATTTTCAAGGACCTTTCTGGAACTCAGAATCGTCAGGGTGTGAGGGACCCTGGAGTGTGAATGCCCCGATTGTTGCTGGCTGGGGGAACAGGTGTCTAGGTCACCGTAACCGAAGCACGGCTCCAGGAAGGTGATATCAGCACTGGAGAGGCTGGCCTTGGAGATGCAGACTTTCAGTGGCACCCCAGGATCAGAGCCCGCATTTCCACCACACCCTCAGGTTGTTCACATGCACACTGGAGCAGGAGATGCGTTAGCCTCTCAAGGGCAGCTGGGCTGGAACGTTAATGGACTTAGAGGAAACTGAGAATCCAGAAAAGGGAAGCTTGTCTCACGTAATTCTAGGGAGGCCTAAAATAGAAACCCAGATCAGGGCTGTGTGAGGCTAGGGAGAGGGCTCACAGGCCCACACAGGTATTAGCCCCTGGCCAGAAATGCTGCCTATAGAATAAAAAACCAGTTCAAAGCAAACGGCTGCTTCAGGGCCTGTAGGGAAGCTGAAACCATGGCCCACACACCGTAGGAGCTCAGGAAGGGGTTTTTAAGACACGAACTGATAGGGAAGGTTGCCTACTTCCCCCTACTTCCCAGCACCCCTAGCCTAGAAACAGGACCTGTGGAGACTCTGTGTCCTTGAGGAAAAGGAAGGGGAGGCAGGGGAAGAATTTACTTGTGGCATCTGCTTGAAAATAGGGTGTTGCCCAGACTCTTCAGGAAAGAGCAGAACTGTAATGTTTCCCTTGCTAATAAGGGAAGTTTTCTAATTCAGGATAATGTGTCTTCGGGGAGTGAGAAGTGCGGTCTTTGTCGTGGGCTAGAAAGATGTTCAGAGATACGGAAGAGCTGGTACCACAGAATGAAAACTGCCAAGGCTCAAGCTGGTGCTTTTCTACAGAGATTGAGATCTGCAGGGAAGATCGGGCTCTGTGGCTCTCCTGAATCATAGGTGGCATCTGCATTTGTAAATCTCAGAGTGCCTGACAGTAGGTCAACTAACAAGGGTCCCCAGTATCGTCCAGGAATGCCGGAGAGGACTTAGTAGTTGACAAGTCTATAAAGAATATTTAAATTACTGGTATGTTTCTATTTTGACGCTTTTTTTTTTTTCTTTTTACTTAGAGAGTAAACCGACTTTATCATCTCAGGAACAATGAGAGGTCCTTCTTTAGACATAATAGGAATAAAAATGGACATAATTTCTGAACGTGTCTGTCTTCATGTTTCTCCAGCTGTGTGAAGCATTAATCATTTCAGTGGGATCCTGAGTTTACCTCACAGATCTATGACTGAAAAGAACTTGATAGAAGGATAAGGCAAGAAACCGAAATGTGGTGAAAGCAGGACCTTGGAGGAAATGATTAGACGAAGTATGTCAATCATAGGAAAACCGAGTGAAGGCTTAGCAACAGTTTACCTTTTAAAATTTTTCTTTATAAGTGACAATATGAAAAGGGAGTTTAGCAACAGAAAGGATTCAAGTCAGACCTAAAAAGAAACATAGGTTAGTAACTCTTTTTTTAGAAAACAGCATGTCTGAAAAAAGGAAGTTATTCATTCAGCACAAAAGGATGAAGAGCCAAGTGCTGAGAAGCCCCAGCAAGCCACTGATGGGTCCATCTGGAACAGACCCAGGTGGTCTGTGCCCTCCTGGGCCAGGAGGAGAGCTGTAGTACGCACGGCAAGTGCATTGTTACCCTGGGAGAGGGGAATGTATGACGCTAGTGGCCCCCCAAATTTTCACACTCAAGAACCTCTCCTATTTCTCCTATTCCTCTGCCTCCTGTTTTGAAGTCAGTTGTCAATTGTATCAGTCTGCTAGGGCCGCCATAACAAAATCCCACGGACTGGGAGGCTTACATAACAGAAATGTATTTTCTCACAGTTCTGGAGGCTAGAAGTCCAAGATCAAGGGGCCATCAGGGTTAGTTTATGGTGAATCCTCTCTTCCTAGCTCACAGATGGCCATTTTCTCTCTGAGTCCTCACCTGCCCTTTATTCTGTGTATGTGCAGAGAGGGAGAGAACTCTCTAGTGTCTCTTCCTCTTGTGTAAAGATACCAGTTCTGTCAGGCCTTACCCTTACGACCTTAGTTGACCTTTATTACCTCCTTATGGGCCCTGTCTTCACATACAGTCACATTGGGGTTAGAGCTTCAACACAGGAATTTGAGGGAGACATAACTGAGTCCATAACACCTACCAAGTGAAGTGTGTTAAGCAATAACTCATTTCTAATGAGACACGTTAATTAATATCTGCAAAAGAGAGCTTCTGATAAAATAAGATAATCAATGTTAACACTCTGCATTACCTTCAGCCAAAAGCATAAACAAGCACAAAACTTTCACATTTCATTCTGGTTGTACATTTCGTATGATTGTGTCACCATTAATTTTAAGTAGATATTTTGAAATATGGAAATGGTATGCCAGACTCTATATTGCTATCCTGTATCCCTTAGGTGTCCAGGGACATTTGATGGATCTGCATCAATATCTTTACTCTCTTATTTTTAAAAAAGTTCCTGCTATGTCAGTGAGTGCCACGTATGCTACAAAGATAAACAAAACACAGTGGGAGAGATGAAACAAGTACAACAGTAGTGTAATAAAGCGAAACTGATACATTACAAAAACTCCTAGAGGTTTTAGAAGAAAGACTCATTCTTCTAAAGGACAAGCAAAGCTCACAGGTGACTTCATAGGAGAGCTGGCCTTTGAGTTAAATCTTAAAATTGAGGGAATTTCAAGGTGAAGGGATAAAATGAGTAAAGACAAGAGACATGGGTTTCTTCTAGAAAGTGATATAATCTCAGCTGGTAGGACTAGACAAGAGGGAGCCACTGAAGATTTCAAAGTAGAGAAGAAACTCCGTGAGAGCTGTGCTTCCAGATCAACATTAATCTGGAAACAGGCTATTGGATGCATTAGGCAGGAGGCAGCAGAGAGCCTGGACTCAGTCACCTCTGTCATGCATTGGTAATTATCCAGGAGAGAGTAAAAAAGGCCTGGATTTGAATGGTGGCCGTAGTCTGGAAAGGACAGAACAGATGCTGGGGTCATTGTAGAGATTCTATCAAGATGACTTGCTGAGTGTTTGGAGAGCAAGGGTGAGGGGGAAGTCAGAGGGAGGGGCTGCTGATGTTTGTAGAAATGTATTACATCATGGGAAGAAAATCTCTTTGGAGACTTTTTAACACAAGACCTACTACATCAGTGACTTTTACGCTGAGGCTTTACCGAGAAGCCTTGGCTATAATTTGGGGTCAGGGGGGCTGAGCAGCAGGAACTTGGGGCTTTGCTTCCTTCAGCCAGAGCACCTTCTTTTTTTTTTTTTGTCTGTTTTATAGATGAATTCCACATGATAGTTCACTGGGGATCAAATGGAGATCTCTACTCTAACATGTTTGAGAATCATTCGGCTGGGGGCTCCCACATTGATATTCCAAATCATGACAGTTCTCCACAATGTGACCCCAAATCTTGTTCCAATCAGTGTCTCCTCGGCAGTTGCCCGGTGGTGCACACACCTGCCTCGGGGCCAGGCCAGGCTGCTGCTTGCACAGAGCCCCCGATGCACTCGAAATCTCCAAACAATTGCTACTCCTCTGAGAGTTATTTTTATGCTTCCTGTTCCTTGTCTGAAGATATTTTTGGCCCTTTCCTAGGAAATAAGGAAATTCCACTTTTGTCTCGGTTATTACCTGGAGGTACTGAGGACAACTAACAAAGGAGTTTTGGAAAGAGGATAGGGTGGTAGTGAGTAGACCAGCTCGCTGGTATCTTTTGATCCTCACAGGAATGGTCAGATGTTTGCTTCGATGCTTTTTCTTTTTAATCCAATTATTCCATTGCCATAATCATCATCTTCTTCCAAACTACAGTTTCTTATCTGTACTCTGAGCTAAAAAAGATGGCTCTTTGTCTTACTCTTTCCTCCCTCCACACAGTATTGTACCCATCTGTGGTCCTTTTCTCCAAAGACCAAGATGCTTCTACATAAATGTTATGTCTATGAAAGGGGAGAAAATAAATATTAAAAACTGTACTTTACTTTCTCACTTGACTAAAAATAGTGACACCTTAAGAATTTCACAGTGTCATAAAGACAAATTTCAGCTTGTTTTATTTTGTTTATGACATATATGCAGGACACCAAGGGAGAACTATCTTCCAATGAGTTAGGAAAGCTCTCTATATCTCTCATTCCATAGCTTGAAGAGTTCGTCTTTTAAAAAGCTATTGATATTAGGGGCACCCGGCTGGCTCAGTTGGAGGAGTGTGCGACTCTTGATCCCAGGGTCATGAGTTTGAGCCTCATATCAGGTGTAGAGATTACTAAGAAAAATAAATAAACTTTTTTTTAAAAAAAGCTAGTGATATTAGACAAATGTTATTCACAACTGCCAAATATTGGAATTTCCAATGACTACTAACTCAATTGAGAAATAATGTTAATACTTAAACAAAGCTTCCATGGTCTACAAGGTGTCTTCCTGCATATTTCCGCCTTTACTCCTTGCAACCATGTTACAAACCAGCCGCCAGGCCAGGTGTTACTGATGTAATTTATGGAAACATGGGAGATTTCAAGTGTTTTTTCCAAAGTCTCATAGTATGTAACCTTGTTGAGACCACAGGAGATGTTATACAATTATAGACTGTTGATATGGGAAGAGCCTAGGAATCATTGTGCCACTAATGTCACTGAAAGAGAAGGAAACTGGAGTCAAAAGTTAAGTCACTTCCTCAAGGTCCCATGACAGGTTTCTAGAACTGGGGCCAGAACCAAGTTTCCTGGCTCCTGGAGCAGTCCTCTTGCCCTGCACCACAGCATGGACGCCATCACCAGGACAAATAAGAGGGATGAGGAACACCTGGTGACCTGTACACTGGGACATGGAATGAGCAGGATCGGACAAAAGCATATCTGTGTTTACTTTCTTATTACGTCTTATGCCACCACGTATGCCTTAGTCTTGAGTAATTTAAGTACTAAAATATTAGAAGTTCCCTTAGCCTTTTGATCATGATATTTATCCCAATTTTGAATTTAATTTATAACCATATCATTCATACCTTTTCTTTCATTTCAGAGATCTTTGCATTGGCCCCATATGGCTATTGGCCCCTTAAATTCTGCTGCTAGCACCTGTACTTAGAAAGAAGGCTTTCAAGTGCAATAAGATTTCAGAATTTCTGGCTAGAGTTCTCTGATGCTCATAAAAAATAAACAACACATCCTGGATCTTAAAAGGGAGAAAGAAAAAAAAAAGATCTATTTCAAAAACGAACAATGACCCTTTTGTCTCAAAACAATTGAAGAGCTAATTTTAAAAATTCCCGGGCCACATCATGTCTGCCATTCCCCCTACAACACGATCATCATTCAGGTTTCCACGACTTTAAGAAATTCCCCTGTCATGAAACAAAACAATAGTAGCATGAGAAATTAACGAGGAAAATGTGGGGGAGCACCAAAGTGCTCTACTCTGGCAGTCATACCCAGCTGGGACCTTCCCAGCCCGCTTTGGAACAGTTCAGAGTTTCAGCCTCTTCACTTCGTGAATACCTGTTTCTCAAATAAAATCTGCCAATGCCCAGCAGAACTGCAGCTGGTGAAATCCAGGGGATGTCCCATGAGTAACATCTGCTCCCATGTGCCCTGAATCTCATAACGAGTATTTCAGGGGCAAAACAGAAAGGTCCATGGGAGGCAGGACAGCTCCTAACCGCCACCCACCCAGGGGTCTGTTTTACAAATGGCGGGCACCGTCGTCCCCTGCCCTCTGCCCTGGTCTTTGGCGTGAGGAGGATCCTGGGCACGGTGAGAGTAATACTGTATTTAAGGTGATACAAATACCTTCGTAAGGTTAGACTAATAATCTTTATGGGGGAAGTATAATGTTCCTTGTAGGGTGTTTAAAATCTCTTGGTTTTATTAAAGGGCTGGATTCTTCCTACTCTCAAAGAGTATTTGTGATTACTTTGGCAGACAAAGCACATTTTTCCTGTGACCTGTAATATATCAAAATGTTCAGTGGAAATAAGCATTTTGGTGGTTTTTGTTTTGTTTTTTTCTGTAGACCATCTTTTCGTCTGCTCTTACGCTTTAATTATTTTGAAAGCTAAAAAGTGTGGGACACGTTTTTTAGTTTTAAGACATTAGTCTTCATCTCAGATGATCTAAACTGTGTTTTGATTTTCCTTTGATTACAATCTCTCTCCCTTTTTTTTAATCTGCTAACATAAGCTCATATTCAACTAGAAAATTTGCTTTCTCCTCAAGTTCATGAGTCAGCATAGATTTCCTTCAAGCATAGTACAAATCATGTAAGAAATTTACAGACTTCAAGAAAGAAAAAAAAAAAAACCTGAATAGTAGTTGAGGCCTTAAATGAGGATAGTTTTTGCTCTATTTCAGCTGCTCAGAGACTGGGTTATTGACAACAGAGTATTGAAAAACAAGTTCACCAGGTTCTTGCTTTAATTCTGGATGGGTTCTAAGTAACTTATGTCAATCTTATAGCTACTCGGAGAGCCAGAAAACCGATGTTTCCACGACCATTCTTCTGCTCATCTTACTTTGGGCAAATTTCACTAGAGAGCAGAATGAAAAAGGATAAAATAAAAATACTTTCTTTTTATAGTTGAATGACATTCTCCCTATGCATAAATTGTAACTCGGAAATTATTGTCAATTCCAAACTTCCTAAGTTTAAAGCCACATGGGAGGCACTTTTGGAGTTCTGGTGAGCACTAAGAATTACTGAGGCTTTTAGGCAAACTTAACACTTACTTCGGGGTTCAGGGGATGCCTCCAATATTATCTATGATGTTTGAAGAGAGAGAGAAGTATCTCTGTGGGAGTAAAGTGTAAGCAAGAAGGCTGCTAAAGATGTCACTTGAGTTTAATCGTGATATTAAACTAATCTTTCCAAAGAAGTTCCCAGAAGTAAGTCCATCTGGTGCCTTCATTGAGGTAGATTACCAGGAATGAAAGACGTCTGCTTTGAGCAGTAAAACAATAGAAGGCACAAAGTCTGAGCTTCTGCATCTTATGGGCAAGGACTAAAAACGCCCTATGCTTTCCAGCCTTTCAGCCCCAGCTTTCCTCCTCCTTCAAAAAAAAAAAAAAAAACAAAACCCAAAAAACAAAAAGCAAAACAAACAAAACAAAACCCCCCCAACTCTACACAATAGTTACCTCCTCTGAAGAACCATTCTTGATGTACATTCCCCCACTCCCATGTTAAAAGTAATCTCTCCTTCTTCACACTCTCAGCATTTCTCTGTGCCTCCCCTCTTATATTATGATTCTTAGTACATTCTACCCTACATTATGGTAAGACACATATGCCCCCATTGAACCCCTGGGGCCAGCAGTGTCTGTGATTCACCTTCTGATTCCCCAAATTGCCCAACCAAGTGCCTTCAGTATGAAGTTCCAGAAAAAAAAAAAAAAAGTTTATGCATCCCTCACTTACTCTTAAATGCCTGCTTTGTGCCACACCCTAAACTGGGCCCCAGGTGAACAGCATTACGTGAAACAAAAAGACAGAATGAATAAATGACCGTACCGAAAGCTGAAGGCCAAAACAGTGCTGAGTCTTTTTCTTGTGGCATGTGTACATTCTGACATAATTTGGTCTGCAATCCTCATGGCCAAATTGACATTCAGCTTGACATCAATAGTGAACCATGTGTCCCTAGGCTACTCGTTCCAGGAGCTCTGCACTGCGGGTGAGAATGCCTTTTAAGCTGAAAGCTTTGTCTTTCCCACTGTATATGGAAAAATTGACTATGCGGTTTCATAGAGAAGGTCTAGCGAAGAAATGTTTATATTGGAACAAGCCCCATCTCTAAAACTGGGCTTGTTGCTGAATGGTATTTTGTTTCCTTGGATCAGGGAAGGGGTCTGGAAACATCTGTAACTAAAGTATTGTTTTAAAATCAGCACAATTTTTCCCCCTCAAATGATAGATAACAGAATTACTTTAAATCAAATGGGCTCAGCCTTCCTCCTCTGTTTCCGTTCGTAAATGCGTATTATTTTGTTGTCATTACCGTGGCTGCGCACAGAATAGACTCGTAGCATTCGAGGCATTGCTTGCTCCTTTGCAGATATTTTGATACTAGTTTGTATACTTTCCCTTCACTTGTATAACTATGCTCGAACAGACCAGCTATCACGATTACAGTAGTTATCTGCGACCAAATTTTAAATGCTACAGATAATATCAGATTGTAAAGTGATTCTGAAACCATTCTCAAAATCTTTACTAAAAAGAAATGTGCCGATTATTTGTGCCATTTATAGATGTAAACTCGAATGAAGTAAAGTTTTATATTAGGCAGTATCTTACCAAAATTACAAAATAAAAATTTTAAGGGAAGGAAGTTGGGGATAAAAAAATCGAGGAAACATTCCCAAATAACATGAAAAGAGTAGAAATTTTATACCAATTGTGAATATCATTCATGTTCTAAGAAGAACTGAAGTAGTTTATGGACAGTTCATGATATTATAGTTAAAATTTTGTTAGTATAGATTAACTATTTGTTGGAAAAGTTTTTGTTTTGTTTTGTTTCTTTTTAAATTAGCTCCCCACATTATGGGGCTAAATGTTCCATATGTTCTAAATGTTCCTTTCCCATGCTTTCTATAAGCACTTGGTGTTTGATATATTTATTTATGAACTGTTTGAAAATGGCCCTGTCATCAGAGTCCGTGAACAGACTTCGATCTTGCCCTGAAGGTTCATTCTTCTGAGCCTTTTAGATGCTTGACACATAGCAGAAATATGAAATGTTTGTTTCATGAATTCTACTGCTCACATTTTACAAATTTACAAATAAGAACACTTGGGGGTAAAGTCTCATTGTCCCTTGCCTCATAAAATTTGTTTCATAAAATATATCAATGGCAGTGTGTAGGTTCAACAAATAATCCTTGGGGCGCCTGGGTGGCGCAGTTGTTAAGCATCTGCCTTCGGCTCAGGGCGTGATCCCAGCATCCTGGGATCGAGCCCTACATCAGGCTCTTCCGCTATGAGCCTGCTTCTTCCTCTCCCACTCCCCCTGCTTGTGTTCCCTCTCTCGCTGGCTGTCTCTGTCAAATAAATGAATAAAATCTTTAAAAAAAAAAAAACCCACAAATAATCCTAAATTTTGAGCCCGTCCCAAGCCCTCTGTGGGATTTAGCCCCCTTCAGTGCTGAAGGACAAAGGTGTTGGTTTCATAGCTCCGTCAAAATTATAGTGATGGTATTTTATTAGTACAATTTATGGGTCATAGTCTTCCTGTTAGTTAGGGCCAGATGTGTCAAGCTGCCATACATTCTGCCTAACCAGACATCTGCTTCTGATTCATAAGGGGAAACACCTGCACACATGCTGATGTATATTACACAAAGGGGCATCCTTTCCCAAGGCCCATTGTCAGATCCCTCAAATGGAACAAGAGAGGTGTCAAGGACACAGCTGGATGTCATACGACCAGCTTCTAACAAGGGTTGACTACTCTAATGAGTAATCTACACTATTTGCTTCGCAGTCCATTTCTATCTGCACTACGTAGAAACTGTTAAAAACTGAAACACCAATTACAAATTACTATATTTAAATTAATAATAATTGCCATATGCCAAATCAAGCAATTACAGAGGGCTGATGGGCAATGTTTCCTATCCTGGCTGAGTGCCACACGCAAAGCAAAGCTGAAAAAGGCTTAAAAGTGTCCTCTCCCATCACCTGCTCCCACTTCTCCATCCCACCCCACCCACCCCTTCATCTGCCCTGCCCAGGGAGTGGTATTAATACGTTTCAATGATGTTGGCATTCACCTGTGAGACCAGAAGATGGTACTAGTGGAATAACTTTAATGAGATTCTTGACAAATCTGATAGCCATGGGCAGAGTTGATTTTTATCCCAAGACAGATCTGTGAAAGGCAGAGGAGGACAGTGTGGGCCTGTCTGCAGCCCCCAGAAGAGATGTGAACTTCCGCAACCCCCCTGCAATTCTGAACCTCATTTTCTTCACCATCATCAAGAAGTGTGGCTTAGAGAAAGGAGGACTGAGGGCTGCACTAACATGCTCTAGGCAAATGGTTCTGATAAGCCCCTTACTTCTCTAGGTCTCAGTTTTCCCACATTTAAGATGAGGGGCAAGACAAGGTAATCACTAAGATCCTCACCAACTCTTGAGTCCTGTGATTCTGTAACACCAAGATACGTTCAGGACATGTGTATTAAGCACCTGCTATGCAAGGCACTGAGGATACAGCGACAAATCAGACAAATCCAGTTTCTGTGCTTGGGGAGTTCAGTCTTCTGGGGAGGAGAGACAGTGAACCGGTAATTTCGGGTGTCATTGCTGAGCTGCGTGCCATAAAGAAAGAGTGACAGCCCCCCTGCGGGGCCACCAGTTAAAACAGACGGTCATGGCACAGAAATATCTAATAGGAAAGGAGGAAACTACTAGCTGTTGAACCCCTTGCACGCCCTTCTGGACTTGAAATGCACAATATTAGTTAATCCTCGCAGCTACTCTAGGAGATAATATTATCCCTTTTCCAGAAGGGGAAACTGAGACCTCAAGTTAAATAGCCTGGGTGGTAGAACCGGAACTGGAATCCAGATTATCTCATGCTTTCCACTCCTCCAAGTTGTCTCCAAAGGCCATGACTATGGGGAATTATGGTTGCTGTAAGGAGTAGGTGGTAGTGTATCATATCAATGCACATGGGAGACTAATCTGCAAGGTCTAGAAGTTGGGGGTACCCTACATGCAAGAGTATTTGGAGGAGAAATTGATGCACTCATTCAACAAATATTTCCTGAACGGCTGCCAGATGCAGAGTTCACAAATGAATGAATACATGTGTGTGCATTTCTAAAAATGCCAAAGAGTAGATTTCCATCATATTCTGACAACTGGGGGTGCAAAATCTAAAGAAAAATTACCTAAAGGTACATATTTGTATGTAGAGAGAGAAAGAGAATTTGTAAGTTGTTGGAAGAATAAGAAAGAAATAACACATTTGAGGGAACTTCCCCCTGCCTCTGAAATGTTCTTCATTTCCTCATTTAACAATTGATTCACTGAAATTATATTGAGAAACCTATCAAAACTGATTATTTGAAAAGGATCCTACCTTTGAATACAAACTCTTATCTATTTGGATTTCCTGGAAATGTGCTCCATCGACCGAACAGGGGGGAAATGTCACTTTTTCCAGATTGTTACAAATTATGATAGAAGAGGTCCAAATATGTGAAGTGCAGTCTATCTTTAAACAGTGCAGTTTCAATCCCCAGATGGCTAGAATTCAATTTGTTAGCTCTTTTCAGTCTGTTACTAGCTATTCCAAAAATATATCTTGTAAGAGGCGTTTGTATCCATGCTTTTTCCTGACTATGGCCCCTAGTGGGACTACTTAAAAATCTGTTGTCAGTGCCACATTAATGTTTAGAATAATTATAGCTAAAAAGACCTTTCCCCTTCAACAAAGAATAGTTCTCTCCTAAGAGCTGATTAAATTTTTATGAAATGGAAAGTTGAGCTCAGGATGTTGGAGGAGATAATCGGTGTTATCATAGTTTTGCCTCTTTTCAGAGGCGATCACTGAGGAAGGCTGAGGAACAGGGCTATCTAGGAAGGAGATACATAGCTTGCCATCAACAAAGACAGTGAGGAGGGGACCACAAGGCAGGTGTGATTAAAAAGCAACTGGATATAAATAATCCTAAACTTCTGGCCTAATTTTAGCTCAGTTCACACAGCCACAGTAATTTCTGGTATCACATTTAATAATTTTCTAACAAAAGCTGAGTTTCCTTCTGTTTCAGGGTCTTAAAACCATCCTAATTGGTCAATTAACATTTTTTAATGAGACTTCAAAGATTTGGTAAAAACAACTTGGATATTTGAAAGAGGCCTTGGCCTCGGACCGGCTGAAAAAGAAAGTCAACCAAATGTCATTTCATACATCTGCTGGACCATTAAATGGTCCCCAGATAAAGAGCTGGCAGGTCAATTATTTCCTACTGCTGCTTGAGTACCTTCTCCTGCCATACTCCCCGGGGGTGATGGTGGGCTGGTTACTCTGCACCTGCTCTCCTCCACTCCCCCCCTCATCCTAGCTTGGCCCCTGCCTGCCTGCCTCACTCTGCCTGCAGAGGCCGAGCCTTGCAGAGCCTTGTAGACTGCAGTACTCGAACTCCCTTGTTGAACCAGAAAACAGGAGAAGGGAAAGGTGGGGTAGTTCTGCCCTGTTCCCGCTCTGCCTTAAGCACTGCCTCCTGGGCAGAACTGTGGCCCCTGCAAGACGTTGGCTTTCATGTTGGCCCCCACCCGGGTTAGTGTAACAACCTTTTCTTTTACTTTGGGCCCTAGAGGTGGTAGATTTGTGCTCCCATTGCTTCTCCATTCCTTGTGCCTTAACTTCCCCACACTTCATTTGAACCCCTAAAGTGAATTCTATTTCCTGCTGGGCCCCTGACCGACTGACTATATCAGTGGACAGGCTATCTTTTGAAATTCATGGCTTTCCTTTCTGCTGGGGGAACACTTTCCAAAAGCATCTGCTGCATTAGCTGTTTTAATTCACAAACTATTTGACTTTCATGTAAGGGAATAATGAAGAGATGATAGCAAAAAAAATTTAGCAAACTCTGAGAACATGATCTTAAATTTCACAATTCCACCTCATTTGGTTTGAATCCTTGCTCAATNNNTCCCTATTCCCCTTTTCAACTCCAAGCCAGCTGGAGAGGCCAACCTTTAGCCTTAGCTTGTGGGTCACTCTGCCATGTTCTGCCAATCTAAAGCCAGAGGTGGGTGGGACTCCCACTTATTAGCTGCCTTGGTCCCTGAGGAAACAAGATTCTCTGAATTTGGATCCCAGCTCCCCTTTTAGAACAGAAAACTAGCCTATAAATTCTCTTATTTGAATTTTAAAATTTAGTACCTCAGTCATTGGAAAATGGGAGTACTGTGCACTATTCTGAGAATTTACCTCTGCCTTAAATTAGTACATCCCAACTAGAATAAATAAGCCCTCGAAAACTATTCTGGATTGCACAGGTAGAATAGGACATGTAACTTTACTGCTGGAATAAATTAGTTGGTGGGAATCAAATTAAGTAGTTTTTTAAACATTTTAGAAAAAACCTAAAAGCTGATACACGCTTTAACTAAGACAGACATATAGACATGTGAAAGGCTTTCCCATGGGATGATGTAGCAGCTAGCTGTAAGACAAAAAACAAAGGAAGAACAAATTAGGAAAGGAATGTTCTTATGCTTATTTTTTTTAACTCTGTATAATGATCACAGTACATAGTGAATAACAAGGAAGTTAGGGAAATTATACACAAGCATCTGAATCTATTGTCAAGACCACATTAGTCACTTCCCAGAGATGATGTTTTAGAGACCTCACCAGGTCTAGACATGGAAATCCAATATCCAGCCAACCTAAGTGGGATCTTTTGTTTTTCTTTCATTTTTTTTCCCTTTATTCTTTTGTGAGCATTTGTGTGCCCGCCATAGAGATTAAGAAATAAAATATTGCCTATATATATATGTATATATACGTGTGTGTGTGTGTGTGTGTGTGTGTGTATATATATCTTTCCTCAATCACATTCCCCTCTTTTACCCTTAAACGACCTGATTTCTGGGACACCCAGGTGGCTCAGCTGGTTAAGCATCTGCCTTCGGCTTGGGTCATGATCCCGGGGTCCTGGGATCGAGTGCTATGTCAGGCTCCTTGATCAGCTAGGAGCCTGCTTCTCCCTCTGCCTCTCTGCCTTCTGCTCCCCTGCTTATTCTCTCTTTTTCTCTCTTTGACAAATAAATAAATAAATTTTTTTAAAAAGACCTGATTTCTTAGATTTGCATTCATATCTTGTACTTTTCTTTATATGTGCATGTCCCTACATAACATACAGTATAATATTATTTTGCATGTTTCTAAATGCAGTATATATGTAGTGCTTCTGCTCTGCAGCTGGCTTTTTTCCTCAATATTATATTTAAAAGATTGAGTCATGATTGAAGATCTTCACTTATAGAGATTTGTCCAAACTCTCTCCAAAGTTTCTACACTATTTGCCCTCATTTGGTTCATTCTTTACAGATTCAAATTTCCTTGTTTCAACTAACAAATTTTCAAAACCTCCTTGCTGTTTGCTAATGACTCTGATAGGCGATGAAGCTCCAATGATGAACAAGCCACTATTCCTGTTCTCAAAGAGCTCACAGTGATCTGAGAGGCAGGAGTGCAAATTAAGAACTGTGATAGCATGTCCCACATGCTCTAATGAGATATGTGAGAGGGGCATGGGAACACAGAGGAAAAGCAACTGAGTCTGAGACTAAGGAAAGGACTTGTAAATGATGGAAGGGAGAAAGACACCCCAAGCTTCTAATGCAAAGTCAAGGTGATCAAAAGAAAGGTATATTTGGGAGAGAAAGGAAATCTATAGTTTAAGTACAGCAGAGGGAGCCCAGTTTAAGTTGACCCTAAAGGACAGGTTGGTGTTGGATTAGGAAAAAAGAGCCTTGTACATCACACTAAAGAATTTTATGGACTCATGTAGGCAATGGATGAAGAGCCACTGGGAGTTTTGAAGTAGACTAGTAGTAGTATAAGGTTTCTTAAAATTAATTCTGGTAATAAAGAATGAACTGGAAGGGAGAAAGTCTGGTGACCCAGAGAGGAGGGTGGAGATAATTATAATAATCCAGGAGAGAAACATCAAGGTCCTAAACTAAATAGTGGCAGTGGGAGCAAGGGGGAAGACTCATCTTGGTAAGCATCTCAGAGGTAGAGTACAAACTCTCTGAGGCACAGCATACAAAGGGTGGGAGAACGTGGGAACAGTCTAACCCAGGTGGAGGCAATGAGAGGCACTTTGTGTAGAGAGAATTTTAAAACAATAATAAAACTTGCTGAACCACAGTCTGCTTTTTATTATCCTCATGTGCCAGCATTTCTAAACAATGTCAATGAGAAAATTCTCCTCCCTTAAAAAATCTTTTGTTGTCTAAGTTCTACGCAGTTGCTGTGGTTACTGTTGAGTTTAAATAATATAACAAATATGTCAGCTTCAAATTAGCACATTCCAATTACTTAACCTTTAATAAACATTGCATTCTACACAGAAATTAATTCGGGGAACTTCCAGTCCTACAGTCCCCCTAGTACAGATGGAGGTATTAGTTTAGAGAGTAAGTTTATAACAGTTCAGAATTGTGTAAGGCCTTTCTGACTTGAGACTCAAGCTCTGCGGCACTCCATCTGTCTCCATTTAAGCCATGGATTTGAGATAAACAATGAGAGTACAGTGGTTGTGAAAAGGAAGAGACAGAACTTGGGTACTTAAATGTTATTCTGTGTGCAAACCATTTTCTGATCTTTGCAGAGTTCATTCTTTGTAAGCATTTCCAAAACTTACATTACTGCCAAATGTATTGATAAAATTTAAAAGTATCACTCCATTACTTTTTCCTTTTACGTTCTATCGTCTCTATCTGAGATATCATATAAGAAGAAAAATAGATTTGGGAGAGCATATAATAAGGTTACTATGGGACGCATTCAACCCCATGTGCCTACAGACCTGGAGATGGACTTGTCTAACAGGCACTTGGAAACAAGAGCAGTGTGGCATAAAAGAGCGAGATCAGGGACACGTAGAGGGACTTGGGAGTCACCAGAATATAGAGGGAGGATGAAACTGTGGGAGAGGATGCCATCACAAAGTGTGTCGATAGAAAAGAGTTGTAAGGAGGTGATCCTGGAGAACATCAACAGTGTGGAGGCAACAGAGGAAGAGGAGCAGCCCTCCCTTCCTGCCACTCCCCCCACCCCCCAAAATACTAAGAAAGATAAGCAGGAGAAAAACCTGAAGACAGAGTTGTCCTGGAAACCAAGAGAAGAGAGAATTTCAAGGACAGAATTTCAAGCATGTTAAGTACTAGAACGAGAACAAGTAAGACTGGAAAAGCAAAGCCACAAAGACATCAGACGGCAGCTTTATCAGCTCTGCCCTGGGTCCTCTGACAGCTCCTCGGTGGCACAATGGAGACAGAAGCCAGGCAACGGACAGAGCCAAGGGTTGGCATGAAGAAAGCAGAGCCAGTGTAATTGAATTCTCTCCCACTCTTGAAGTTTGGCTGAGCAAAAGAGGAGGAGAATGAAAGGGAGGTAGAACTGACGGAAGGTGTTCTTAGAATCTGAGCCCCAGGGAAGAAGTCACAGCTCATCCAACACAGGACCCAGGACCTAATTATGCTCTGCCTCTCACCCCTGTGGGTGCAAGTTGCTGGATGCTGTGTGAGAGAAGGAGGCCAGGTAGTGGCATGGGGTCAGGTGGATGGGTCCCAGAGCACAGAGAGAGGGCTCATCTCTTCTAATATGAGGAGTTCCATCCTCTCTGAGATGAGCAGAGGAAATTAGAATGAGTCAAGATTAAGATGAGGGACACCTGGGTGGCTCAGTTGGTTAAGCGTCTGCCTTCAGCTCAGGTCATGATCCCAGGGTCCTGGGATTGAGCCCTGCATTAAGCTCCCTGCTTAGTGGGGAGCCTGCTTCTCCCTCTGCCCCTATCCGCCCCACCCCCCATGCTCTCTCTCTCTCAAATAAATAAATTAAATCTTTTTTAAAAAAAGGATTAAGATGAATCTTTACAGATAGTACGAGATTTTCCACCCAATGACCTCTATTTTCTCATTGAAAGAAGAGGCAAGGTTATCTACTGAGAATAAGTGGGTACAGTAGAGGTTTGGGATGTATTTCTCCTTTCCTACTACTTCACAGTAGCATTTCTTCAGTGACGCATAAACCCATGAGGAAGAGCGTAAGGAAAGAAAAGCAGGACCGCCAGTGCTTTGTGCTTTGCATCTTGAGTGATCCAGGGTAAGCATAGCACTGAGGGACTGTGAGGACTTCATGACAGGAGAGGCACATTTATTAGCAAAGGAAGCTGATGGAACATCCCAACCAGTCAACCTGCCCAAGGAAGCACTGCTGTCTTCCCTGGGAGCACTGAAAGGAAGCCACTGTAAGTTTATAGACAATTAAGCTTCCCACTTCCTTGTGAAAAGAAAAAACAATTTAGTCAGACATTTGCAAGACTGTGGGCCATTAAAGGGTGATGACCAAATTGGAATGTCTATAAAAAGCACTTAACTCCGTGCCTGGTGTCGGTCAATAAATATTAGCTGTTATTATTCATAAAAACCCAGTGGAAGATGACAGAAATGTCTGTCATCTCACAGCATTGATTCCTGCCAAGTGGTGAAGGAGTCATGTAAAAATCCCCCAAATGCCTGTAACTCTGAAGTCATTTCTCTCTGCTTGTTCTTCTAGCCCTTCTACACCACATCTCTTCCTTTCTTGGAAATGTGTCTATGGCATTTGCCCCAGTAAATTAAATAAAACTGAGTCAGTTTTGAGATATTAAAAAAAAAAATCTGGTCAAGGCTATGTTGTGTAACTATAGCTTGGCAGGCGGGGAGTGAAAAGAACAAGTTACGTGAGATGATGTGATGAGGACCCAGAGCAGAAAGCCAGATGTTAGCAGATTTTTTTCAAGAAAATCAAAGGAAAAAAGGCACCACTAATGCTCCATTATGTTATATAAGCGCAATCACTACTACAAATGAGCAACTTACAAAGTATTTAAAGTAACTTTTCCAGGAGACAATTAAAGAAATTTTCATCAGTATTAATGAACATAATCATCCCTGAATCCAGCACTTCGAAAAGAAAATCTTTATGGCTTTAGGGCTCTAAACTTTCTCGTTTGATCCTTTTGGTTATACGACTAGAGAGAACCAAGGGTGGCAAGTACCTCATCACAGCCCGAGTCTGTTGGTATCTCCAGTCCGAGTAACATTGGACCAAGTACAGGGTTTGGGAATAGTTAGTTGAGATCTTCGGGTGGAGCACTGATTGCCCTGCCCAAGAGAATTCTCAAAAAGCCCATAAAAAGTACTGGAGAATAGCCACACTAAATGCGACGTAAATGCCGTGATAAATACCTCCCCCCTTTACAGAATTAAAGGACCTGGATTAACTCCGGTCCAGACAGCTCTGTGCTTCTCAGAATTCCTCAGAACCAGATCCTTGTCTCTGTCTCACTGGTGATTACAAGAGCTGGAGTGTTTTGCACGCCGGCCAAGGCATGGCAGACACAGGTCCCAAGCAATGAGCTCAAACATAGCTCCAAGAGCCCACTGGGAGAAACAGTTTGTGTTCAGCGATGCCTTAGCTTTATTCTGCCAATTATAAGAAGAAATGCCTTCCAACTGGATAAGTCTCTGAAGAATGTTGAAACCACTTTCCTAATCAAGCTATGGTGAAATCGCTGTCAAAATCTAAAACTTAACTTCACCTATTGAAATGCGGGGAATTTCAATTACGCAAACAAGAACTTAAAAAGACCCAAGGGATGATACATGGGGAACTCTGTCCACATTCAAGTAAAATTGATCAAGAAGTCAACTTTTGCTAACTACTACACGTTGCATAGTGCCTTTAACTGATTTTGGCACTTTGACATAAACTTTGTATATGAACAAACAGGATGTGTTAAGCCCTCCCTGAAAAAATACAGAGTCAAACGTTACCAATAGCTTAATTCAGGACTGCTTTCCAACCCAGATACCTTATCTTTTATTTTTATAGACACGGAAAAGATGGCCTGTGAGATGCCTACCCAGGTAATAAATTCATATGTTCTCAGAAGTCACTCCTCCCCAGCAAAGGCTAAATTGTTATTTCTGAATACATTAAATTGAACCATTGGTCCCTATTAAAAGGCCCCTGAATACTGATTCTTAGGTCTGCCTAAGTTTTAAGCAGATGGAAGTCAGCATTGTGCAAGACCCACAGACTCAGAGTAAAGGCACAAAGGTTTAGCTTTTAAGTGAGCATAATACTCAATCTTAAGGTGACTTTTATTATTCACTTTAAAAAAATGAAATTCTCTAAAACTAAAACTAGAGCTAAAATCATTGTTGCCTGGAAATGAGGAGAAAAGTGAACTCATTATATACATACATCAGCAGAAAGAGAATTGGATGTGGGCTGTTAAATCTGAAGAACACTAATTTGGAAGGTAGCAATGACTCTGGACACAAGTGAATAAATTCAGAGAGGTTTTTGGTTTGGGGTGTTTTTGTTGTTGTTGTTGTTGTTTTAATGCTTTCCACATCGAGCCTCAGTAAATTAAAGCAAAAGCTAATGAATCAAAATTCTAGAAGTCTAATTCAGAAAGCAAGATGAATCAACCATGAGAGACTGTGGACTCTGGGAAACAAACTGAGGGCTTCAGAGGGGAGGAGGGTGGGGGATTGGGATAGGCCGGTGATGGGTAGTAAGGAGGGCACGTATTGCATGGTGCACTGAGTGTTATACGCAAATAATGAATCATGGAACATTGCATCAAAAACTGGGGATGTACTGTATGGTGACTAATATAACAAAATAAAAATTATAAAAAAAAAGAAAGAAAGATGAATCGATATTTGTAAAATGTTTGCAAATCCCTAGTTGAAGACACGAAGCGAATTTCTACAGTGATCCCCCTGCCCTTGTGCAGTATTTTGCTTTCCGTGGTTTCAGCTACGTGCAGTTAACCTCCATCCAGAAGCAGATGATCCTCCTTCTGATGCATTGTCAGAAGGTCAACAGTAGCCTGACGCTAGGTCTCAATGCCTACGTCATTCACTTCACTGCATCTCTTCACACAGGCATTTTTTCATCTCATATCATCCAAAAGAAAACAGGTGAATACAGTACAATAAAATATTTTGAGAGAGAGAGAAAGGTCACATTCACATAACTTTTATTACAGTATGCTGTTATAATTGTTCTATTTTATTATTAGTTATTGTGGTTAATCTCTTACTATGCTTAATTTATAAATTAAACTTTATAACATATAACATTAACATTCATGTGTGTGTATATATAGGAAAAACCATAGTATGTATAGGGTTCAGTACTATCTGTAATTTCAGGCATCCACTCCGGGTCTTAGAATGTATCAACCACAGATAAGGGGGGGGACTACTATATTATAGGTCAGATGTTATTAGAATAGGTGCAGGGCTGTAGAGTATGCTCTTTATAATGGAATTTTATTATAATTAATTCATGGACATTTGTTGCAGCTGGAGATTAGGGTCTGATTTTCTCCGAGAGAGATCTAAAGATGGGTCTCACATGACAACTTCAGACTCTTCCTAAATTTGATCAATTTTTGCCATTGTTTGTTTTAATGGATGGTTGGGGAGCTCAGGTTCCTAAAGAAAATCTGAAGGTTCTAGAGATTCAATATCTATGCAAAAGTAGTGACTTTGAGCCAATTAATTAGCTCCTCTGTGACAATATTTGGAAAACCCAGTGAGATTTTTGTGGATTTTTGTGAACATTTTTAACCTAAAATGGTATTACTTAGCTTGAGTTTACTATAAGGGATGCAGACTGGACTATACCTCAAAAAAGCATGACTTCAGAATCTTAAGAAAATTTTAAAAATGTCCTGTATGATGAAAATATTGTTAGTTTCAGTCACTGTTATCTCATATGAAGAATCATATGAGGACAAAAACTATCAATCAGCAGTATAAATGTTATCCTCCTTGTTAAGAAACAATCTCACTTTGTTATATTATCTTGTGATTATATGATGGACCTCTGGAAATAATGCCTTCTGCAATAATATCAACATACACTGTCACTCCCAGGTCCTTTAAATATAAGTGGCACGTGAGTAATTTCTTCCTTAAGTTCCATCTAATTCTAATTTCTAAAAATGTAAAATTAGTCAAGTACACACACATTGATTTTTACTCAAAGCCAGACACCATACTGATGATAACAAAGTAAGCAAATGGCAATCTTCACTTTTATTCTTTGAAGCAGAAGTAAATGTCATTGATTAATCCAATCAGTGTTCAAGCGAGGGACAAGCTGTAATAATATAGTAGCTAATAACGGAGAGCTATAAAAAGTCTACAAATGATTTAGTGGAAAGTAATTGGTTAAAATGACAATTGGGCTAAATAAATTGTTCAGTGTAGATATTCCCATTCAATGATTTTCATATATTAATGACTTTATATATTTTAACCACATATCTTTTTTTAAGAATTTTTTTCTGGAGTTTAAAGGAAAGATTTTACATTTTTATCCATTTCAGCCTGCTATGGACTGTTTGTAGCAGCAAAAATTTGGAAATAACCTAACTGTCCAACAAAAGGGGTTGGGTTAATACATAGTAATTGTATACCAGATGGTTAAGAGCTCAAACCCAGGACTCAAACGAAGGATCTAAATCCTAGGTCCGCCATTTCTCGTCTGTGTTACTTGGCTGCATAACAAACCCTAATTCAAAGACTCATCTATAAATTATAGGTGACAGCTATTACCTTCATAGGGCTATTGTGGGCTAACATGAGAGAAGGATACAAAATGACCAAGGCAGTGACTTAAACGGAGTATTTATGTTCAATTAATTAAAGGTTCAGTTAAATAAATTTTTATCCTTCCTTTCTTTTCTTTTTTCTTCCTTTCTTTCTTTCTTTCTTTCTTTCTTTCTTCCTTCCTTTCTTTCTTTCTTTCTTTCTTTCTTTCTTTTTCTTTCTTTCTTTTCCTCTCTTTCCTTCTTTCTTTTGTTTTTATGAGAAGCAGCATGTTACCGCAGAGAAAGAACAAGATTTAGATCTGTCTGACCTCAGTATAAAGCTGTGTGACACTGGAAACATTTTTCATCTTCTCTGACCAGCAGTTTGTTCACTTCCAAAATGCAGATACTTATACCTAATGCACAGAGTTGTTACAAAGAGCAAATACCATAATGTGGATGAAGCACTTATAATACTTGGCACATAGGCCCTCAATAAATAATAACTATGCTTAATTATCTTCATAATTATCATCATTATCCTTGTTATTGTTATTAATTTTTAAGGCCCGCACCAACTCAGGCAGTATAAGCCCTCTGAATGCTCTTAGTTCAGCCACCCATGTGTTTATACAGTTGTATACTATAGGTTGGGTCTTCTCATATGGGCAAAAGTGTTCCGTGTGGCATCTAAAAATTGATTGTAACACTTCTCTTGCTCACACACACATATATCAACATAAACACCATCTTCGTTTAATAAATTCTGGAGAATATTCCAAAAGAAGTCAGGCAGACATTCATTTTCTCTGTGGGAAGACCACTCAGCTTTCAAAATCTCTAAATAGCACAGGTCTTAGGATAACTAAGCCAAGAGATTGCTAACCAGGAACAAAACTATAAATAACTCTGCTCTCATTTTTGAAATTATCTACCTGTTAATATTATAACAAAGGTGAGTTTCGCCAGTTCCTATAGAATTTCAAGAAGAGATTTAGTAAAAATTAACAGAACTTTCTGGAGCCATGACAAAACATTTCTACATAAAAGGAACAACATTATATAGCTCTTCCTTGAGGATACTCAAACTTCTCTTGAACCACTTAAGAATTTTAATTTGCCATTCTGAGAAATCCTCTAAGATTCTACCACACAAAGGGTCCAAGGTATCCAGTGCACATATTAGTGGCATCAGAAGCTCCCATGCCCAGGGCTTCCATTAGCCTATATGGTACCTTTACACAAATTTAAAAATGGCGCCTCCCCCCTGGATAGATGAATTAGCAAATAGAATCTTTCAGGTGTACAAAGCCCAGCCAGGAATGAAGTTGGCTGGTTTCCGCCCCACCTCACCCTCTTCACAGGGTGTTCCACATGACCCTATCCCTGGCTTCCTTTTTCTTCCCATCTCCCACAGTTTAAAAGACTGGAGCCAAGGCCATTTCACACAAGGTCAGAGCCTTAGCCTGGGGAGTGGATAAGTGGATAATGACAGACTCTCTGGGTGAAGTCACCTCCTAAACTTGGCATAACATAAAGATTTCATTGAGCACGGTCCAGTCTTAGCAGTGGCTGCCTGGACTGTGTTGAAAAAGATTGGAGACCAAATCCAGCCCTAGTAGGGAGCTGTGGGTATATTAGCAGCATAAGCCATTGGTTTCCAACAGCACATATGCTTCGGATTTCCTATCTTGGTCCAAACTGTTTAAATCACAAGGATTCGTTGAGCAATTAACATGAACCAGGCACTGTGAGATGCTTTAGAGCAATCCTTAATCACACACTGGAATCTTCAGGGGACTTTAAAAAATAAAAAAACAAAAATAGATCCTTGTAATTTTTCTGTAACTCTAAAGCTATTCTAAAATACAGAATTTACCAAAAATTTGTTTTTGCTATTGTTATTTGGGATTTTTTTCTGTGTTGTGCAATTTTATTTTTGTTCTTTGAATATGAATCTCTCGATTTAGCCAAGTCCTCAAGGACATAAAGGATTAACTACTGTCATATTCAAAATGATGCATTTATTCAGGGCAAACCTTAATTTTCTTTGTCTCCTTTAGATGAAAGAGCAGCAAGAATACCTTAAAGACCTGAACTAGCATCAGTTTAGAGCAGCCTTACTGAAACTAGATACCTTGGGCCAGAGGCAGGTCCTTACTATTGTTGATGATACAGGTAGATCTTCTCACGTTCTGTTTCCAGGCATCACTACCGGACTCCCTGCCACCACCAGTATGCTTTTCCCCTTCTGATATACCTCTAATCTCTGCCCCACTCATTGGGATTCATAGAAACAGAAACAGGAATGGTGGTCACAGGGGCTGGGGAGCAGAGAAAATGGAGAGAGGCTGGTCATAGGGTACAAACTTCCAGTTACGAGATTAACAAGTTCTGAACATCTAACGTACAGCCCAATGACTATAGTTAGTAATACTGTATTATATACTTGAAAGTTGCTGAGAGAGTACATCTTAAATGTCCTCATCACAAAAAAGAAATGGTAATTATGTGACACGATGGAGTTGTTAGCTAAAGCTATGCTGGTAATCATTTTGCAATATATACAGGTATCAAATCAACACATTGTACGCCTTAAATTTATGCAATGTTAAATGTCAATTATTATTTCAATAAAGCCAGGGGGAAAAGGAATAATTAACTTAAATAAGTAATTTTTAAATACGATTTTTATTTTATAAAAATTACAGATTTTTTCGTTCCTCTGTCAAAATTTCTGAATAAGAGGCTCCCCACATGTTCATGAATTGGTCAGTCAGCACAGAAAGCACTGTTTTGGAAGCTACTGAGATAAGTAATACTAGGCCCTCGCTATTCTTATCCATTCCTCTGATAATTAAAACCCTCTTCATGTCAAACTGCAGGATGCAACATACTCAAGGTTCATCAAATCAATCTTATACCTTATAACAAGGATATATTTTTAAATAAAATAAAGAAGTTTAAGGTACATGGCACATAAGTTAATTATTGCTTTGTGAATCTTTTTCTGATATATATGTATATCCTTATATATTTACATACATATATGTATATCTGTGTAGTGCATCACCATTAAACATGCATTTTTTTTTAATTTTATATTTAAGTAATCGCTACACCCAGTGTGGGGCTTGAACTTACAACCCCAAGATCAAGAGTCACATGCTCTACTGACTGAGCCAACCAGGTCCGCCCCAAACATGTATTTTTAATATTTTGAAACAAAATTCAAAAACACATGAACTTAGATGGTCTAAATTAAATGCTTCCTGCTGCAGTTTTAGCACTTTCCCTATTATTCCCTAGTGGAAATTGAGAAAAAGGTTTCCTATCAACCACAAATTCTCCATTATAAACTATCAATCAGTCCCCTCTCAGCCTTACTTTCTCTCACTTAGATGGAATTTCTTCGCCTTTTCTTTAATGGACAAACATCATTATTCTCTTTTAAACTACCTCCCAATTGAATATATTAGACTTTAGTTTTTGGGTCTAAACTGGTGGTGTTTTTATGCTGTGAATAATGTCTAGGGGTTCTTTCTTCACAGAGAAAAAAAGCAAGAGGAAATGGGTTTGCACAGCAGTCAGAGGGACTTCAGCCAGATACAATGAAAAATTTCCTGGTGGCCAAGATAATACAAAGTACAATGAGTCAATGAAATGGGGGGAGAGGCTGATGTGAAATCTACTCTGTAAGTTTGTGGAAACAACCCAGATTCTTATCTGTCTGGAATTCTTTAGAAGTCAATCTGTCTGATGGGCAGGGAGTGGACTTCCAGGTCTATAATGCCCTTGCTGCCTTGCATCATGAAGACCTTCTGAAGAAACATAAAATACATATTCACAGCTCCTATCCTATAAATCAGGAACAATCTCGCAAATTTCTCAACTGACATTGGCAGGGGGGGTGGGGGCAATTCATCGTTGTACAGGTTGACTGGTACAGGTGGACTGGCACATCGCAAGATGGTTTAACATTGCCACAACCCACTTGGCACCTCTGGGTCTAATGATTTCATCACTAGAATGAGGGAAAATAATACGTTCCTCACAGAGCTATGAGGATAAATGAAATACCGGAACAGAACACACACAGGACCTGACAAGTATAAGAATTCATTAACTTCTCTACCCCTCCCTTTAAAATGTTAGGATCTGCAGAGAAACAATTTTTTAAGAGCCCAAGCATGAAAGACACATCTCTGAGTTGTTATGCTATAGCCAGTAATCTCTGAAACCGTACGTCTTTATTTCTAGGGAGCATGAAGCAATTCCTCACCCTCACTAGTTGTCATGGTTTGGTTTGGTTTGGTTTGGTTTGGTTTGGTTTGGTTAGAAGACATTAGAAAATTTCTTTCTCCTTTACTGTTACTGAAAAATCTTATTCTTCCTTACAACATTAGGACAGTGTTAAAGATCTTCCTTTTCCCCTGAAAAGTTTTAAAAAATATAAAAAGGGGGGAATATAACAAAAAAAAAAAGATACACATCACTGAATGGCAGTATAAATAGTTCATTCTAGTACATTTGGTAAAGAAATATTTAGATCGTTTAATAACCATCTCCTCTTATTTTATGTCAGAAAATACCGACCAAAAGAGGTTTTTTCAATAAAGAAAATATTTTTGTTGTGTCTGTTTCAGAAATGCGGTGCTGGATTCTTTCTCGCCCAGTCAGGAGAATGTATGCCCTGTGGCTGCAACGGTAACTCTGACGAGTGCTTGGATGGCTCTGGATTCTGTATGGTAGGTCGGGGCACCTGTCACTTTTCATATACTGCACTGGGCTTCTGCATCTCCAGTGGGGATCAAACATTCTTGCGCGTTTGAGCTCCCTAGGAAAAAGCTAATCGAGCTCTCTTTTTACTCTTCACCTTTTCCTCTAAGACACGTCATAGAAACTGCTGGTGATCGTAAGTGGCCATCAGGGCATAGGTATGACGTGGCATGTGCTCCTGGAGAGAACTGACCTAGCACCCTGGGCAGCTGGTTTCCTACTATAGACCAATGGTGAAGGGATTGGAAACGGTACACAGAGGAGGAAATCATCCATCCAAATTCCTCTGTAATCGTATAGTTTGCCATATGTTTGGCTTCATTCCACATAAACCAGGAGAATAAAACGGTTGTTTCATAGCCTATTTTTACAACTTAAGATAGTTGAGTCTATAGATCAAGGTTTGTCTAAAAAAAAAAAAGGTTTGAATCAAATAGCTAATAAACATGAAAGCTTTGGCCTTATGGTCTTTGTAATTCTGTGTTTCAGCCCCCAGAAGACTTTTTTTTCCCCCTTAACTGGAATGAATTCCCCAAATAACTTGTTCTTCCGTTGAAGTATCATACAGACTTGTGGAGGAGACTGGGGAGCCTTCTAGCAAACAGGGCTTGCCGTACCTTTTCTATGTTCACTGAATGGACTGACAGCTTTGTGAAAATGGCTATGGACATATTTGCCAGAAATGGCTTTAGTAGAAGTCCTTGGAGGCATTTTTAAAGACTTATGCATTATGCTCATGGTTTCCTTCAGGACCTATCCCACACGGCAGGAAAATTAAGATTCTTCACAATCCTATGAGGCAGCAGAGGCTTTCCAAAACTGCAGGAGTATTTTTGCATAAACCACAAGAATTCTTAATTAAATACACCCTATTTACCTCAAAATTAGTATAATTATCCTTATTAAGCAGATCATTTTGATTATAAGTGGTCTCGAAGGTGTGCACACGGAGGTGCTATTCTACCCACTGTAAATGCATTACATTAAGATGCAAATTAGAACATTTCCTCTACTTTGAACCCAGCAGTTGCCGCTTTTCTAAAGACAGAGAGAATGTAGCGGCAAACACTGGACACAGCCACCTCTTTGTAGTGTTTGTTTAGTCCTGGTGTTTCTGTCTTCCCCGCCCCCCATCTTCTTAAATAACCGTTACATCCAGGATGTCCTCTGCAGTCCTGTAGGCACAGGCAGCTGCCAAAGCCTGCCCCTTTCTAATGCTTCCATCTCCGGTTTCCTGTTATTTTAATCCCAGTGACATTTGAAAAGAAAATCCCATGGATGCACTTGAACTAATAATGTACATCTCCGATAATTTGACCAATTAAAGGCTCTTTGTTATCTGTTTTTTTTAAATAGAAGACAATAGGGCCTGGCAGGCCCATCGGCTGCCATCAGGAAGCCAGTAAGATGGAAGACTGAAATAGAAGGGCAAAAAGTCCCTCCTGGGGCACGTGTGGTGATGAGCACTGGGTGTTACATGCAACCAATGAATCATTGAACACTGCATCAAAAACTAATGATGTACTATATGTTGGCTAATTGAACATCATAAAAAAATTTAAATTAAATTATTTTTTTTTAAAGATTTTATTTATTTATGTGACAGAGAGACAGCCAGCGAAGAGAGGGAACACAGCAGGGGAGTGGGAGAGGAAGAAGCAGGCTCCCAGCGGAGGAGCCCGATGTGGGACTCGATCCCCGAACGCCGGGATCACGCCCTGAGCCGAAGGCAGACGCTTAACGACTGCGCTACTCAGGCGCCCCCTAAATTAAATTAAATTTTTAAAAAGTCCCTCCTGCTAGTGCCTGTGAAGAGCTATGACAAAGAACAAAGCCACTCTTCTTATGGTGACTTTTCAGAATACGAACTGTCGTGGTTTTCTCTCTGACCTAAACATGAGCTCTGAGGGAGACGGTCCTCACATGATTCCTTCACAGCTCCTGGGCATATAAAGTTCTAACAAAAGTTTGGGAATGGACCGGGGTATGAACTCTTATGCCCACTCAAGGAAACTGCCCATCTTCCTGCAATTACTTTGTTCTAAGACAAAATATTTTAAAAAGAAAGAAAGAAATAGCCATCCTACTCACCCTAATGGTGAACCCCCCACCCCAACTCTACCCAGACGGAAATAGCTTTTCTCCCTGATTGAAGTAATATATGCTCAATGTAAAAAACAAACAAAACAACAATACAGCTATGTACTGTACATGAAATTCAGAGTGAAAATGACCCACAATCTTATCCCCCAGAGCTAAATATAGATATGTATATTCTTATAAATTTAATTTAGAAAAACAAAAACAGGATGTAATTTGTACTGAATTTAATGTAAGTAGTGAGCAGAGAGGTTTGCCAACATAGAAAGAACATTTTGCCACTTAGGTGGTAAATATATTGCCAATGGCGTCCCACTGGAATCAAACTCAGATCTTCCTGTTTCCTTTGGCGTCCCTGTCCGGCCTCCTGGTGGAGCTGGGTAGGTTATCAGCTCCTGCCCTGTAGCTCTTCCATCCAGCTCATCCTGTTCTCAGGGCACCAGAGAAGAAGCAGTGACTCTGAGGAATACCTCCTTGCAGTCTACTGTGGGCCTGAGTCTTCATCAGTTCTTAAAGTTTGCCTGCCTAACTCATTTCTCCCATCTTCCATACACAGCCAAAAATAAAAGCCTTCTTTCTTACTTCATTTTCATTTTGTTTTTATTTTGAAGGCTTATGATGCCTCCCTCCACCTTGCCCTCCCCCAGTTGTTTTTAATTCTTCCTTCATTCCAATGTCCAATTTCGATTTGACCTTATATTTTATAGACTGATTTTAAGGAACTAAGCCATTTGACAATAAAATATAGAATAGACAAACTTATGCTACCATTTTAGACATACCAAAGAAGCTTAGAGGTGTCTTCACAGAAGGGATGCTAACTCTTCGAATGCAGAAAAGTGGCTAAGTGAAAAGTGGCTTCATGAATGAAATCCAACATGTGTTGGGTGTTTCCAAAAAGCTACCTTGCATCTTATCAGAACTAGAATGCACTGGGAGGAGTTCTCAGCTGAGTCAGCCAGACAGGGTCCCAAAGGCCAAGCAACTCCAGTGGACGCGGCAGACTCTCTAGGAAAGCTCCAGAAGGAGGCATGAGAAAGGAATTAGGGGAAGAAACAAGTAGAAGCAGACAAATGGCTGGTGGTAGGAATGCCTGGTCCCTAATAACCCATATTTTATCCCAAGTCTATAGGTTAGGTACAGAGAATTAGGAAGAGGACATGACAAAGGCCAGTTCCCATCTAAAGATTCTTCTCATCATTAGGAGAAAGCCAGGAGCCCACCGACCAGAACTAGAGTGGAGAAAATCTGACTTGAAGTTTACCACAGAAACAGGGCTCCTTGGGTTCCTTTTGGTTAAGGATTGCTTGGTCTATTGATTTCATCTAACCATTTAATAAATAAGCTTTTTTTTTTTTTTTTTTTTTTGAGCTCCACCTATGTGCCAGACGCTATTCTAGGATCTGGGTTAAGTGGTTTCCACTGTGTTGGGTTGAACAGAAACACCTACTTGAAAGTGCTTCTGGACATGACCAATAGAGTAAAGGTCAAGGTATGAGGATCATGGGAGCCTTAGAAACACATGTAGAAATCCCTATCTGCTCAGTGACAATCAAATGAAAACTTAAAAAGATTTCAGGGTCTGTCCCAGCATTGCAGGAAATTTTTTTTTCTAGATCTGAATGAGAATATTCAGATTTAAAACTATTAAAAGAACAGCAAAAAATATCATTGAAATCTAAAGAGACACCCATCAAGCTGTTATCTGGCTGGTGGAAACATGGATGGATTTTTATTTTCTTTTTACTTTACAGTATGCCTCCCTAAATTCTCTACAACTGTCTGTAGTAATTTTGTAGTTAAAAAGATATTGATATTCAAATGGACTTCTACCCCACCCTAAGCATAACGGAGAAAGGGAAGTAATCCAATATATTGAAAGCTAATGAATTTTTTATTACTCTCAAAGCCTAATTAAAACTTCATTCAGGAAAGCAAAGATATTACATCTCTAATTTCTGCAGACACTAGCATTTTTCTCATGCTTTTCAAACTCTCCTTTATTATGTGTGTAAGAGAGAAATCAACCAATGTAAATTCCTGTAAGACTAAATATGTGTGATTAATAAACCAGCGCATTCATTAGACGTCCCAGAGCAAGAAAAAATTGAGATATAGAGACTTCTTTTTCCTGTTTTACTTGCAACTATAAAGTTGGTATCTAGATCAAATGTGTAATTCTTACATCAAAATTTTGACAATTTTCCAATATATTGCAACTTGGAAAACCCCAAAATTTTGCAAATAGGGATGGATTTGGTTCCATGCTAACTCAAGTTTTGAAACGTCAGAAAATTGTATGTCCAAACAATTTAGAGTCCTTTGTTGCTTTGTGCCCAGTCACGTGAGAATATAATAGGACCTGAATGCAAATAAGTTCCCTATACATCATTCATGTTTCTTCTTTTAACCCTGAATGTTTTCCTCTTCTTATGTTCTCCATCTCATTAATGACAGCGTCATTCTGCCAAACCCTCATACTAGGATGTCACAGATGCTTCATCAACTTCCTTTCCCTCTTCCCCAACATTCAACCCCAGAGAAAGCCTCTTCTCTTCTCTGCCGTCCCACTGCCTTCATTCAATCCACAGCGTCCCTCCCAGACCATAACCATGACTTCCCAAAGACTCATCATGCCCTGCTCCAGACTTTCCTTCCCCTAATCTGTTTCCCTTACCAGCAATGGAGATGTCTTTCAACCTAATCAAGGCATTGTCCTTTCTAAAATCTTTCAAGGCTTTCTACTCCAGCCCCACTGAGCTGCTCACTGCCACGGGAACTAACTCGGTATGTGCAGAGTCTGTGTCTGAATTTGTGCTCCCCTGCTCTCTACCTGGGATTTCTTGCTTATCCTTCAAGGCCTAGTTCAAATGTCATCACCGCCATTAGGTCTTCTCCAACTTTCTGAGGAAAAGCCAGAAGGTTTCCTTCCTCTTCGTTCCAAAGTAGCAATATCCTTTATACATACCTCAGTCACAGCACCTAGCACACTGTATTAGTGTTTGTTGGCCTCTCTGTCTCCTTCACAAGCCTGTAAGTTACTCAAAGGCAGGAACCAGGTCTTTGTCATAAAATGACACATAAATGAATTTGGTCTTCTTCATTTTAATAGCAGTCACAGCTCGTTTGGTCTTCTTCATTTTAATAGCAGTCACAGCTCGTTGTCTGTCATATCAGCTGAATCCAGGCTCATTAAATGAATGAATGAATTAGTAAAATAACTAACAAATGCAAAAACCTTTCATTTTATAACTTACGAGACGCTTGGGTCACTCTTCATTGTGGTAAAATGTATTGTCTTTCTATGCCAGATACTCAGGCTCAGGCCCAACGCTGAGCAACTGGCAGTGTTACTTATTCTAGGTGTTTCTATTTAGACCCTTGCTTCTTAAAGTATAGTCTAGACCAGCAGTCCTGGTGATACTTGGGAGCTTGTGAGAAAGGCAGATACTCAGGCTCCAGCCCAGATATCCTGGATCAGAATCTGCATTTTCACAAGATCCCCAGGGCCTTGGTGTGCACAGTGAAGTTTAAGAAGCACTGATCTAGACAGAGCAGAAGTTCTCAGACTTTGGGTCTCTTGAGCCCTTCGCACTCAGAAGAGTTATTCAAGTTGCCAAAGAGTTTTGTTTGTGGGGATTATCCATATTTCCCGCATTTGAAATATAACTGTAAATAAATCTTTCAAAAAGGGCAGCAGGGGGCACGTGTGTAGTGCAGTTAGTGGGGCGACCTACTCTTGGTTTCAGCTCAGGTCATGATCTCAGGGTCATGAGACCGAGCCCGGCATCGGGCTCCATGGTCTGCACAGAGACTGCTTGAGTTTCTCTCTTCCTCTCGCTCTGCCTCTCCCCACTCTGCACCCCACCCCTCGCTCTCACTCTTTCTAAAATAAATAAATCTTTTTAAAAAAAGAAACTTAAAACTGAAAGTTTTTCTAGTATTTTCTTGTTAATTTATTTCAAATACCTATAAACCCATCGCATATTAGCATAAGTAATATGCTTTTATAAAATATAAACATACTTTACAAATTAAAAATATGGTCCATGTTTGGCTTAAGAGAAGGCAGCTGGATCTCATATCTATGGTGATATCTCCATGTCCTGTAGCCTAAGGAGCTCCAGCATCTACTTTACACACATAAGAAAAGGAGAGTCCAAAAGATAAATAAAATCTTAGTATTATTAGGAGAATGGTTTTGACCTCCCTGCACATAGTTTGAGAACCACAGATCTAGATGGACTATAGTCTTGCATACTCATGTGACAAACCACATGAAGGCCAGCTTGATCCTCTTAGGCCTTCTTCCTACATTAAACTGGTTCTGTGGCCCAGTTATCAAGACACATTTCTCATGTGAAGAACCATAGCTGATGCCCAAATGCCATTCCTCACACTCACCCACTTATCTGCCATCACTGTTACCATGTAGTTTTCTTAACAACTGGCCAAAGATTCAGAATGCTTCTTTCATTTTTAAGCGGGGTCAGTTTTATTAAAAAACAAATTCTCCCTCTACCCTCAACAACATACTTACTTATCATTGTCATTTTTCTTTTTAGTTTTTTAAATGTCAGAGCACTGACGGTCAAGGCATATTTGCAATCCCAGAGTAAAAGGTTTCATAGCTAGAAGAAATTTTACAGGCCATCTCATTTGGATTCTCATTTCACAGATAGAAAAGAGAGACCCAAAAAGGTCAAGTGACTTGTTCAAAGTCCACCAGCTAGAAATGGAAGCAGTAGGGCCCTTCATCCCTGCCTCCAGAGCCAACTATCTCTGCCCATCTTCCAGAATGTATATCAGAACTTTTTAGGGAATTCCCTAACAAACCCTTTAAAGGAAGGCAGGTGAGGAAAGTCAGTGTTCGCACCCTGAGCATTTAGAGGTCCAAGAGATTTGGTGGCTTTGCCCTGGAGGGTAATTGCTCCTGGAGGCTGCCATGGCAGAATTAGAGCCCTGACAAGGAGTTCAAAGCACCCATCGAGCCATAAGGAGGCAGAAAGGAATCAACTTATTTTTGCAGCTTAATAAGCATTTCAGGCAGGAAGAATGACCTAACATCTTCCAACAAGCCTGTTTTGTTCTACACAGATAGGCTTCGGCTGTCCAACAAGGACTCAGACAAATTTGACCTCAACCTATGAGCAGCCATGCCAGGTTGCTTATGGCTTAGATTCGTGGTAGTTAGGCAAGGCTCGTTAGTTTTCCCTGGGATGTGAGATTGCCACCGACTTTGAGCTGACTTGGGTGCACATTAATTTCCTTTATGTGCTCCAGACACCAATTCATTAATTCACTCTTTCCCACTCTTTCTTTCTTTTTTCCCCCACAAATATTTATTGAAGACTGACTTAGTTCTAGATACAGTATTAAGAACTGGGGGATAAATTTGTTAACAACCTGTTGTCTATACATCATACTTTATTTTTCAGTTTCTCATTGATCTGTCAGGCACTCTGAACTGGCCTCTAAATTCTGTTCTGCTAACATAATTCTAATTAGGGGCCAAAGATTGTCCATACCTAATGGCTGACCAAAGGCCCAAAGACTGTTCAACCATGATAACCTGTTACCCACATTAGAAATCTGCCCTTTTGAGCTGAAGTCCAAACCGTTAGTAAAATAGTATGACACCTTCTAATGTAGTCATTTTATGCCTCTTTTGGGAAAGGAGCCCTTTGTCTAACACATTGGAGAAGTGGTATAATATGGGAATTAACAGCCTGGTTACTGGAGCCAAATTGCCTGAGTCTGAATCTCACTTTTGCCTCCTTCCATCTGTGTGACAATTTATTGGGTGATTTATTTAACCTCTCAGTGCCTCCATCTCTTCATATGTAAAATGGGGTAAAAAATAGTAACTTACCTTAGAATTATTATAAGCATCAAATCAGTTAACCCATGTAAAATGTTTGGAGCATTTATTCTAGTTTGTTATTCTATTTTGAACTTCACCGTAGAACACAAAGACAAAAATCAAGAGCTCAGAGTCCACCTTACTACTGCTCCATCTTGCCTTTCCTTAGGGGCTTCCACAGAGCACTGTTTGAAAACAGTTGTGTCTGTGGAAGCTCTTGTGCACAGATGTTACTAAGGGAATGGATTAAACAGGAGGCTGTCTCTTTGATGACCTTCTAATTCTAATGGCGTAATTTTTCACCAAAAACCCGATTCAATTTTTATACACTCTGGTGAACATAAAGACAAAAATATCACAGTGCTAACGGCAGTGGCTTTGTGCAATCCAGTTCAGTCCTACTGGAGAAAACGATCAGACTAGCATCACTGCCTCTTTAGAGTCCTAGGCAGAGATTAATCCATGAACTTGTCGCTGCTCCGTGAACTCCGTTTTACTAAGTACCTACTCCATTTGAGTTGGCGGCAGTTTAGTACTGAGAGGCACAATGTGGCGGAAGGGCTGCTGAGGTTGGGAGTAGATGATAGTCGTACCATGTGGGTAGTGGAATGGGGGAAGGATCAGGGAGGGGGCATCAGAAGGAATTCCTGGAGGTTTCAGGCCTACTACAGATCTTGAAAGATGACCAGGCATTCTAAGCAGAAAAATCAGCCTGATGATGAATTATCCCCTCTGCATGCAAACTCTGAACTCCTCAGCTGCTAACGCACACACGGAAGTTCAGGATGAAGTCATCCACCATTGTCCACAATTTCTAGTATTGCCTGGGGCCGACATGGCTCTTTTGGCCTGATCAGTGCTGACCACACAATCAATTCCATCAGCCTGACATCCCCTTGACTTTAAGTACTGTTTGGTTCCCAGCTATGTTGTGTATAACATCTCTTTTGTGTCTTTGTCGATTTTCCTATCTTTTACCTCACAGCACTGCCAGCGGAACACGACAGGAGAGCACTGTGAGAAATGTCTAGATGGTTATATCGGAGATTCCATCAGAGGACCACCCCGGTTTTGCCAGCCATGTCCCTGTCCCCTACCCCATGTGGCCAAGTAAGTTCTGAGAGAAGATGTTCTCTTCTGCTGCTTAGCCCTTAATTATGTATTTTTCATTTTTTCTCTATCCAGAGTTCTCAGGTTTTCCCACCTTAGTGGAAAGACTGAGTACCTCATATTGAGATGAGTCTGGAAAAATAAAGTAAAGTTCTTTAGCCTAAATACACGTTCAGGGAAACATAAGCACTAGTGGTATGGGTGATGACTCTGTTCCCAAAACACTGAGGAGCATCATAAGGCCAATGGAGTCTCCTAGGTTTTAAAAGCAGGGCTAATTTCTCGGCTATCCCTTGACCTAGGCAGATCACAACTGGTAATGCAAACAGACTCATAATCCAGTATTTTTAGTAGTAGGGTTTCCTCTTACTCTCACAGAACAGAGGATTTCCTATGTGTGGCGGCAAACTGTTCAATCAGAATTAGAACACAGATAAACAGAATGCATGCTTTAGGCCATCAGCTCATAAAAGATTTCCAAGAAAACTAATTTTCGCTTCTGGCTGTGTTTTGACCTGAGTCAGAAGTTAAAGGGAATAGACATACATCTTAATGGAAATAGTGGAATTTTTTCAGGAGCATAATATGTATAAATCCAATAGTCAAGTCATGATTGGCCATTTTATTATCTTAAAAATGACAGAATGTAGAATTAAAATGGTGTAGTGGTAGTTGGTTTTCCAAATACCAAACATTTCTCTGATTCTCTGAAGCCAAGTGAGTGTCCTACAATCAGTTCATTTCTAACATTAACTAACTACCCAGAGTTAGCTGGCCCATACATTAAGTCCCACTTCAGAAACCAGCCACAAATGGGATCCTTAGACTACTCACCTATCTGCTCACTAAACTATAAGTTCAGGAGTTGCCTCAGGTTCAATAATTCTCTACAATGACTCACAGAACTCAGGAAAGTGCTGTACTTATAATTACAGTTTTATTCTAAAGGATATAACAGAAGCCAAATTGAAGAGATGCATAGGGCAGAGTGTGGAGGGGGAGATGGGAGGGAATAGAGTTTCTATGCATTTCTCGGTTGTTCACCAACCCCAAAGCTCCACAAACCTCACCTCCTTTGTTGTCTAAAAACTATGTATGTTTCATTACATAGTCAAGATTGATTAAATTACTGGTGGTTGGAACTCAACCTCCCTCCCCTCTCCCCTCCCCTGAGGTTGGGGTTGAAAGGGATGGGGTTCAAAGTTCCAACCCTGGAACCAAGTAGTTTTCACCTCTGACAGACCAGCCCTCACACTGAAGCTACTTAGGGGCCCATCAAGAGTCACCTCATTAGCATAAACTCAAGTATGCCTGAAAGGGACTCATTCTGAAAAACAAAAGACAGTCTTATCACTCAGGAAATTCCAAAAGCTTTAGGAGCTCTGTGCCAGAAACCAAGACAAAAACCAAATATATTTTTTTTTTCTTATACCACAAGTAGAAAGAGTAATGAACCTAGGTTCGTATCCCTGGTTTGGCACAAAATAGCTGTGTGATCTCAGGCAAGATACTTTCTCTCTCTGTCTCACTTTCCATGGGATTTTGGGGTCAAGGAGACTAGATTCAGATCTTGGCTCCATTCATTGATTCCTTTATCTGCTCTGGATCTCGGGGTTTTTTCCCTGTGTTGGTGTAAGGATCTGCTTCATAGGTTGGACTAGGATAATATGTGTGGAGCATCTGAGTTGGTGCCTTACAGACAGAAAGGTGTATGTTAGATATTGGCTTTATTGAACACATACTTTGTATTTTTTCTAACACTAATATTTTGCTTACTGTGTCCTGCAATGTTCTAAGTGTTTGGATGTAATATTTAGTTGATAGCTGTTATAAAGATTAAATTAAATAATGCTTATAAAGTAATTTTTAAAAGGCCCAAATGTTACACACACACACACACACACACAAACACTTTCTTATAAAGAGAACAAAGATTTCGGCTCGGGGCGTGGTCCTGGAGTTCTGGGATCGAGCCCCACATCAGGCTCCTCCGCTGGGAGCCTGCTTCTTCCTCTCCCACTCCCCCTGCTTGTGTTCCCTCTCTCGCTGGCTGTCTCTCTCTGTCAAATAAATAAATAAAATCTTAAAAAAAAAGAGAGAGAGAGAGAGAGAGAGAGAACAAAGATGACAACTAATTCTCCCCCTATTTTTTTTCTTTTTTTTTTTTTTAAAGATTTTATTTATTTATTTGACAGAGACAGAGACAGCCAGCGAGAGAGGGAACACAAGCAGGGGGAGTGGGAGAGGAAGAAGCCTCACAGCGGAGGAGCCTGATGTGGGGCTCGATCCCAGAATGCCGGGATCACGCCCTGAGCTGAAGGCAGACGCTTAACCGCTGTGCCACCCAGGCGCCCCCCCTATTTTTTTTTCTTAATTGAACACCAATATCAACTAACATTTCACTTAAAAGCTTGTGATTTGTTCAAATCCTTTGATGAGTCTGTCAGTGAAGAAGTCAAATGTTTTACAGCCCACATTTTTCTTTAGAAGCCACTAAACTGCTTCAGTCCTTACTTTGTGATTTTTCATGTCCCATGGTATCAACAATGTGTGCAAAATGGATGGTATTGAGAGGGAGAGTAGAAACCTCAAACATTAAATGTTCTGTTATATTCACCCAAGTGTGTCCTGATTTATGAGTTCCCTTTGTCTCATCTAGGTATGTTCTTTAATCGTTCATTAATATTCTGCTCTCAAACATTAGTCTTAACCATATCTGATGAGATGTTCGGCATACCGCTCTCTTGCCATGCTATAGTTATTTTGTTAAATATACCTATCTCCAACTTTCCAATAACAGGTTCTCCTCGTTCTCCCATATAAAAGAAAATACTATGTAGTATCATTTGCTCAAAACAGGTTTATAAGCTCTGAGGTGCAGTTTCTTTGGAAACTAAAGATGAATTAGAAAGGCAATCTTCTAAATTGTATTGTCTGACATTTGCACTTTCTGCCCCATTCACATTGATGTGGGAAACAAAGGCAAAAGAAAAAATTAAATTTCCTTACTACTTACAGCCCACTGACAAGTCCTTGAAACCAGAGTGACCTTCCTCTGGGAGCTCAGCTGCCTTGATGTTGACACCTTCCTAAAGGCAAACAAAAGTCAATCTTAGCTGAACATTATCCTGACCCCCCAGGATCCTGTGAGTCTACTTGAAACATAGAGAAATTCCTTTTGAAGCTTCCTTTATCTCCACCCCCAAGGTACATGTTGGCAATCATCCTCCAAGTGTATGGCCCACCGATATACATCTGAAGGGTCTCATGACTTAGGGTGTACTAAACAGTAATAAATGACCTTGTCCTAAAAATAGCTAGCCCCCTCAGGGTCCTGGAAACCTTGTCTCCAAAATTCCTTGGAGGCTTGTGCTGTCCCTAATCCCCTCCCAACTTGAAAGTATATAATCAGTCAATCATCACAACCCCAGTGCAGCTCTTTCTGCCCACGGGGTCCTGTCCCCATGCTTTAATAAAACCACCTATTTGCACCGAAGACGTCTGAAGAATTCTTTCTGGATTGTTCACTCCAAACCCCAACATTTCCACATCAATATGGTAAGACTCTCTTACCTAAATTATGACTTTAATGTCTTGAGATAAGAAACTTTTGGAACCTAATTGTGTGGACTGAGAAGTTTTGTCTACATGCAATCAACAAATATTTATCGAGAACTTATTATGTGCCAGTCATATAGTACTAGCTGCTGGTCACACCAGTGATAAAAAAATCAAAACGCCCTGCCTTCATTAAAATAGGTCAAAATACAGCAGGATTTTGAGCTCCTACAGCAAATGACTGTTTCACCTTTTCAGCTAGGTTATCCAGTATTTCAGTTGATCAAGAAGCTCTTCTGAAGGCTCTTTCAAATAAATAAATAAAGGAGAAATTGCCAACTGGGTGATGAGCTTCCTGTCTTGAAGGAGGAAACAGTTTTTATTGGATCACCATTCCCATTCAGGCTCCTTGGGTGTGTGAGCAGATCCAGGTTCAAAGAACAATTGAGGGTCTCAGGGAATGTGCTCTGCAGTTAGGCACATATTCATAGATCTGAAAATTGAGCTCTCTAACAGTACACATTTGAAAATGAAAAGCCTGCTGAAAATTGACACAAAAGCAAAAATACCCCCACATAAAAGTAAAGAACATTATGTGGGAGTGTAGAGGAATTGGGAGAGACCTGCTTTCTCCGAGGTGGAAATAGTCCTACTTCCTGTGTGCCTTGGGGGAAGAAACTGGCTACAAATAGGGAGGTGTGGGATAGGGGGATGGGCGCAGGTACAATCTGTGGTCACAGAACAGGACGAATTTGCCTGGATTCTATAAGGTTCTAGGCTTTGATATGGCCTTATTATTGACTTAGTTAACTATTTTCAAATATCTTATCAAAAATCAAATACCCATTGCCTCTTTTAGCTTTTTAAAAATTCATATTGTTACTTTCTATAAAAATTAAAGTGCCAGGGCTTTTATTTGAGCTCAGAAAGTCAACCTAACATAGAATCTAAATTGCGCTTTGAGAGATCCTTTAGTTGAGCCTCCAGACCGGGATTTGGATTTCCAGTGACAAGAGCCCCATCAGAAAGCAATGAAATTAAGCTTGAGGGAGGTAAGCAAGCAGTGCTGAGTCTATTTCTCTTTAGGTTCCATAAAGGTTTCCAAGAACAAAAGGCTCCCTTCCACTTGGAGAGGGCGCCATGGTTGTTAACGTGGGCTGAGAAAGGCTCAGCGTTTTCATTTCCCTAGCCAAAAACAGACTTTACCCTAAGCAAAATATAAACAATTAATGCTGATAAAAAAACAAAAAAGGAATCTCAATGGTTGGCACTGCCTCTGACTCTCACTCCACTGAGACCAATGGTCACACAGCTATTCCCAGGGACCATTTGCACAGAGTTCATTTATTTATTTTGGAGTTGGCCAGACATCCTCCCCATCTATTAGTAGCTACAGTAATCATTTCAATTAAGGAAAATGTCATCTGTTTGAAGCAGCAGGACATTAGCTAAAGGCAGAGGACTCTAGACACAGGCAGATGCTTCAGTCCTTCAAGCTGTGGGCAGGCTGCTGGGAGAAACGTCTTCAAAGAAACACGCATGAGGGTTTGTCCACATTCTGGACTCTTAACTGACAGTATTTTCTGAAATAGGCTAAAAAACAAGAAAAGCAAAATGAAGAATAAAGCCCAAAGAAGTGTAATTTTGCCGAAATGTTTTTAGCCAAACTGACAGAAAAAATAAACTGTGGATAATGCCTTTCACGGTGAAGTATATATTGTTTTCTGACTGATTTTATAAATGTCTTCCAACAAAGCAAACACATCCCTTTGCTTCCCTCCAAAGACCATTAGAGTAAAATTGCTAATACATGCGGGAATGTGAGAGCAGCAGGTCACACTCCATTGATGGCACAATACCTAAGCCAATTAATTGGAAAGTCTTTAAAATTTTTCACACCCCCCCTCATACGGACCGATTTATGTGTCAATGCAGAATTTTCCACACATGTGAAGAGTTATATTCCTTTTCCCCTGCCTTAATAGTTGAACAATATTTTTATTGTTTTTCTGTCTTGTGTCCATGTTTTTATTATCTAAAAACCCCAACCAACCAACCAAACAACAACAACAACAATCCACAGTAATCAAGAGAAGGGTTTCTGTGGACAAGAATCCTGTTCCTGTGGGTCCTATTTATTGCTTGTGTACTTGTTTTGTGACTTGATCAAAAGAGCCAGTCCCTGCACCTTTTATTCCAACCTTTAAGGTACACAACAAAGAAATCGGGGTTCATTGGGGTTTATAGAGTACAGTTTAGAAGTGGTTTATGACCTTGAAGAGCGGAAGAGCTCTAGTACAGAAAAGAAGGGAGAAACTTTCAAATGTATATACAGAAAATGGTGAGAATAAAGAAATTCGTCTTTCATAAAACATCACAGGTAACATATAAAATAACTTAATTATAAAATAAGTAAGTGGATCTGGGAAATGGTCCCACCAGTGGATGAGCATTTTGGCATCTTCTATCTGGGCCTGCTAGTCTAAACTTTCCTGAAAGGAAGAAGATTTGATTTAAATAAAGCAAATGATGACACCCATTAGAACTTGACTGGGACCAAGGTAGAGACGACTAAATCAAAAGTTAAAACAATCTTTTCAGTGATGTATGGAATTGACTTCTAATATTCTCTTATAATTCCAGTTTTGCCGAATCCTGCTATAGAAAAAATGGAGCTGTTCGGTGTATCTGTAAAGAAAACTATGCTGGACCTAACTGTGAAAGGTAGGTTAACCAAATTCACTATTTTCTGTGTGGGTTGAAGGAAACTTTCTGTTTCCTGCACTCATCAGCTCTGCCATGCTCCCATTCAGTGGGTCTTAGGAGGAGAGTGTGGAGATTGCATTTCAGAACGCTTTGGGGAAGCTTTCCAAAATCCCATGCCCCAGACAGAGCTGTGACAATATGCTCCCCATGGGTCCAGGTCAGGGCCACTTCTCAGGATAAATGGTCACGTGAAGAGGAAAAGGAATATGTATAATTTGAAAAGATTCTTTAGATGGTTTTGGTAACACTCCTCTCTCTCTCTCCATCACTGGGAACCAGTAGTGTAATTAATAGAGAGGGTTCCTCAGTAGAAAAAGAAGGGGGGTGGGGATCCTCTATCAGTCAGTAAAGCAATACACTGACAAAGGCACGAACCTATTATTTAGTCCATTCTTCATACCTTTTCCCCTGAAAAGTAAAGAATTCCATGAGAGTTTGGGTTTTCTGAATCCCTATAGGTATTTACACCTAACACCCTTTTTTAAAGTTGCTCTGGGCTTTGCTCAAATAAGAAAGACTTTGGCGACTAAAGATGTGAGCTTTCCACGGCATGATTTCCTGGCGAGACATTTCCCATCCTCCCCACCTGTCAGTTACTCAATTTTCTCAAATCAAATGGCTTTTGCTAAAAGAGTCCCACAGAAAGATCTTCTTTTTTTTAACAGAATTTCCATTAACAGCAGCCTCTCCGTTGTGGCTAGGCACAAGAGGATGTGGGTGCCATACAGAGAGGGAAGGACCGGGGGACTTCTCAAGCCTCTGGTCCAGCATCTGCACGTGCTCAGACAGCAGCGTACTCCCACTGCCCCAAGCGCGGCACACAAAAGCCTGGGACTCTAAATATCAACCTTAAATGATAAGCCATCTCACTTCCTCAGAAAACACCCTGTACCTCTCAAAGAGTAGTTCCAGAACTCTTTTTAAAAAGCCACAGTGTCTATGGTGAAGAGAAAATCTCTATACTCAGAGGGCATTGCTATTATGATTACTAAATGTACAAATCATAGATAATTCCTTCACTGAAGATCTTTTTTAAGGGATTTTTCTCTTTTTTCACTATGAGGGAAGAGGGAAATTGAAAGTCCATGGCACATATGAATTTCATCTTTGAGAGGGACAAATAGAGATTTGGTTAATTAACGTTTGTGACACACTCATTCCGTATTTTCTTACTCAGGGACCCAGGAATATGAGACACCTGACGTTACTCACTTTCTGGCTCCATGTGAGTCAGAGAGGATTGTTCACCAGCTAGGGATGGACCTTCTTCTCCTCGGTGTCTGAGGTTGAACTTCGTTTAGTCTGACAGAGACTAAATGGGTGTTCGACGGCCCCTGGGATGGCCTGCTGACCACATGCAAGGCCTCCCAGAAGTGAAGTCATCTCTGTCCCTCAGGGCTCAGTCCTGCAAAGTTGCACCGGGATGCAGATCCGGGTTCTGTCCGTGAGAGCAGGGGGCCCGGCACAGGACAACATGCCCGCCTCAGACGTAGGATTGTAGATGATCGGTCTCCTGATGCACGTTGGAGGCTCCTGGCCCTACCACTGCCCTGTAAGGCTCTGTCAGATCTGGTGTAACAGTAGGGTCAAGGGGAGAGCGCTAGTTGTCAAACAGCAAGGAAATGTCACGTCAGCCTGGCCGAGTTTGTATCTCGGCTCCAACCCTTGGGCATCCGCCTGAGTGAGTTATTTGAGCTGTAAGTGCCAATTTTCACATCTCCAGGATGGAGAAAATGAAAATGCTCACCTCCTAGGGCTGTCGTGAGGTGATACTGTGAGGTTTTTAGTATGGCACGCAGCACTTAAGAAATGCTCCAGAAAAATTGCCTGGTGATGGTAGGAGTCATGGTGGCCATTGTCCAGTTCCCACCCCCTGGCATAATGTGTGCCTGGGAGAGGTTGGATCATTTCCCTGAATCGCAGCTTCCTTAGCCAGAAATGATAGCTTTGAACTAGATAGCACCCCTTGTTGCTTGTCTCCTGTGTCCTCCCTGTTTTACATTCCTCATCTCTCAGCCTCATAACTGCCCTGAGAGGAGGTGGTATTTTGTCATATTGCAGATAAGGAAACTGAGGCTAAGGGAGGTGATGGGGCTGGTCCACAGTCACAACACTGCTAAAGGGAGGGGGGAGACCAGGATTCACAGAGTTTGGCTTAAAAATCTGGATTCTTCCCCTGTGCCCATACTGTTTTTCCCAAATGTCTTCCCAAAGGTCTTCTATTTTAAACTTTGACAATTAATGAAGTAGATGAGTCTCTGATATTCAGGAGAAGTGCAGCGAACCTGCTCCCAGATTCCCTTTGACTGGAGGCTACATCAACAGACGGACGTGCTGGAAATAAGTGTCCTTCAAAGGCCTGTCCTCAGCATTGGGGAAGGATCACTCTGAGCACTTTTCTCTGCTTTGTCTGCTCTCTCCTGCCTACCCTTCCTCACACCCTGCTGTTTTAAAGAGAATGTGCTGAGGCCTTTTACGCCAAAAATTGACTTCCTCAAAATGGAAATGACCACACAGCAGACTGGTAGAGGGAAGAGGGATGCAGTACATCTAAGGCATGGTCTCTTACCCTCAATGAAAGTCAAGGCTAGAGCAGGAGACAAACCCAAACACCATTCATCACAAGGGAAAAAAGGAAAGCCAAATAAAAGGACAAGCAAAGCCTCTTCAAGAGTGGTGGAAGGAGTGATCGCTGTCCCACAGAGAGGGCCGGATCATTGGGAAGGGGGGTCATCACTGCTTTTGCTTTGTGTTTGACCTTGGGACTGATGGGGGTTTAGTTTTGTTTGGAGTTTAACAGCCAGGTTGTTAAATTGTCGCAGTTAAGCTTCATCTAATCTATATTTTCAATGTATCTGTGACCTTGGAACTCTCCACAGATGTTTTCAAAATATGCTGCTGACTTGTATGGACGTCTGTTTCAAACAAAACTAAAATTGGTCCAAACCAAGAACACATTAGGTGTTTCTGTACTTAGAGATCTTTTAATCAAGGGATGGTTTTCAAATCTAACTGTACGTAAGTATCTTCTGGAAACCTTCAGGTTCCTGAGCCTTCCCCAAATCGCTTCCATGCCCCACTGAAAAAGAACCTCTAGGACTAAGGCCTGGGGACCTGTGTTTTGACTCCCTGTTGGGTTCTCACGCCAATCCTCTCACTGCCCGTGAACTACTGCTCAACCTCTCCCACCGCACCTGCGCGCTGTACAACACTGCCTCTCGAACGGTAGCTCAAGAGCCGCTGGTGTCCTCAGAAATATTCGTGTTGGTTCCTGAGTTCTCAGGGAATATTTTCTTAATTTTGTGTTTAATTTCAATGATAATCTTGAGAAAAAAGTTACTTGAAACATGTTCTGGACTTTCTGTAGAACCACTTTATAATAAAGGGAGATCTGCCTCAGAGCAGAGGAGAAAATAACAGCCAGGGGTGTGTCAATGACACATTACAGACAATTGGAGGTCAAATGGCATGACATCAAAGCAAACTGAGTCATCACCTAGCACATGGCAGGACATGGGTGCTGCACTCACAATCCTCTACCGTGTTATGTGGCAAGTAGCCCTTCAGTTGCAGCTAGATAACATCATCCATTGTCTGGAATTGATACTATTAATTTGAATTAACTAGTTTCACAGTTTTTTTTGTATTTTATTTGTAAAATTTATTTTGGTTTTCAAGATGTATAGAAACCATAGGTATAAGGAGTTTCTACCTAGTTTTATGTTCGAACTATTTAAAGATTTAGAGACAATTTAAATGAACCCTAGGAGAGGTATTCCATGAAAATGTTTTTCCTTTCACAGGGATCTATAGTGCACACAAGTTTGAGAAATATTGGTCTGAAGCATATAATATGAACCTCTTACCGTACCATGTAAAACACCTTTGTTTTTACAGTGAGGTCCGTGTTTTTTAGCCTGCCCTGGCTGGCTCTTCCCAAAGTCCTTTTCCCCACCTCACACTTTAACTTCTCCATGTGAGAGGTGCTGCTCCCCAAATCCACCAGATCGCCTGTAGCGCTCACCACACTGTGTTGCATTGAGAGGATGACCATGGCGATGGTGATAAAAACAGCAACATTTATGGAGCGCTTACCATGTGCCAGATAGCTGTTGTAAGCACTTTACATACAATGACACATTTGAACCTTAAAAAAAATTTCCTATGAGATACCATTTTTATCCTTCTTTATAGAGGAGGAAAGTGAGAGACAGAGAGATTAAGCCACATGCTCAAAATCACACATTTGAGGTTTTTTTTTTTTTTTTCCAGTCTCTACTATTAAAGTAGGAGCTCCTCGGCAGAAGTAGCATCTCATTCATTTCTCCGCCGCTCCTCCCCTATCACAGTATCTGGAACATGGTAGACACTCGGTTATATTTGTTTAAGTAATAACTTTTTTTTTTAACTAAAAGACAATAACAGTACTGTTAATGTTCCTTTAAAAAGGCACCTGAAGTGAAGACAGCCAGTCGTTGCTTGCCCTGTTTGATCCCCCACTCCACTCCTCCTCATGCCAAGAAAATGGAAGGGGTGACACAGAATTGAGAGAGTCAAAACACTGCCCTCTGGCTGAATAGAGGTTGCAAATGGAAGTTATCACCTGATGCAAATAATTATAAAATGCACAGGCCTTATAGACAGGAATTTTGCAGTTCTCATTCTCGTCTCAGTGTGACTTTCCCTCTGCTCTAAGTAGTACACTTTATTTTGTTTTTAATCTTATTTTTTGTAAGAGAGAGAGAGAGCATATGCATGAGCTTGGGCAGGCGGAGGGGTAAAGGGAGAGGAAGAAAGAGTCAAAAGCAGGCTCCATGCTCAGTGCAGAGCCTGATACAGGGCTCGATCTCATGACCCTGAGATCATGGCCTGAGTGGAAATCAAGAGTCGGACACTCAACTGACTGAGCCACCCAGGCGCTCCTAAGTAGTACCCTTTAAAGATGAGGAGCCTGAGACACAGAACCATTAGACTTAATCTAAGTCACACCTGGTTAGTGGTAAACCCAAAACCAAAACCCAAGAGCCCTGATGTTCAAGCCAGAGTTTTCAGCTCATAAATATGTATGATCTCAGTGCCTCAGTATTCCACGTTCTCTCCCATGGCAGCTTCAATAGTATTCCTTCATCCACTCAGTTTTGCAGTGGAGTGAGAGACATGCTAAGATAGTACAAGGACTTATCATGCGGATTTATCGCTTAATGATCAAGAGGGAAGAATGGGGCAGATGAAAGCAAATCCAAGGGGGCCTTAAAACCCTAACAGGAAAGGCTGTGTTTAGTATTATCAAAAATAATGATGATGACAGTGATAATGATGTTGGTGATGGCCTTGATGATAGAAAAGAAGAATAAAGAAGAGGTGGAGTAGGAAGAGAAAGCAAACATTTATTGAGGCTTGTGATTCCAGGGTTTAGTCTGATTCTTTCTGAAGGCACCATGTGTTTTCAAACTTACACTATCAACTCTGTTATCTGAACAGAATTCTTCTACGACTCCCTACTCTCTACCTCACCCCCCTTCTGGATTCTTACCCTGTGACCTTGAATGGGTATATTGTCCTAGTCTTATTTACCAGTCTTTTATAGAGAAGTAGGAAGCACTTATATGACACCTACTATGTAACAGGTGCTTTTTTTTATTTCAGCATTTAATTTAACCACAATGATGGCTATAGAATGGCATCCCTCCCAGAAAGACTTCTGTGCCACCTGGGAGTTTTGGCACCCTTGATAAAAGTATTCAGTGACAGCTGTATGGCCCTAGGAGGTGAAGTAAAGGAGAAAGAGCAGAGGAGAGAAAAAGAGCTCCACAAATTCCCAGAACAGTAGTTCTTGGTCAAAATCTTTTTTTCCCCAAAACATATTTCTTTGTTTTCTATTTTGCCCAAATAATATGATCACTAACTGAATTGACAATGTTCATATGCCACAGTTCTTTTGTTTACACTGTAAATTTGTCAGCTCTATTTTCCATGAGTGAATCAAGTCATTAATACAGCTAGAAATGAGATTATGGGGGAAGAAAATAGATAGGACCAGACTACTGGGTACCAAGCCTCCAGTGCTGACTCTAATTCCAACTGCTGGTCCTTTTGAACCTTCGTTATTTGTTATTTGAGAGCAGGAATTGGGTGCATTGATAGCATTTGATTATTCAATTGTTATAGTTACTAATTGATTAATTAGCTAATTCATTTAATGCCAGACTTGTAGGATACAAAGAGCATTAAACTTGGAGTCCCATAATAGGGTTGAGTCCTGCAGTAACGAACAAATTATTTAGCTTCTCCACACTCTAGTTTTCTTGTCTATAAAAGTAATGGATTATAGGGTGCAATGGGAAGAAACCTTTGCATGCTTTTTCTATAAAATCTGTAGGGCTGAAGTTGTTTAGGCTATGACTTCAGAATTGCCTCTGACCCTACCACGAAAAGATGTTCTTGAAACTCAAAGTAGGTTGCCACCGTGATTGAGATTCTGACTTGCAGAATGGAGAATTTGGTTTTTCTTGTGGGAGCCCAAGAGACAACCTATGGAGGTCAGACACAGTGGGATTCAACAGAGAAAAGACAGTAAGTGGCATCTGACTTCTGTGAGCTCGGGCAGCGTCCTTCACTGCCAGACCTCAGGATTCCCAACTCTACTTTGAGGTGGCAGGTCTGAGTCCCATTTCAACATGAGTCTCATACTCTCTGTTTGGTGAACTGCAGCAAAGGATAGAAATTCAATCCAGCCATGTGTTCCATGGAGGAATAATTTGTGCTGGCTTGGGAACCAGAGAACCTATAAATCAGAGGTGCAAAGACATGAGTATGAATAACAAAACTCACTGAACATTTCCTCCTGGGGGGTGTCTCTCCAAGGGTTGTGTGGCACTTACATTCATGCTTATCTTTTTCATAGACTTCGATTTCTAGAGTTCATGATTTTACGTATAATTGTGCTTGATTTGCTTCCTGTTCTTTCAGGGCATGGGCTGTGTGTTTTTCCTCTTCCTGTCTCTCCACGCCTTACATAAAATAGACATGAATTGTCCCTCTGTTGGATGAATTCATTCATTCATTTGTAACAGCAGCAGTGTGGTCCAGGGTGGAGTGAAGGAAAGAACATCAGGGTCAGAAGGTCTGGGTCTTGTGCTATGAATTCCTTGCTATATGAGCCTGGAAAACCAAAGTAGGCTCTCTCAGCTTCAGAATGCCAGGCTTGTGTGGCCTACCTCCCGGGTGTCTGTGGTAACTAAATAAACTCACCTCGGTGAAGCTATGGGATACAATGCAATAAAGGGTATAAAGATTGAACATATTTCATTATTACAACTACACCAAAAAAATTGACACAATAGGAATAAAACCTGGAAGAATGCATGCAAAATGTCACAGTGATTTTGTTACAATTTTGGGATTATAGGTGATTTTTTTTCATCTCTCTATTTTTCAAATATTCTGAATCATGAAATCCTTTAAAAAAAACTGTAATGTCTTGTTATTATTGGCCAGGTCTTCCTGATTTCCTTGGAAAGTTCTCTCCTGCTTTCCTTTCCAAAGCCAACGCCCTAGCCCAGGCCCTCCACACCCCAGCCTGGTCTCCCCATTCCAGCCCGCAGTCCACCCTGCCTCTGAAGCCAGCATCGGCTTCCCCCACCTCCGCTCTCATCACAAAAATCTCCATCGGCTCCCTTTCTTTTACTCTCTCACATCAGAACCCACTCCTGCGCCTGACCTTCAGCTCCAAGGGGGGGACTGCACATTCTTTCCAGCCACTCCCCAAAACATCTTCAGCTTCAGTTAGCCAGTCTTGACACGAGTTTAGGGTCACAGCAAAGAGGAGGCTAAAGCCAGCCAGAAAACATGTGTAGGTTGGCTCATACAGTAGTCTTACAAAGTTTGAGCCAACCTTTAAAAACTGTGATTTCACATAAATATCCAAACTTTAACATTTTTTCTTTAAAAATAGGAAGGTCTGGCAACACAGATCCTTCATTCCCTCAAGGCTGCAATGTGGAAACAGCTGACAGAAGCTGAGTAGCAGCTAGCCCTTTGGACGGGGCCTGTGGTCCCACCACTCACAGCAGGGCCTCTACTGGCCCACAAGGCACCTTTGGGAAAAGTAGAGAAAAGCATTTCTTCCTCTGAGAAGAAACAGCCCCACCAAGAAGACACAGCTTGGCAAGTCCAGCAAAGGCTGGATGGATTTTGGCCTCAGTCTCCGACTGAGCTGGGGTCTCTCATTAATGGCCCAGCTGGCATAATGGCGGCCCAGCTGGCATAATGGTCCACCAGCTCTGCCCCCACAACAAAGGCAGTTAGGCGCCTGGCCTCTGTAGGCTTACATAATGAAAATGTCCACAATAATGGCCCTCTGGGCTCCAATTTCATTTATCTGTGGTACTCTCAGCCCTGCCGTCTGCTTTGTCTCCACACTGCCTTCCCTCCATCACAAGATGGCTGTCAGAACTGAGTGCTACCTGCCTCTTCATTCACCTGTGGCTGGAGAGAATGCCTTCCCACAACCCTCACGTTAGAGCCCTGAGCTACACTGTGAATGAATCACTCCTCAGCCAACTTATTTTAGCCAGGACAATGCCAGGCACTAACTGGCTCAGGTGTAGGGTCTCTGAACAATTCACGATAGCAAGGCAGTTGGTGATTTATACCAGTGTTTCTCAATACAGGTGTTAACATTTTGGCCAGGACAATTCTTAGCTGTTCTCTAGGAGTGCACCCCCTGCAGTACATTTAGCATATCTGGCACCTGTCGGTCATATACCAGACATGCACCCTAGTCCTTGAGGTGACCAAAAATGCCCACATGCTGGTTATACCAGGACATTCGTGCATCTGAAGGTCTGACCAAACTGAATGGGCTTCAATACAATAGGGAAGAGTGGTTCCTTAAAAACAGAGTCTGGTCCCATTAGGAAGTTGATCAAGTAGGAACGAATTCTGGGATGGCAATCCACATATATTCACTACATTTTCTTCTAGGTAGGAGAGAAGATAAAAGAGAAGAAAAACTATGGCTGCTAAATTTTTAACCTGTGATTTCTGCCTCAGATGTGCCCCTGGTTACTATGGAAACCCCTTGCTGATTGGAAGCACCTGTAAGAAATGTGACTGCAGTGGAAATTCAGACCCCAACCTGATCTTTGAAGATTGCGATGAGGTCACCGGCCAGTGTAGGAACTGCCTACGCAACACCACGGGATTCAAGTGTGAACGCTGTGCCCCCGGCTACTATGGGGATGCCAGGGTAGCCAAGAATTGTGCAGGTACGGTACTGTAGATCCTGGCTAGCACGTACACTGAATTTAGATGGATCAATGTTGGGGGAACACTGCAAGTGCCCCCTTGTCACTTTCCCAGGGCAATGTGCATTCTTAGGAATGTGCGCCCCAAACTCACCAGGAGTACATATTATTATCAAGGCTACTGGTATAACTTAGCTCATGGGTAGAATAAACCATGAGACGGTCACACAAATGAACTTTCACCTTATGTTATATTCTTCCAATTTTGATCAAAGAAGTAAATCAAACTTCCATGGATTACTTATCATTGGCCAGAATTTTGAACGAAAACTTGCAAGATTTACCTCCGTTTTCTTATTCTGTAAGCTCTGTCCGTTTTACCAGTCATGTTCGGTAGAACTGACTTCTTAGTGAAATAGATTGGCAAGCCGAAGGTACAGTTTAGTCACCCCCCCCCAATGTCCTCAAATTGTCAGAGTAAATATTGCAGGGACAATATAAGAAATCTTCCCGGTTAAACTTCAATTAGGCTGAAATGTACAAACTTTATTCATGATTTCTCTAATCCATTTGCTGCATGGCGTGAAGCTCTGCAGAAATAAAGCTAAATTGCCTTCCTCTAGGAGCAAGGGAAAGTTGAGACTGAATGTTTCTTACTCTTTTGTGACTGAGAGGAAACAGAGTGAGAAAGAGGCATTGTGCTCTTGGGGCATGCTTCTCCTGGAATCCCCTCACAGAAGCAGATTCCCACCCAAAAAGATTTTAAGAAGTGAAGAGTTTAAAGCTGAGACAAAGGCGCACAGGATGTGCAGAAGTCACAATAAAAGTAAACACATCTACAAGAAGGCCAAGTGCACTGAGGCCTAAAACCAGAGGCAAGAGAGGAGTTATGTATCCGGTCGGGCAGGCGTCCGGAAGAGTATAGGCAAACTCAAAGCCTTGGACATTGATGCTGCAATTCTCAAACCATTTACTAAACTTTCGTTAAACTACATAGATGCAGGTCACTCTTAGAAAAGATGTGAACGTTAGAAGCAATAAAGCATGATCTTGCTGAATTGTTTAACAAGCCTACATTTTGTGGAAGGTTACACAGCTGAAATGCAATCAGTTCACGTCCCTCTTGAAGCTAAGTTTTTATGATTATTCTGTAAAGACCGTTAAGAGGTGGGGGAGAATTCACAATATCAGTCCAGCTCACAGCTGGCATAGATGGCTTAGGAAATCTTTTTTAAATATTACAAATGAATTGCTACTGAGAAATTCAGTGGAAAATGAACAGTCTGATGAGATCGGGGTTTTGTTTTTGTTTTTTTTTTCCAAAAGACATTCTCGAAAATCATCGGTAGATTAATAATGGGCTCTCGGGTCTTCTAAATTCACATAAATATGCTCCCGATTCTTTCCACAACCTTATTCCTAGTCATCCCACTGATAGCTATCGTTTGGAGGTTTGGAGTCAGCCTTGCCAAGGGTCAAGCACCATGGGAGCCAAAAATCGCTCTTGAGCCCCCTCCCTCCCTCCCTCCCGCTGCTCTGCTCCTCCCTCACACCTGGCAATGATCAACCCTGGAGCTGGATTAAACTGGAGGATCAGTCTGTGATGAAAGGAGGGCTCTCAGATTCCAGTTGAATGATGGGTTCCGGGATCGTTTCGTACTTTGTGAAATTTCCCAGGATCTTTTTGGACTGAAGCAATTGCACAGTCATGTCAGAATCCCAAAAAGTTGGGAAAGGAGTTCTAGAAAATGTGGATTTACTTTTGCCCTAGGGCTGCCTTTGAAAATCTCCCTGGGCTGGGTTTAATTGGGTGAGGGGCATAATCTCTAGATCACGGACTCTACACAGTCGTAAGGAAAAATATAATTAATCCCTATTGGAAGAACTATATACTGATAGCCAGTATTTCTAGAAACCAGGAAAACATTACCATATTTTAAGCATTAAGAAACGAATCCCTAACCTCTTGTTTTTGTTTCCCACAGTGTGCAATTGTGGGGGAGGCCCATGTGACAGCGTAACCGGAGAATGCTTGGAAGAAGGTTTTGAACCCCCTACAGGCATGGACTGCCCAACCATAAGTAAAAATAACAGTACATGATTGACTAACCCCACTTTCGCTAATGTGCTGCAGGTGTAGGATTAAGAAGAGCTATGCAATTCCCTCTCAAGAAACTGCCTGAGTCCCCCTCCTGCCTTTAACCCTGTCTGTGCCTCCACCAAGTGGACCCTGAGCGGAAGCTGCTTGATTCCAATTGGCAAAATGGGTGATTTACATTGAAGCAACACTATTTTAGAAAACTTACTTTATGAAGCCTTTAAATTCAGCATCTTAGCTCGTGGGTAAAGGCAGAGTCAGCAGCATAATTTCCTAGTGACCGAGTTCATATTAGCTCCTTTTTCTATATTATCTCTTCAAATCCTCAGATAATGTGATATACAGACAATGCTTTACAACACTAGGGAAACCAAGACACTAAGTGACTTAAGTGGCTTTTCCCAAATCACTCCAAAATGGACGTGGCCCCAGGAAGAAAATGTTCAGGCCTTACGGGATGGAGCTGTGGTCTTACTTTCCTGGGTTTCTCCATCATTCCTATCAATCAGATCCTAAGCAGTGCTGAGGGTGCAGGGGACTGCTGAAACACTTAGGAACAAACCCCCAGAGCTGGTCTTAATGACTTCTCAGGCATCTTGAAGCCCTTCATCCAGAAAAGGCTATGATTGATTCTTAGGATTTAAGGAAAGGTTTGCCTTAGAAAGCCCTTTACCAAGAAAATAACTAATATTTGCCTTTAAGGAGAGTGATTTAAAGACTATTTTAACTCTAGGTATCCCCTCCCCCAGACGAGAGTATCTTGGTCTCTCGGTGCCTGTGAGCACAAGAGATTAATATTACGGATGATTCACATCTTAGAAGACGGCACAGGATGTGAGGCACAAGCAGGGCAAAGTTCACACACTGATGGGCAAGGTCATTTTAAGGACACTTGCCCAGCCCAAAGCATCTCCTCCACCAGCCCTGATGTGCTGGGTGGGGAGCCATTCCTTTAAGATAGCATATACATAAGGCCATGTTAAACTTCAAATAACAAATTAACATATTAACAACTATTAACACTTCAGTCTTCATTTATTGGTTCTCTAGAGAAGAGCACAGTCTGAGGAAAAGAGATTGGGAACAGAAAAGTTTCAGAGAGTGGTCAAGACAGGTTTCAAAGCACGGTCTGCTGTCCTTCTGAGTCTGCCACAAGTGGGCACTGGGCCCCCCAGGAGTGGTGGTGGGGGATGGGGGTGGGGGTGATGACAGAGGTAAGCGGAACTCAAATGTGAAAGCAAAGAACAGGGAGAAACTATGACCTACTTCACCACATGCCCAGACTGAGCAGATATTCACAAGCAATGACATTCTACAGAACTCTTTCTGGCTAAAGTGTTTGTCCAGACAGGTCAGGCCACGCGAAGGCACTGAACCACCCCTGGGATAGGAATAGGAAAGAGGGGGTGCCAACCAAACAGCCAACTTCGCCAGTGGGCACCAAGCAAAGGCCTGACATGAAGAAAGCCATCCCAGAGGGCTGTCCCACCACTAAGGAAAAATGGAGAGTGTGCTTCTCCTCCCCTATCCCCCTTGCAAATGTCTGGCCCTTTTATGCTTCCTTTCTTTCTCAGTTCAGTGATTGGTGTCCGTGACAGCCTACTTGCCCTGTTGCATGCATTGTTCATTTTGTTATGTTTTAAGTGGGAATAGTGCCTGACGTACAGTTGGAGTCATCTTAGACTCCAGTGTGCTTTGAGTGTAAGGACTGGTTCTGTGACCCGGAACAGCTCCTCAGGAAACAAACATAAAAATAATATTAACCAAGGAAGGACAGTAATGATCTACTAGAGCACACGCTTCGCAGCCGACTTTCAGTTTTAAAGAAATAACCTCAATAACATGTCCATTTTACCTCCAGGCTGTGATAAGTGCATCTGGGATCTGATTGATGACCTTCGATTAGCGGCACTCTTGATTGAAGAAAGCACATCTGGTCTGTTGAGTGTCTCGTCTGGTGCGGCTGCTCATAGGCATGTGAATGAACTCAATTCCACCATCTACCTCCTCAAAGTATGTGACCATGTTGTACCTTCAGCGGAACCTCATGCTGGTCTTACGGGATCTCTCCTATAACTCCTGTCCCTTCTATCATCTGAGTCCCATGGCTGTCTTACAGACGGATGTATAACAGACTAGGAGATTAGAAAAGGTTGATTGTGACCATGAGCTTCAGTCCAAAGCAAGAGCTGCCATCTATAAAAGAAGTTAATGTGGCGAATACAACAACTAAAACAAGCAGTATCTATGTACCAATCTATTGAGGGAAGGAAAACACTCTTATTTCCTTGGTAGAATGGTACATTAGTTATTCAGGTCCTCAAACTTACCATTACCTTAACCTCAATTTGCAGTGCTTTGAGGAGTTTCTCTAGAAACCTCTCTCTTACTATCTCCCTCTCTCTCTCCCACCCCTAGCTTCCCTTCTTACTGACACACAGTCTCTCTCATCTTCCCATACACATACACACTGAAGCACACAGGCATACACGCTCAGTGTCTCCTCACAGGTCTAGTGGTTAATATCTAACAAACAGACAACAGTCAAAAACAGTAGACTATAACAGTGCTTCTATATCTGAACTTTAAGAGGTGTTTTTCCCCTCTAAATAATGGGCTTCTCTCACAACCAACAGATATTTTTTAAAACAATAATAATTAACTGAAAGGATAATGGGATTAATACAATTATATAAATATAAATATATAAATTTTAAAAAAGATTTTTACTTTGTCAATTTTGCATAATGTTTAAGAGCATAAACTTTGAAACCATACTGATCGCCTTCAGATCGCAGCTCTGACACTAATTATGTGACCTTGGCTAAGTTATTTAACCTGTTCCTTCTTCAGCTTTCTCCACTGGCTTTGAGGATCATTATTGCACCTGCCTCACGGGCTGTGGAGAGAATCCAGTAAGCAATATACATAGATATACACAGAGCAGTTGCACAGTACCTACCCTAGAAAGTGCTCATTAACCCTACTTTTTAGAGGTGCAAATAAATGATATCCACAGCAATTGGCCAAATAAGCAAAATGTAAAGCAAAGCAAGAACCACAAAATCATAGAGCTGGATGGACTCTTAGTGAGCAGTCTATTCCAAGCTTAGGAATCATTCTTATCTACACTCATCCGTTTGGACACGTGAAGGCACTACCTCTCAGGGTAGTCACCCAGACTCGGGCCTCTTGATACTGCTCAAACTCTCTTTCCTCAACAGCACAACTTCAAGACAGGTATAATTATGCTGACAGGAAATCAGTGCCAGGATTACAAGGCTTACTCCAAAGTAATCCAGCTAAAGCTACATTAGACCAAACTCCTCAAAAATGGAAAAGAAGGGGCAAATGGTCTGAAATAAAGAGAACTGCTCTTCTTCTCAAAAAAGAAAGAAAGAAAGAAAGAAAGAAAGAAAGAAAGAAAGAAAGAAAATTTCCAAACTCCATTTTACATTACATTTTACATTAAATTGACCCTTGTGGGTTGATCATTTCCTCCAGGGCCTGCCAAAATTGAAATTGTAAAGGTCAGACACCCTGGGCCCCCAGCAGTCTAGATGGTACCTTTGTGAAATCAGAAAAATGTGCCCTTTCTCCTTGGCTGGCACAACCCAGGTCAGGGTTCCTGGCCCAGTGAGCAGAGCTTGCAGAATTTCAGCCCTGAAGGCCATTGGAACCCTTGTGCAATCCCCAACCTTCATACCAGCTTATAGCGCCGTCAGACCCCACGGTTTTGGTAACAGAAGTTCACATTCTACCGTGAGTCCTCCTACACTGAAAACGTTGCCTGTATGTGTGTGTGTATATATATATGTGTGTGTGTGTGTATGTATATATATATATACATATATATATATATTAAGATTTGTTTATTTGGGAGACAGAGAGAGCACGCAGGGTTGGGAGGGGGAGTAGAGGGAGAGAGAGTCTTAAGCAGACTCCGCAATGAGTGCAGAGCCCGACGCAGGGCTCCATCTCAGGACTCTGAGATCACGACCTGAGCCAAAACCTGGAGTCAGACACTTAACCAGCTGAGACACCCAGGCGCCCCTTTATGTATAGTTTTTAAAACCTGGTGTGCATATCTACTGATTATTTTCAAAACTTTTTTTTTCCACAGACAAAATTGTCAGAAAGAGAAAACCAGTATGTCCTAAGAAAGATACAAATCAACAATGCTGAGAGCACAATGAAAAGCTTTCTGTCTGACGTGGAGGAATTAGCTGAAAGGGTATGTACTCAGTTTCTGGGACTGCCTTCAGAGAAAGGATTTAGCTGGGGTGAGCCTGGCTAGTCACAAACGATTGAGGCTTAACACAGTGCAGGAAAAATGCAGTGACCCACGTGCCTTAAAATAAATCAAGGCAAGATCTGTGGAGAAAGTTAATATACTTGGTCTCTACAGTCTCTTCCCATTTTGATTGCTTTCCTTGGAAAACTATGTTTATGGGGAACTTTCATTGTATTTGCTGCTGGTTAATATGGTTGATATATGTTTCAATTAGAATAGTTGGTCTGCTGTTTGCCATAACATTTTATGGCTAAGAGCTGTAGAGAGCCCAGAAATAAACTTTATTATATAGAATATAAAACTTAAATGTTTGCTAAAGGATGCCTTAAATAATAAAAGGAAAGAGATCCACACTGAGAAAACAATTTTACGGGTTGACAGGGAAAAAAAATCACTTTCAAACTTCAGTTTATACTACATACTAAAATAAATTCCAGACAGATTAAGACTTGAGTTTAAATCTCAAATCCGTAAGAAAGCAGAACTAAAGGATTGTTAAACCTTGAAAGGAAAAAACATTACACTTAAATATAGCATGAAGAATTATAATAAAAAGAGGTAGTAGATTTGACAAGATAAAATTTCAAATACCCAGTAAAACAACTAAATAAATGAAAAAGTCAACCAGACTAAGAAAAATACGGAGGGAAATATGGCTTGTAAAACTCTCACACATTAACAAGAAGAACATAAAAACAGAAGCAGAGTCAACATGAAAGACTATTAAATACACTCCCCAAGAGCCTAATGGAAAAATATCCATCATCTGTACTAATAAAGAAAAATATAACTAAGCCACAGGTGCCATATTTTACATATTAAAATGTTTGACACATTTTTTTCCCCTGATTATGCTCTACCAGTACTGCCCAGAGTACTCTGGAATTTCTACTTTCAGACGCTGGTGTTTGACATTATAAACCATTGAAGTTCTTTTCAAAAACAGTTCTTATTTTCTACAAAAATAAAGGTTAAAATAACTCTGATAATCTCTTTTGAACTTGGACCGCTTAAACTTTGAACAGGTTATGCTTCTAAAAACATGAATTATTCTAATTTGATCTTTGGAAGAGTCAATTCCTTTGAAATGTGTATGAAAATTGTGTCCCTCATTCCCACGCAGTGGTGCATATTAATCCAACCACAAGCATATGTAAAAAGCGGTGAGATCTCTTAAATTTCAAAGGAAATACTGGGAAAGAAATCCCTGTGAAAAACTCATTGTTTTGTCATTTCGGTATCATGGTTGGAATTTGCCCAAAGTGTCTCAATTCTTGAGAAAATATTTTCACCAAGATTAGTTCCTCTTACCGCTCAGGCAGAGTTACTGATCCTTTTGTTGTACAATTTTTCCACTTCCAGTGTAACTTAAATGCAGACTTTCATAGGGAGAAAATAGCACCAGCTTACAAGTGACATCACAATAGAAAGGGCTCTTGGGCACCAAGAACAGACCACCAAAGCAGGAGGTTGATGATAAAGCTCTTGGAACTTTTAGCTGTTTCCACGGACTCTTATTGAAAATAAGGTTCTTCTGACTATGAGAACAAACCAGATGTGTAAGAACCTGCTAAAACATTTTAAAACAAATGCCCAGAGCTGGTCCTAATGACTTCTCAAGCATCCTTCAATCCTTTAGTCTAGAAGAGTCCCTAATTGTCTCATAGAAGGGTTTAAGAAAAGGCTTGCCTTAGAAAGTCTTCTACCACATAAGTAACAAATATTTGCCTTTAAATAGAGTGAAGGATTTCACTGTAGGTTCCCACAGTGATTTTTTTTTTTAAATCTCAGTAATGTTGCCTCTTGAACTTGAAAATACCTCCTTGCAAACTGTCACATAAATCTCATGAGACCCAAATCTCACAATTCACATTAATCTAAAGTGACTGGTTTTGTCCCAACCTTCATAACCAATTCCTCTAGCCTCCTTTTGGAAATTCTACATCCCTTTCCTACCCTCTTACTTCTGGGAACCCCCTAAAGGATGCCCGTGCATTTGTATTCATAAATAGCCACTGCTCAAAAGGACCTCACTTCTACCACCGCTGATCACGTCTAGAAGAAAGGCCCAAGGACTATGTCAAGATTCTACTTTCCCATGTTCCCAAGGTACCATGCTCAAAGTCAGAGTGGCACTGGGCTACAAGCAAAAGTGGAGGCGGTGGCCCTCCCTCAATTTCAGTGCTACCCCTTGCCAACTGGACCTTGAAGTTGCAATGCGGAGCCCCAAGTCGCAGAGCCCCAAGTCACAGAGTCCAGTCTCCAAGAACTGTCTCAGGAGGGGCGGCACCATCCCCTCCACTTCTCCATCTCCTCCACCTCCACCCTACTCCTTCAGCCACAACAAAACCTCCTTGCTTTTCAATGTATCAAAGAGATGTTTAGAACTAGAAGGAAAGTAGGTCACCTGTATACATCAGAGCCTCATCTCTGAACCTGACAAAAATGTAGGGCAAGAAATAAGAATATATTTCAATTCTGAAAGCATGACTTAATACCTGGTGTATAAGTGATTGTGCTGAAATGAACGTGATGATGTAGTATAAACCCTCCTCTCAAGCAGCTCACAGTCTAGCAGGGAAAACAGATACATAAAACAAAACAATTATAACACAGCAATCAATAAGAGAGGCATGGAACAGGCTAAAGAGAGAACTCTAACGAAGAAATAATGAACTTGTTCACTAGGGGTACATGAGGGAACGTTTCTCAGAGATGTTGAGTACTGACCTACGTATTTAAAAATGACTGCGAGTTTATCAAGTACTTCCAAACAAGAGAAAATACACAAGAGCAAAGAGATATTCATAGTGTGTTCTTAGAACTAGAAAACCTTTGGCTATGGCCTAGTAAAGATCAGCTGCAAGGCAAGGAGCAGGAGATACTGCTGAAGAAGTGTTCTGAGGCAGATCATGAGAAACCTTGACCACCACGCTCAGGAACATGTGGACTTCATCCTGTGGACTTTGGAGAACACTGAGGTATTTACGTAGAACAATGAACTGATGAGATTTGAAATTTCAAAAACATTCTTCTGCAGTAGGGATGATGGACTGGCGAGTAAAGACTCTGAAGATATGGACACCAGTAGTCTGGAAAAGTCTAGACAAGTGTGGTTGATTGCTACCTTGCCTTCATTTGAGAAGAATTTGCAGTGATCAGTATCAATCAAGACTGTGGTCATATGAAACAGGAAGAGAGGCCAGAATGGCAGGGAGAATAAGAACAATTGGGTGACCAACTGGACATGAGGAGTGACAAGGAAGAAAGCTCTGGCTTAGAGAAATGACTATTCTAAGATTACAGAATGGGGGCAATTGGCCGTCTTAGTCAGTAGAGCATGCAATTCTTTATCTCAGCGTCATGAGTTCAAGCCCCACGTTGGGGGTAGAGATTACATTAAATTTAAATAAATAAATAAATAAATATCAAAAAATAAAATTACAGAATGGATTACTCTGGATATTTCTCTGTGGATGCCCAGAGGGTAGTTAGAGAAAGATTTGAGTCTGCAGCTCAGAGGAGAGATCCAGTCTGGAAAAGTTTTTAGAAGCCATCCATGTTCAGGAGGTAGGGAAAGCCATAGGAGGTATCCCTGTACACATTCTGAAATGGCACACCAGTATTCCCACTACTGTTTCGTTCAGTACTCTCATTTACACTTGTCTCCCAGAGTGATTTCTAAAAGTTTCCCCTTTCACTTTCAAAAGTGTCATAGCTTAAGCAGTAACATATATGATCACCCTAGACATTGATTATTATCCTCACTTAGTCTGGTTGATTTTTTTTTTTTAAATCAGTAATCTAGATACACTACCCGTCTTACACTGTATTACCAAAAAGTTCCTGCCACTTTCTATGTCAAATATGTACAAGGAGTGTTTGCTGTTGAGGGGAGTAAATGATTCATCTATTTTTAATGTAAACCATCAACCAGTTTATAGCTATGAGTTAATTTTTTAATTTCAGCTCTTCTTAAAGCAAGGTGCACTGGTTTTACCAGGGACCTGTACCGTGATTTTTCTTCCATAAGCAAAGTTACAGAAAAAAATAAAACTTTCAAATAAGGCATCGCTATCTATTAGAGCCAGTAAATTTGGAATTTAAAGTGACAGGCGGTCCTCTTTACCACGGAGTCTTTTATCAAATATATAGTGTATATCTAAGCGCCCTCTGGTGTTTGTCAGAAAGAAGTCTTCTTAGACGGATTCCATCCTCGACCTGCCTTTCCTTGCTTCAATTCAAAGTTTCCTTAAAAGAAAGAATTTAGAAGACTACAGTAATTACAATAGGACTTTTTCTTTGAAGGATGAAGCCAAAGTAAAAAAAAAAAAAATACAAGTGTTGTGCTTTGCAAATATAATTTAAATTGGATCAAAAATCAACTTGTTGAAAATTTCTAGATGTTTTAAACATTTGTGTCCATAATTTTTAAAAGCAGGGAGGGGTGACATCAGAATAAGATTCATCTTATTTTCTGCATCATGTAATTTTAAAATGGGCACAGATTTCATGTCTCTGGAAAGCATGAGAACAAGGCAAGAGGAAGACAGGCATTGGAGGAAGGAACGCAATGACTCAGAATGCAGGTGTCTGTTCAGAGAGCCCACTGTTTCGGGAAGCCTATGATGGTCGTGTTAGTGCTGCACATGGAGCTTTATATGGAAGGGATTTGGGACTTGCTTGATAAAAAACCTCTGGGCACATATTTGCTATGATACCATTTCTTTTTTTTTATGATTTTTTATTATATTATGTTAGTTATGATACCATTTCTGCATTCTCTTCCTTGACTAAGGGCCACTTCTGTGGGTTATTCATGGAAAACATAAGAGCTTTTCCAGGTAAAATCATGGCATAATCCTCTGGCTAGAACACTGGAGGAGAGGAGAGACATTTGACACAGCCCCTCTGCTGTCCTGGTGAAAGTGTGCAGTGGGTCTACGAGCACTCTGGGGGGCAGACCACCCTGCGTCCGCTCAGATGCTGCAGCACTTTGTTAGAGAACCGAGCCAGAAAAGCACCAGATGAGGCAAATGGGCATCTACCAAGTGTCAGACAGAACTCCTCCGCTTGCATATAACCCATGAGCCAATCTTTCTAATGATAAAAGGAAGTTCACAGTACACATCCCCAACGCCGTGCATACAGGCCAGTGTCCTGGCCTTGAACCATTTCTTAGATGAGCTTCTGCCCTTGCAGACGCAGAAATATGCACATGCACATACACACCCACACGTGCTTTCAGAAGCTGCATTTGAGTCGGGATTTCATCTCGACAAAGTGGGAGCTCTGAAAGAGAAGCTCCCCAGTGAAGAGAATGGAGTCCACTTCTCAGAGAAGAGTCTCACTTAGAGCCAAATCTGCTTGAGTGGTTATTTGTACCCTAGTGCCATCCGTGTTGATGGGAATTTGGAATGCAGCACTGAAAACAGCACTGAGCCCAGTCAGCATAATCCTTTACATCTCTGCGGTAATTCAGTGTCAGCGCTGGCTGGACCACCCAGGAGCCACTGGCCGCACGGAGCATTTCAAGGTCTGCCTCCTTTCTCAACAGTTTCCCCTGTGAAACTTTAAGCTCTTCCGTCAGCACAACGTCAGATCGATCAGCAGACGTGGGTAATTTCCTAGTCTGGAATCGTGAGATACAGTAAAAATTCAAAGAGTGAATTCCATATGAAAGGCGGTTGGTTTGGACTGAACTGTGGCTGATGGCATAGGAATACAGCTAAACTGGTCATCACATCTACCTTCACGCATGATTTCTGGGACCATTTTATACATTATAGAACTTTCACATGCCAAGGAAATTTATGTTTACGGAATACATTACGCCCACCCACTACTACATGCACAGATAGAACATTCCTTTCTCGTACGTTTAAGCTGCTGTTTATATGGATTATTTATAGGAAAGTCAAGTCTCAAGAAGGGGCAAGCTGGCTCAGAAGGAAAGCATGGATACCATTAACCATGCAACTCAGCTCGCGGAGCAAGCTCACGATATGAGGGATAAAATTCAAGGTAAATATATTCTTTTCTCATGCAGCTTAATGTCAAGGAATCATTCGTGTTGTTAACAACAACAAAAACATGGCTACTGTTAGTGTTTACTATGTGCCAGGAACTGTTGTTACAGTGTTATAGATAAGGTAATATATATGCATTTATATATGTATATTACATATAAGGTCTTCCAGTTTGTCCATCTAGGATTTCTGAGCACTCATCCCTACTTACTATCTGTTGGTTGTCAAGAATAAATGTATAGAATGTACAGAATGTATAGAATCATTCCCTTTCCAGGCATTTCAAGGAAGTGGAATGCCAGAAAACCTTTCCAGCAGAAGAAATGGAATGCTATGGTGTCTCTAAAATGCAAGAGTTGAGTAGGAGTCATGTTTTTCTGGGCTATTCTCAGCAAAAAACCGCCTTTAGAGTGGCAGGAAACTGTCCACTAATCCAAACTGTCCTAAGCTCTCTCTATGATGCCATTTCCCAAAGACCAGGCAGGCAACATGCTCCCGTCCCCAAGCCAGAAGAAAAGCCTGGAGGGGATGTGGGAGATTTCTTTGCCCTAAAGCGTTGTGGCAGATTTTACCTTCCCTTTTAGAGGAGTACTTATTTGTGCTCTAACTTCTGATTAAGTGTTGGCTATATTTTGAAGACTATCTTAAAAGCCCACTGAAAGCCAGCCTCCAATTTACCAAGAGAAAACAGGCACTTTCATTTATTGGAAAAGAGAATTTCCTTGGGTTACAGTCTGCAAAGATACAGTATTTGTGTGTTTCCATAGCTTTTATCCTATATATTAAGAGCTGGGTGACAACACCAAGTGCATCTCCGGGCACAATGGAGTAGAGGAGTCCACAGTGGGAAAGTCACATCTTTATCTGAAGTATAGGGAACATATTCCAGGCAAAGGGACGAATGGAGCCAAGACATTTGCTATATTTCCTTTGCTGGCTATAATACACAATAAAAATAAATGGCATGCATTTCAAACACCTCCCAGTCCCGTCCTCTGTTTCATGCTTTTGCATCTACCAATAAATTTTTTTTTCATTTTAGAGTTACTATTGATTTTTTTTCAAAAGTAAGATTGAACCTAGATGAGCTGACCTCATCTAATTAAGAAACAAATGCCCCTCTAGGCAGCAAGTAAAGCCAACATCCTAGTAAGCCATTCAGAGAAAATAATTCACCTTTGCTGTTGTAAATTTTTTATTCTAACGTGTTTCATTTGGAAGGAATCTCAGCCCTCTATTTGACCCTTTAAGCATAGGAAAAGATGAAAGAAATACAAAAGAAATGTAAATGGAAAACAATAATTTCCATCAGTTTACCTTTTAAAAAGAATGTATGAATAGTCTCCAAAGGCTAAGGCAAAAATGTTATTGTCCACGTTCCTTTTTCTAATCTACACCAGACATGGCTAAAATAAAACAGGCCAGAAGTGAAAATGTAATATTTGGATCAAAATGCCATAGAAGTCAGCACTGCAAGTGCTAGATCTAAGGGGGGGGTGCGGGGAATCTATGTTTAGGTTATTTCCGGAGTTAAGATTATAGATTTTACTAGCAAAGTGAATGTTTAATCCCTTCATAGTTTTGTTTCTAGCATATCTTGGTTTCCCTATGACTTTCTCAGTAATATTTACAATGTTAAAAACTTCTTACCCCGTTTATCTCCTTTCCTTCAGAATTCAGGGACACTACACAGTACCAACAGTGTGTCACTCCTTTTCCCCAACCATCTGTACGTAACTCCCGATGACCTTCAAGCCATTATCCATATAAAATACAAGCCCTTATCTGGCATGATTTATGTGACACCAGTGTTTGTTTACCCATCTTGTCTAGCCAACCGCGTAGATCATAGTAAACCACAGACACACAATTTCATTGATGCCAGGAAGATAAAACGCTTCCTCCGAGAGCTGTCAGGGGACAAGGTGGCAATTACATAACTTTCACCCGATCATATTTAGTAGAAAGAGAAAGTCAGAGAACAAGTCAGCTCTGCTGGTATTTAGACAACTCGTCTGATCCCTCTGAGCGTCAGCAGTCCCTTTGGTTCTAAAATTCTCCGGAAGTGGGGTGAAAATGACCCAGAATCAAAATGGCTCAATCTTGACAGTCATACTACGGAAGGTAAAAAGCAGTTGCAAAGTGTGTGTGTGTGTGTGTACACAAAATACATATATATATATATATATATATATATATATCAATAAACAAAAGCTCTCATCACAATATAACAATCCTCTATTTTTATATCTGGTCTATAGAATGATCTGAAAGATCCGCTTGAACAACTATCAGTATACTCTCATTTTGATTTAGAGCTTTGGCCAGATCCTTGGCTAAAATATAATTAATATCTCTAGCACACCCTACATATGACAGGAGATACCTCAGAGGATTTTCTCCAAGTTCTGTATTTTATAGAAAATGTTGATCAAAGACCCCAGATTTGTGTGCCTTAAATGTTAACATTCAGGAATTACTATGGAAACCAGACACAGCTGAAGTCAGGACAGGCTTTGTATTAATCCCATTCCCATTCCAAAGACACCAAATGGGAAGCAGAGTTGTTTCCTCCAGGTTGTACTTCTCCTTGGAATATATGGTGAATTCCAATGCTGACACCAGTATCTGCAGCGTGAACATCATGGGTACCCCTGTCTTTAAACGAAACGCTCTTTCCATTTGAGGATCAGCCCTGCCTTTTGCCCTCACTGTCCATGTTTTCAGTGGCATCACTGTAAAATGCCCGGACACCCCAGCCTGCTTTCTTCTCTCACTGTGTCCTTCCTTTCAGAGATCAACAACAAGATGCTCTATTATGGGGAAGAGCAGGAACTTACCTCTGAGGAAATCTCTGAGAAGCTGGTGTTGGCCCAGAAGATGGTTGAGGAGATCAGACGCCGCCAACCATTTCTCACACAGAGGGAGCTAGTGGACGAGGAAGCAGATGAAGCCCATGAACGTAGGTGATTTCAACTCCTAGGGCGCAGCACGTGTCCGCTTCCTTTTGCGTCCAAGAGAGGATACTGATCCTCAGGAATGTTCCGTCAAAGCAAGCAATCCCCAATATTTGCAGCTATTATTTTTTAAGATCTTATTTATTTGAGAAAGAGAGCGAGCGCTCGCGTGCGTGTGCATGAGGGTGTGCGTGCGCGCGCACAGGCGCCCGCGCATGTGGGTGGGGAGGGGCAGAGGGAGAAGGAGAAGCAGACTCCCCACTGAGCAAGGAGCCCACCATGGGGCTGGATCCCAGGACCCTGGGATTGTGACCTGAGCCAAACGCAGACACTTAACTGGCTGAGCCACCCAGGTGCCCCTATTTGCAGCTATTTAGAACTTACATGTGGCCTCAGGGAATCAGTCAGCACAACTGACCCAGGATCAAGATTTTTAGATCCAGGCCCAAACTTGAGCTTTTGAAAAGAAGCTGAGATTCCACATGAATCTATAGACCTTAAACTCCTGAGGAGAAGAAATAGGGACTTCACAGTTGGTGAAAACATATAAAACAGGGGAAGAAAAACTAAGGGGAACCAATTTCCAAAACTACGATAAAAGAAATCTTATTGAGAAGGCAGTAAAGCTACAAGCCCAGTGACATTCATGTTCTGAGGTCTATGAAAGACTTTTAATGACTTTTAGCCTCCAGTGCAAATTTAACATTTCCCTTAATGATGAATGTAGGCAAGAAACCACGGTAGTATTAGCGAACCTATGACTTGGTCACTCTATCAGTTATCAACGACGATCTAACAACTCACCCCAAACGTATTCATTTAAAATAACCATTTATTTGCTCATGATTTCATTGGCAATTTGGGCTCAACTCAACCTGGACATCTCATCTCTTCTGCATGTAGCAGGAGCTGGGTTCCCTCATATGTCTGGGGCCTCAGCGAGGATTGCTGGGCCTCTCCCCCTTGTGGGGTGTTACCCTCAAGGAGCCTCGCCCAGGCTCATTCACATGGCAACAGTCTTCCAGGAAGGCAAGAATGGAACTCAACAATGTCGTATCTATCCTACTGGCTCAGACTGGCCCAGTGAGGAAATAGACTCTACTCTTGACAGGAAGAGTTGCAAAGAATTTGTGTCCATTTTAATCTACACAATCAACAAGAGCAGCCACGGATTTGGGTATCAGGTTTTAGCTGTACTCTGATCTCACAACATTCAGTTCATCAGTAATTCAAAATTAAGTAGTTACAAGTCCCACCTCTAGGTCTTGTTATTTCATGTATTACTAAAGAAGCACATGTATTGTTGTAGCACCAATTTGTTTTTTAATATCTTGGTCTTCTTTTTAAGTCTATGTTCTTTATTTTATGCATTTTGAAATACATGATAAGAAGGGGCCTGAAGGCTTCACTAGATTACAAAGGGTGCAGTGGCACAAAAAGGGTTAAGAACACCTGCACCACATTATTTCCCTAAGATCATTACTACCAATTTCTGCTAAAAATTATTGTGACTATTCTAGAAAAAGGAACACTCTTCGCTTAAAGAGATGTTACCATAACAAATGTATAAAGTCTTAGAAACAGTAAGAACTCAAGAAGAATCTTAGGCCACATTTCTAGGTCAGGATGAAGCCAGCACTCAGAAAGGCTGGAGCTCTGATGTCACAGACAAATGCTTCCACACTTTTTGCCTATTTTAGAATGTAACAAGTCTGCCCTGAGGAAATGAATCCAATCACATCTTCCACTTAGCCACCTTCCACCTGGCCAATGCATTTTTAACTACTTTCTTTACAGTCATGAATGTGTATCTTCAGCTCACAGTGATGAAAGAAAATACAAAACCTTGAAAAGTCTGACTGATATTCCCTGGAGGAAAAAGAGAATTAAGGCACGTAGTCAATGTATGTTACTTTGATCAGAGAATTAAAACATACACAGAACTTAAGAAAATATCATTGCCATCAAATCTTCATAGCATCCAAAATAATGGTTTAGGTTTGACCTAAAGAAGCTACCTAAAAACAATGCTTGAAGAGAATACAGAAAATGAGTGGTTGTGAACAACACTTGTCAGTAACAGACAAGATAATTGGGTTATTTTTAATAGTAAAACTATAGTATATCCAAACCCCTTTGTCTGGTAAAATTATTAATAATCTGGGTAATAATAAACATAACATAAAGACATGATTTCCACAAAAAACCTAATCTCATTGGAAAACCTAATCAAACTCTTTTTTGGGCTGACTGTCATCCAAGGACTCTCAAACCCTTCAACATAGTAGTTCTTTCTTCAAGTATAAAACACGGGGCTATTTTTATGAACAACAGCTTCAGTCTCTATTGCTGAGAAAGGCATGGCCTGACAAGTTTGTATCTTTGCTAAATGCTGGATGGAATGAGAGGAGGCAGGAGAAGCCCACACTGAGGTTCTGTGTCCGTTTCTCCCAGTGCTGAGCCAGGCTGAGAGCTGGCAGCGCCTCTACAATGATACTCGCGCTCTGTTTCCTGTTGTCCTGGAGCAGCTGGACGACTACAGTGCTAAGTTGTCAGACCTGCAGGAGTCACTGGACCAGGCCCTTGACCATGTCAGGGATGCCGAAGACATGAACAGAGCCATAGCAGCCAGGCAGCGGGACCATGAGGTACAGTGGACACACTACCTATAAACCCATTTCAGACATATACAACCCAAAGTTTTAATAAGAAGGCACAGTTGGCATACGATTTTTTTAAAAATATTGATATATTCAATTATTCATATTTTTAAAATATTATACAATTTTTTCCAGTGTAATTTGCTAATGTATCTGTGTACACCTAAATCGGGTTGAAAGCATGATAATTGTTTATCTTCTGCTTTGATAAGAATGCAATTGTTCTTGGTGCTTGTGTCTGTGTGTATGGGTATGTTGTTCTTGCAAGTGAGTTAACAATGTGCTATTCCTATGCTTACCTTTTTTTTAAACCGAGAGGACTAGAACACCAAAGCAACCCAGAACCATACCCTAGACCAAAGCATACCCTAGAAGGGTATGTGTAACTTTTGGAAAGGTATGATAAGCAAATCCCACAGCCTGGCTGGTCAAGAGCCGCAGGGATAGGGAGTCTAATTCAAGCCAAAGGTCATGCAAATACAAAGAGGTGAGAGAAATTCCCAGACATAGCCATAGCTTGCAAAGGCAGGCATCCCTATGGGGCCAGGATCTGTGCCTGCTCACCTTGGGGCTTAGATCTGGTGGTGGTCACGGCTGTTCCAAGCAATGCAAGCACTCACAACTACCACCATCGAGAGGGGCCATCTTCTGATAGGAAGACACGTGCATCTCTGGACATATTTATAAAGATCAGAGTGATCTAACAATGTCAAATAATAGGAAGCAACTATGAGCAAATTGATTAATTCTGTTGTTTGCTTTTATTGTCTGCAAAACCAACTTAAGTGAGACTCTCAGCCCTCATTTTCAGTCATCACCATCTCTCAGTAAGTCACTGGAAATTTTCCTAAATAAAAGTGAATTACCCTTATCACTGCCATTTTCTAATAGGAGCAATCCCTCAGCCAGTATTTTTTTTTAGAATAACAACGGTCAAGATAGGGACCAAAATGCCTCCGGGTTTCTCCCCTCCATTCCTCATGCCTTCCCACGTGCTCACCCCACCCAGCCTGAGCAGCTGCCCCATTGCAGTTCTGCCAGCACCACTCGCTCTGTTAAAACCCTTCATCTTTTCCTTCTGACCCTGTAGCAGTGCCTTTGACACTGCAGCTTGTGAACCACTGAGTGATCATAAAGTAAGTTTGGAGGGTTATAACCAGCCTTTTTTTTTAAATTGAAGTATAGTTGAATAACCAGCATTTTCTAAAAAGAAAAGAAAAAATAGAAATTATCAAAGCACAGCATCTATAGGAAGGTATGGTTTCATTGCATTTCTCTTTTGGCGTTGCCACATTAATTGCATTTTTTTACTGTGGGTCACGGTTAAGAACATTTGAGATACTGTCCTATAGGACAGCTTATGTCCCTTCGCATGCCGTGAGGGACCCTCTGTGATCCACCCTCGCCAGCCTCCTTGGCCTCGCCTGTTGCGGAGTCCCTGCCTCATACGTTCGGTTCAGGCATATCACACTCCCAGTACTCCCATCTGCCTGAACACAGACTTCTTTTTCTTTTCTCCTTCGCCTGCACAGCCCCAGGCATCACCTCCTCTGGGAGGCCTACTCCCCATCCCCAGGTTAACAGGTGCTCTCCTCAGCCATCCCATAATGCACCTTGTGACACCCCCGTTTCTGTATTGCGATCATCCCTTAACGGACCGGTCTTCCCCACTCGAACTAAGGGCTGAAATTTCACGTTTCACTGTTAGACCTGCAGCACAACTTAGACAGGAATAACAGCAAATTTCCAATCTTTTTACAAAACCAAAAATAACCACACAGTTTAATCATTTTGATATGTGCAAACGGTAGCCACACAACTAATAATTACATTATGTATTTCACCGTCCTACTCTCGCCCCAGAGGGTAACAGAATGATAAAAATCTTTGTCAGATTAATGTAAGATTCTGTGTTTTAAAAACCACTGTTTAGAGTCTCTTAAACCAAAGCTCTGCCTTCCCAGGATTGTTTCTATCATGTTTTTTTTTAAGGATCAGGAAACTTTTATTATTCTTCGCATATGTGAAATGGCTACTGAACATGCCAGATAGTGCTAATTGTGTATCATTTTCATAATTATTGGTTTTCAAAACTCTCTTTTGTTCCTATTGACCTCCTTTCTGTGGGAGTATCGTTATTTCGAAGCTAATTTTATTCATTTCTGTCTAATGCTATCTATGATGAATACGGTATATGATAAGTGATAAGCCCCTTCACTTGAAGCATATCATTTTCCAACTACTGCAAATGAACTTATCACTCAGTGCTGTTACCAGGAGGCTTTGAAATTTGGCTCTGACTTGAGGGCTTTAGCTATATTCCCTGAAGGCGACCAGATACGAGAGCTTCCAGCAGGGGTCATATGTCAGACTCTGCAAAAGGAAAACTGCTCTGAAGGCGCTAAGTTAATACCACCCTTTTTCACCTCTTTCCTTACATAGTTTAATATCCATGCTGTAAAATATTGCTTTTGTGTAGAGCTGTATAACTACCTCTCCTTGTGGAGACAAGAATAATTAACCCGAGATAGTCACACTGTATTAAGCTTGATGGATTTTGAGGGGAAATTGATTTTGTAATGTTCTTGCATTAAGAAGATGTTCGAATGGGATTCTTTTCTGTCCTTGGACCTCTATCTTCCCCTGTAGCAATGCTTTAGAGAAGATGGCTTCCGTCTTCCTTCCCACTAAATTAGAAAAGACTGCAGGCAGCACGAAAGACACTAAGATGAACTTTGGAAGTTTTAAAGTTATGTCCTTCTATATCTGGGCTTCTGTAATTATTCCCATGATATCTGAGATTATACCGTAAGTCATATATTTCAAATCCCATTCAAAATACTGTTTCTAAAGTAACTTCAACTCATTTTTTGCTCCGATTGTAAAATGAGTCTTACTTTTCCCTCTTGAAGTATCATTCTGGTTGCTTTCAAACTCCAAACTCATTTGAAGTTTTCTAATATTTCTTCAGAATCACAGCATGCCTGCTTCTGGAACCCAACAGTGAAGGTCGAAATTAAAGCATTCATCAAAAAACCCTTGGGTCATTTCCCTCCTCAAAAAGTCTGAGCATCTAACATAAAGAGCTCAGAGTGCAAGGACGGAAGATCGTAATTTCATGCTTTAATACTAGGGCCATTTAAATTTTGTTTAAAGGACTTTAAGATTGTTTTCTATATGCTTTACTCCTATCCAAATGAGCTATTTGTGCCTGGCCCAAAGTCAGCACATGATAAATGGTTTTTGAATTACTTCATTTTCCACTTACTGCAAATATAGAGCCTCTGTGGAATCCTGCAACCAGTGTCTCACTTTACATTTATAGAGAAAAAGTCAACAGGTCTTTCTGAAGTGTTCACTCTCTTTGAGATGATGGTGTTATAATTAATAGTCATAACTAAGTGCTTCAAAGCTCCCCAAATGCTCGCTTTTGTTATCTCCATATTATAAATGAGAAAACTGAGCATGACATGGGTAGAATTCCCCCAAAGTCATACAGCAACTAGGTGGCGGGGCTGGGATAGGAGCCCAGATTTATCTGAGCACAGAGACAGGAGGTGACATTGACCACTCTCCCTGATGCTTTCTCTAAAGTGACTTTCCACTCTCGCTTACTCTTCGTTCCCATAGAAACAACATGAGAGAGTGAGGGAACAAATGGAAGGGGTGAACGGTTCTCTGAAGACGTCTTTGGATTCTCTGACAACACCTCGTCTGACCCTTTCAGAGCTTGATGATACAATTAAGGTAGGGAGGCATGTGACTTGTAGCTTTGTATTTATAGCAGGTTGGAACAGCGGCTCAGTGTCACAGAACAATAATGGAATCCAATTCAAATCTGTCAAGTTAACTGGCACTATAGATCAGCAAGATCGGGTGACTGAATTTTCCAGTTTCCTTCATCGTATGGTGGCACTCCTCACATATGGCTATTTAAATTTAAATTTAATGACTTAAAATGAAATAAATTAAAATTGAATTCCTCAGCTGAATTAACCGTATTGCAAGCGCTCCATAGCACCACATGTGGCTAATGGCTACTAAATTGGACAGCACAGACCTTCTTCCAGAAAGTGCTACTTAGATCCATCCTACTCACTGTTAACTCGTAAGTTGTGTACTTAATAAAACTAGCATACAAATCAATAAGAGACACATTTTTAAACTAGGAAATTTCCAGTAAAGTGCAGTGAACCAGACCATCCCAAAATTACTCTTAGCTCATTTTTATTACCTTTGAAAGGATACCATTTTAAAGTCATCTGATCACCATCTCATCCGTTGACTATTTCAGCACCAAGCTCTCTGTCTTCCTCTCCATCCCTACTCCCATCACTATCTTAATGACATCAAAATCCAGATGGATGAGCCCACCAGCTCTCAGACCTCCAGTTCCTGTAACTTCTCCTGCCCAACAAGATTTTCCTCCAGCCCACCCTGGTTATCCCTCCTATGGCCATATCCAGGGCTTCTCTTCAATAACAATACTTGCTCCCAGAGCCCCTCCCTCTCTTACCTACTTACTCTGGAATACGCACTCCAACAATTCTCTGACCACATGGAGACCTCCTCCAGCTCATTATCCTGCTCCTCTCATATCCTCTCTTCCCTCCTTAAGTAGCTAAAATGATCAGTACAGTAGTCCCTCTTATCCATGGTTTTGCTTTCCATGGTTTCAGTTACCCACAGTCAACCTCTGTCTAGAAGCAGGTGGCCCTGCTTCTCACGTATCCGCACAAGGTCGCTTGTAGCCTAGTGCTACAGCGTAATGCCTGCATCAGCGTCCTCACTTCGTCTCATCACGTAGGCATTTTATCATCTCACATCATCACAAGAAGGGTGAGCACAGTATGATAAGATATTTTGAGAAAGAGACCATATTCTCATAACTTTTATTACAGTGTATCGTTATAACTGTTCTATTTTATTATTAGTTATTGTGGTTAAGCTCTTACTCAGCTTAATTTATAGATTAAACTCTATCATCGGTTTGCATGCATAGGAAAACCGCGGTATATATAGGGTTCGGCACCGTGCACAGTTTCAGTTTCAGGTACCCATTAAAGGTCTTGGAACTTATCCCCATAGATAAGAGGGGACTACTGTATAATCAGTATTTGCAAACACCCTTAACTTGTATACCCACCTCTTCCCCTACTGTACTGGATGGAAATAGAATTCTATTTCCCTATCCCAGTAAACCCAAGCATCATGGCCATACCAGAGAAGCCAATATAATGAATAACCCACCTCCTCTACTCAGTCTGGCTGGTGAATTTGCTTCATACTTCACTGAGAAATAAGAACAGAGAGAACAGAACTTCCCTAATCTTTCCTCCCCAGTTCTACCAGCCCACCTACACCTGTATTCACACTTCTCCCTTCCTTTCTATTATAATTAATGAAGTGTCCTTCTCCTGCCAAAGTCCCATCTCCCCACCTGTGCTCTGAATCCCATCGTTCCTCTGCTCAAAACAGTTGCAGAGTTTCACTCCCCAAAGTATTCCGTCTCTCTTCCATGTCATGCAACTCTTGCTCTCTACTGGACAGTTACTACCAACATGTAAACATGCTCTAAGGATTTCCTATCCTTTAAAAGAAGAAAGTCCTTGCCTACATCCCCTCCAGTCTCTGCCCATTACTCTACTCTGCTCAGCTTCCCAGCAAAACACCTCGAGAGTCATTTATCATTGTCATTTCCACCTCCCAACCCCCCACTGTCTATTGTACCCACCCACTCCAAATGGGATCTCTTGCCCCTGCACTGAGACTGTTATCCAAGTTATCAGTGAACTCAGCATAGCCAAAACTGTGGTTGCTTCTGCTTCCTCAGCATTCTTAGCCTCCCTGCTGATTAACCTTTCCTCCTTATTTAAACACCCAGAGCTTTTATCCTGGCTGGTCCTTCTCCCACCTCATTGGCCATGTTTTCCCAGCCTCTTCTGCTAGCTTCACCTCTACACATCCTCTATGTAGTGAGTAGTTTAGGCTCTGCAGGCCACATATAACCACTCTCCCTTATTCTTTTTTGGTTTTTGTTTGTTTTTACTTTTTTGCAACTCTTTAAAAATGTAAATAATATTCTTAGCTAGAAGTAATATAAAAACAGGCTTCAAGCCATTTTTGGCCCAGAGCTCTGTCCATCCCTTCCTCTGATAATGAATGGCTTAGTTCTCTCCCAGGCCCTCTTTGGTACTTACACTTTCTCCCTAGTCAATCCCATTGAATCCCATGGCTTTAAAGAACATTTATATGCATGATCCCACAATTTTCAGCTCCAACTTTCATACTTCCACTGAGTTCCAAACTCTTACAACCAAGTGCTTACTTGAAGTTTTCAAGGAAGAACTCAGTGTGGTGTATAGCAGAATCATAATTTTATATACCACTTAGATGGCTAAGAGACATATCAAAATTAACACATTCTGAAAAAAAACTGTTCCTTCCCTAGTCTTCCCCACTTTAGTAAGTAACACAACTCCATTTGCTCAAATCAAAACTCTGGAGTCATTGTTGATTTCTCTTTTCCCACCGGCCCATTTCAACAAGACCTATTGACTTATCTCCAAAATTAGTCCTAGTTTCTGACCACTCCCTTCTCTGCGGCTGCTCTGCAGTCCAAGGCACCTCACTGCCAGCATGAACTGTCAAAGGAGCCTCCTACTGATTCATTTGCCTCCACTCTTTCCCCTCAAGACTCATTCTCTATGCGGTAGCAGGACAATCCCTTAAAAACATAATCAGATCACATTATTTCTCCTTCATAAAACCTCCAGTGACACTTAGACAAAGAAACAAGCTCATTTTACCATGGCTCAGGAGACCCTAAATGACCTGGCTCTGGCCTAACTCTCTACCTCATTCCGTGTATATCTGTCCCCAACTCACTACCGTCCAGCCCACTCCTCTCTGTTACCCTCCAACTCTTACTCTGTTTTTCAAACACACCATACTTTCCCTTGACCCCTGACCTTTCCACCTGCTATCTCCAGATCTTCAAATGGCTCTTTTCCTTGTGAACATTCAATTCAAATGGGGCTCTTACCCTCAATCACGCCCCAGCCCATCCCACCTATTCTATTTTATTCACAATACTTTTTACTCCCTGAAATTAACTTGTTCAATTATTTGATCACTTGTTTATCATCTATATATTCCCACTAGGTTGTAAATTCCTAGAAAGCAAAGACTGTATTCATAGCTATGTATTTTATCTCCTAAAAGAGTGCCTGGCACATAGTGGGCGTATGATAAATATTTGTTAAGTGAATTAATGAGTAAAGGTGGAATGCCCATGGTATTCTTCCTGTTTATACACTTAAATATAATTTTTTTCGAAGTCTTGCTCCCCAGGTGACCTACCAAATGTCTGGAGACTTAACACTGTCTCCATAGAAATAAACTCTCTATGCTGGAGCAGCGCTACATTCTGAGAAAACAAAAATAAATTAGACACAGTTCTTGCCTTCTACAATCATGTAGTCTGGTGGGTGGAAAAATCAGGTAAAATGATTGTAGTAGTGTGGGGGCGCCTGGGTGGCACAGCGGTTAAGCGTCTGCCTTCAGCTCAGGGCGTGATCCCGGCGTTCTGGGATCGAGCCCCACATCAGGCTCCTCCGCCATGAGCCTGCTTCTTCTTCTCCCACTCCCCCTGCTTGTGTTCCCTCTCTCGCTGGCTGTCTCTATTTCTGTCAAATAAATAAATAAAATCTTTTTAAAAAAAAAATGATTGTAGTAGTGTGGTACACGGATAATAGAAATACATGGCCACTCTGAAGTCATCCTGGAGAAACTAAGGGTAGCTTGATAAAGGAAGTGATATTTGAGCTGAAATTGGAAGGATGAGCAGAACTTTTCCAGGTGAGTCAGACAAAAAAGAAAGCAAAGTTATCCCGGACAGAGAAAATATTATGTGAGACCGGCACAGGGGGTCAGAAAAAATCATGGAGCATTAAAACATCCGTTAGTGAAGTTTGGACCATGGTACGTAATGGGGTGGGGAGACGTGAGAAGTGATGAGATTGGTGAGAGAGGAAGGATCAGTTGATGAAGCCACCTGAGTAATCAGATTTGTTCCTGTAGAGCAATGGGCTGATTCTGAGACGAAAAATAATATGATCAGATTTGCTAGATAGAAAGATCACCATTCCTGTAGGCTGGTGCAGAGTGGGTTAAAAGATTCAAAGTCTAGGCTGGGAGAGAGGAGTTAATCTAACTCCTGAATAATCTGTTCAGAAAGGGAAGGGCTGAGTCAAGTCTGAGCAACACCAACTTTAAAAAGTGTCCTTCCCGGACAGTGAAACAGGAGACCCAGGAGAGAGCTATGTCACAGAAGCTAGGGAAAGAGAGTTTTAAGGCAAAGGCAGTGACCAACACTGTCACAAACCAGAGATAAATCCAGTAAATAAAGACAGAGAAGTGTCAAACGGATCTGGCAATATGGTGTGTGACCCTGGGGATCTTGGAAGAACCATCATTGTGGAATGCACTGCATCAACAAAGAAAAGAAGCTGGAGGGGAAGCTAGAGCCAAGGAATAGGTTTTGTTTGTTTGTTTTTAATGGGAGAGGTTAACTGGGGCTTGTTTACATCTGAGAGGAGCCAGTAGCTAGGGAGCAAGAACAGAAAACAGGGCACCATGCCCTATACAGACAAGGAACGCTTTTCCTCTAAAGTAGGAGGAAGATGCACAGAAAGATGTAGCTATAAATAAGTGTATAGGGACTTTTTGGTGGGGGGAGGGACTGGAGGATGGTGGCAACGAGTTGTTTGCAATTCCTGTTTGTTGGTATTGGAGTCTGTGAGGAGAGTAGTACCCCCTTTCAGCTCCCAAGTTCTAAACAAGTTGAAAAATAAAATAGTAAATATAAAGTCCAAGAATATAACCTTCATTTCTGATACAGTTAAGATGAGGGCATGGCTTTAGGTCTCTTAGCCAAGAGGGGTTGCTAATACTCAATCCCAGAATTAGGCAGAGCTGCCGACTCAGGCAGGCAACACTGCAGGGTTCATGTGGGGGTTCTGTCCAGAACAACTTTCATTAGGGACAAACAGGAAACTCAGGCTTTCTGCTGGCACCTTGCTACCAAGAGGCGGAAGGTAGAATTAAGAGAGCCTACACAGTTATTCCCCCAAAATTTACCAATCAAATAAACCAGTCCCCCTCCTGGGAGCAGAGTGATGAAAGAGGTGGAGACGTCTGAGGTTTCACCAATTGAGCTCCCTTTATAGGGAGGAAACTTCAGGAGTATGGAAAAAATGATCCTGCTACAGTTAGCTGATGTCTCCCAAATAAAAAAAAGAAAAAGAAAAAGAAAGTGATCTATTTAGAATCAGATGGCGATGGAGGAAGGAAATGTGATTGGCCTAAGAATGGTGACAATGTTTAGAATCACTGTTTGAGTAACTGGGGAAAATGAATGATGCTTATTAGATTCAATAACTTAGAGATCATTTGTTTGAATTTCGGTTTTGTTGGAGTAATGAAGTAAAAAACAGACTAAAGTGGGTCGAAGAGTGAGTTAGAAAGTGATGGAATAGAAACAGCTAACATAAACACTTTTTTGGCTAGATGTTGCTACGGAGGGAATAGAAAGGTAAGGTCATAACGCTGGGGAGATGTATGGTTAGTGGAGGTTTATGTTCAGCTTCATTTTGTTTTGTTTTCAGATGGGAGAAGGCAGAGCGTGTCTGAAAGCTAGGGAAGCAATCAATGGAAAAGGAGTTGTTGAAGATGCAAGAGAAATAGATAAAATTCTACTTAAAGTATTTTAGACTCTGTAGACCTGGCCTGAAATTTACTGAACCTCAAAATAAGGGAGACTAGAGATTATCTTTTGGTGCTCCCTGGGGAAAGATTTTAAGTTATTCTAGATTCAATTCACTTTTTAAAATATTTTCTTTAGAATGCATCAGGGATTTATGCGGAAATAGATGGAGCCAAAAATGAACTACAAGGAAAACTATCCAACCTAAGTAACCTTCGTCATGATTTAGTCCAAGAAGCTGTTGACCATGCACAGAATCTTCAACAAGAGGCTGATGAACTGAGCAGGTAATATCCTGGTTTTAGAAATACAAATATCTACAGAGGCAGAATAACTCATTTTTATTCACTTCCATGTGCCTGAGTTACTGGGATACAGGTTAGCAGGTTGGGTTTTGGTTGCGTTTATTCATTTATAGGTTGCTTGGTTGGTCAGTCTGAGAACCAGCCAATCATTGTTTATTGCCATTGCTTTGGGGAGAGTTTTTTGGTTTAAAAAAAAAAATCTGTCAGATTAGAGACCTGTGTTGTGAGGGGTGGTTCTGCTCCATAATTATTAATAGGGCAACCTAAGGCATTTTTGGTTAGGGACATAACGGCTACACAAAATATTATCAAGTAAGGGGTGCCTGGGTGGCTGAGTCAGTTAAGCAGCCGACTCTTGATTTTGAGTCTGGTCATGATCTCAGGGTCCTGAGATTGAGCCCCACATCTGGCTCTGCGTGCAGTGTAGAGCCTGCTTGAGATTCTTGACATTCTCTCTCCCCTTCTCCCCCTGGCCCTCCTCTCTCTCTCTCTAATAATAAATAAATAAATCTTTAAAAAAATTATCAAGTAAATCAGATCCCTCTACAGTGTCTAATTCTACCACCATCACATATTTATTTCACAGACAGCATTAGCTTTCCACACCCAAGGGTCTTAAGTAAAGCTGGTTGGAAGTTGGCAATACAATTGACTTCTGGTAAATACTCTAGACACTCTGCAGTGCCCAGCAGGAAATGTTTGATTTCAACACCTGATTAAGAGAAAATCAATTGACAATTTTCCTCACAGCATCTAGAAGAGAGTCACACACCTTTGGGCACTCAATTAATGTTAATTGAAATGTACTGAAAGATTGGAATTGAATTCATGACCTTGAAACGATAGGTAAATGATGAGATGATTATAGAGAAAGAGTACAAACCTGGCAATTAGAAACAAGGATCAGTAAAGGTCATGAATAAAATAAGAACCAATAATAACTCTTGTTCAAACTTAAATTACCTTTTCATTCCTGATTGTCAAAATTTTCAAGTAGCCCTCCAAAACTTCAGAGAATTGAAAGAAAGGGAGGAGATAGACAGACAGACAGACAGATAGAGAAAAATAGATGTTATGTAGAATCTTGGTGTCGGAGATGGCATTCTATCCACCTAGTGTCATGCTTCCAGGAAATTTGCTTTTGATCAAACCAATAAAATGATGCTTAAATAAAATATGATCTGGACAATATGCTGTATTGATATAACATTGTTTTTGAGGACCCTCCTGTGGCTCTCTGCATTGTTCTTGTCATTTTAGTGAATATGTCCTGTTAATTGGGATCCCAGCACATACCTTCACTAAATGCAACAAACGGTGTTCTAGCACGATTCTAAGAAAGTTACCCATGCTTTACATGAAAAAAATGATCAAAAATATCAATCATCCTGAAGTCCCTTTTGCATCTAGGATACTTCAGACTGGATATATTCAGGGAAACATCAAAATTTATAGATGTTTTTCCCTCAAAATGTGAATATTCTTCATCATCTATCTGGTGACCCAATGATTTACTTCTTGTGCATAAAACAGAGATAAACATAATTCATCAAGAAACTTCCATTTCAAAAGCACATTTTTACTTTATGTATTGATGGAGCACCTGTTCTGTGCCTGGTGATGAAACCAGAGGACTGAAGACTCTTTTAATCTATTTCTTGTATCCTAACAGTAGCCAGAAAAATTTTAAAATATTACTGAATACTTGTAACATTTTATTCCTCATATCCCTTTCTTTTAAAACGTCCTCAGATTTTCCTCTCTGTGCCATTTCTAAAAACGAGGGGTTGTAAAGAAGTAGCAAGTATTTGGGTTAAAATTACCTCTGCAGAGCAGAATTGCATTATGGTTTTCCCGGGCCTTAGGTACTTTTGCCTCTGTGGGCCCCTTCCTCGATAAAAAAAATTTTAAATTACATGTCATGGTAGCATTGTTATAAAGACTAATGTAATCATTATTAGTATCCTCATTGTTCTTCTGATTTAAAAAAAATGAAAATGAAAAATTCTTTGTGGAGTCCTATTCTGCCTAATGGATAAGTCAGCCCTCCCACAAAGGAGCCCAATGTTGATGAACTCCGACAAAAGAGAAGAAAGTAGCCAAGGGAATACAGAGAAGTCGCTCTGAGCCTAAGAGAGCACACAGGGAGTGAAACTGGATGGAGGAAACTGAAAATCAATTGAACTCAATATGTCAGGACAATTGGATGAGATGAGCCAGCATGGGATCTGCAATGTCACATACTGGGTCACAGAGAATCTTCTGGAAGTTACTAATGAATCAAGTGATAGTAGTCATCAATGTTTGGGACTGAGAAGAAAACATGCAACTGGTCGATTTAAAACTGAGTAAAATCAAGGCAAAGGATTCAGGATGAGCTTCAGCAGTGAAGGGATGTTTATATTAGAGAGGAAGAAGAAGTATTTGTCAATAAAGTGAATTATTTTATGAATACGCTTAGAACTTGACATTCCAATTCAGGAAATAGTTTAGGCACAGTAATAAACCCTGATGTGTATTGGATGACAGGCATGGACCAAGCATTTCACATAGTTTATCCCTGTCGTACCTCACATCAGTCCTCTGAGGCATATACGGTCATCAGCCACCATGGGAGAGTGCCCACTGCATGATGGGTACCCAGGAAATAGTAGATGAACCTCACAGAGGTCAGAAAGGGGTAAATGCCGAGAACATGGTGTATAGGGCAAGGGTGGAAATGGGCATGAGTAGGGCTTTGCGCTTTCGGGAAGCAGCTGGGCTGCAGGAGCAAGACAAATCTAACCACATGAGCCCTGGTTCCCTGTATGAAAAGAGAATAACAATGTCTACTTCTCGGGTGTGGTAAGAATTAAAGCTATAGTGACACAAGGCTAGCCCAGTATCTGCACATAGACGCTCAGTATGTATCATTCCCCTTCTTAAGGGAAAATACAGTGTTTTATAAAACAAACAAAAGATCGAATAAGTAGTGAAACCAACTACTGCCTCACCATGCTGAGGCTGTGCACCCTCTCTGAGAGTCTTGGTTTCTTCTATGGAAAGGAAATAACAATGCCGATTTGGGTAAGTAGGTGGGGGAGGACTGTGGGTTCATTCCTGGGCTTGACCGCCAGCACGTGAACAGACTGTTGCTTGAAGAGGTGCAGAGGGCTGTTTTAAATCATCATTCCCTTTACCTGTCGCCACTGCCCTGCAAACAGCTTCCGTGGGACCAAGATGGGGTAAAGTCCAGGGGGCACCAAAGGGGGAAAGCAAAGAAGATGTGCTCCTAGGAAAGGCAGCTTGGGAAAACCTTGCCAAGCCAGGTGACTTTGAATAACAGGAAGGAAGTCCCTGGGGTCCCAGAAGTATTCAAATCAAGCTGTAAAAGTGGCCCCATTTCCCAAAAAAGTAAGAAAGAGGAATAATGACATGTTTACTCTTTAACAGGAATTTGCACAGTTCAGATATGAATGGGCTGGTTCAGAAGGCTTTGGATGCTTCAAATGTCTATGAAAATATTGCCAATTATGTTAGTGAGGCCAATGAAACGGCAGAATTGGCTTTGAACATTACTGACCGAATTTATGATGTGAGTATTCTATTTTTTTTTTTCAAATATTTTGCTTTTAAGTAATCTCTACACCCAACATGGGGCTCGAACTCACAACCCCGAGATCAGGAGTGGCATGCCCCACTGACTGAGCCAGGCAGGTGCCCCCCCCCCCCCCGAGTATTCCCTTATTTTAAAGTTCATTTATATGTTGCCTTTTCCCAGCTTATGACTTTTCTGTTTTCTAATGTCATCGCTTGAGCTTCTACTGTGATGCAAATGGCGGGAAGGCCAAGAGAACTAAGAAAAGACATTTTATTTGTGTTATGGAGGTTTCAGTAGCTCAGCTTCTTCACGATGTGCCGTACTCCTGTCAGCAACTGCCAGTTCCTTTGACAGCTTTTTAAACCACGGTCCCTGAATAAGACGTATTTAGGACGAGCCCGTGCTGATAGCGAAGATGCTTCATGCATACATTCACATTTTTTCAAATCAAAAATTGTTTATTGAGTGGCTTCTGTTTGACAAGCACTTTGGTGGGGCTTTGGCCAGACGCTGTTCTAGATTCACTGAATTTTCCTTGAAAAACATTTATCTTGAAATCGCCATGGACTTTATTTTCTCGTGTTCCCGTTCGACCTTGGTTTTGAGCTTGGAAATGAAGTGGTATGAATTTTGCTTGGTGTTTAGCAGATAAACGGTGTCGTTCATGAAAAGCGGATATCTTCTGCTGTCATTCTTACTCTTTCCACGCAATTCCTTTGCAGGCTGTGAGTGGGATTGATACTCAAATCATTTACCATAAGGATGAGAGTGAGAACCTCCTCAATCAAGCCAGAGAACTGCAAGCCAAGGCAGATCCTGGTAAATATCTTCCCTTTCCTACCTTCCTTCTGATTTATAGCTGCTTCTCTCCTTTCATACGTAACTTCTGCATAGGGATAGAAATTTCAAAATTCTAAGATTAAAGAACAAATAATCTTTTAACTGAGTAGTACATTAATAGTTCCTGCTGAGATTCAAGGTATTAAGAAAAGCGAAGATTGGATATTTTATGTTTTTAAAGATTTTATTTATCTATTCAAGAAAGAGAGAGTGAGCGGGGGTGGGGGGAGGAGCAGAGGGTGAGGGACAAGCAGACTCCATGCAGAGCTCAGAGCCCGACCTGGGGCTTGATCTCACGACCCCAAGATCACGACCAATCCGAACCAAGAGTTGGATGCTCAACCGACTGAGCCACCCAAGCGCTCCAAAGATTGGATATTATAAAATATATCGCGGTTAAAAAAAAACAAAACCCTTCCATGTAGTAAAATGTGGTGGATATTCTTGGTAATCAAATAGGCTAATTAATAGAAATTTACCATGAATACCAATTTTCAAGAAAATAATCATAAAATACACTTAACACTAAAACTATATTGTACATAATTTAGTCTTCCTTGGACAATTCAGAAGGTCTTTTAAAATTTTACATGAAGTAATGAGTCAGCACTGGGAGAGTCAGGAGAATAGGATACCACAGAGCCATGTGTGGTTATTGGCACTTTCCTATAGTTTGTGTTCTGTAAGTTTATTGCATTTAAGACAAGCCAGTGACCGTATGGGAAGAAACATTTCCAAAGGTTAGTGTTTGCGTCTGTGAAAGCAAACACATCCAAGCGGGGGAGGGAAGAAAAAATAAAAGCAAAATCATGTTAGTCAGTTTTGAATCTTGTGAGCTACTCTTTAAGACAATTGCATTGGCTAAGAACTTCACTAAACATTACTCATCTCTGAGCTAATGAACTCATACCTAAGGATGGTTGTGCATTGACTAATGAGGGTGGAAATCCATTATCTAGCTAAATTCTAACTACCGCCTAAAAACAAAGATCAAGTTTGAAACCGAAAACATCATGTAATTTTATCAAAGCAATTAACCTGAATTCCAATCATGCATTTTCTTTTTTTTAACAAAGAGCACTATATATAGAAAAAAATGCATTTATTTTTCCTATGCAGAATATTTAACTAGCTATGATAAAGCAACTATTATTTATGTTTACTGGGTTAACAAAGGCAATAGAAATGTTCTCTCCTAATTCATTCATTATGTAAGCCTAGTCTTGAACATACTCTTTACAGAAGAATTAGAATATTAGCAGCAACAATTAAGAATATTAAAAGTAAAATATATTTTTTATTGAATTATCATTAACATACAGTGTTATATAGGTTTCAGATGTACAGTATAATGATTCAACAGCTCTATACATTACTCAGTGCTCATCACCATAAGTGTACTCTTTAAAGTAAAATATTTTTTGGGTAAATTTTGCCATATCTATGTATTGCTTTGTGTCTTGTGATGTGAAGAGCAGAATATATGGGTCTTTGGGACACAGTGACTTAAATATTTTATTCTCCTTGATAATTTGCAATGCAGTCTTGTCATTATTGAGTTATTGAACCTCATGAAAACATTTTTTCTTTCCTGGTAATAATATCTCTTCAAAGTTCTACATTTTAAGTACAGATAAAATCTCTCTGCTTTGGTCTCTGAATATTTTGCAGATCTGGTTACCTATTTCATGATCTTGTTTGGTTAAATTTCTTCACATATTTATTTGCAAAAGGGACATCCATGGGGAGTTAGGACTGTGGGACACACATTACCAATTCAATGTGTAAAAATCCAGTTTAATTCTATGTACAACGTAATTAGAAATTAACTTTTAACACCATTTACAATAGCATAAAATACCTGGGAATAAAGCTGATGAAAGATAAAATCGCTACTCATTAAACTGTATTATGCTACTGAAAGAAATTAAAAATGATCTAAATAAATCGAGATCAAAATAAGAATTTAGATCTAAAGAAGAATAAATAAAAATTGTATTAACTGGAAGACTCAAATTTGTAAAAATGACAATTTTGATAAATATATCTATAGATTAAATATAATACCAACTGAAGTACCAGAACTATATGTAAATAGAGAATTTGATCCTAGAATTTCTATGGAAATGGGTGTGGGAGAAGCTAAGAAGCCAGCACAATCCCTGAAGAATAAAATCAAAGCTGGAAGATTTAAACCACCAGATATCAGAACTTACCACTCTACAGAAATTAAAACAGAGACATAAAAGATCTAAAAAATTACAACACTGTATCATTTCTTTTGAATAAAGTTTAAGAATAGACACAACTAACAGATGGAGGTAAAATTCAGAATAGTGGTCATCCTTGGGTAATCATAGAGGGCCCAGGAAACTGAGGAGCAATAATGTTCTACTTTCTTGACTTGGCATGGCTTATATTCTGTGCTCAATTTGTGAAAATTCATTTATAATGTGTGCCCTTTTCTAGATGTATGTTGCATATCAGTTAAAATTCTATTTAAAAATTAAGAAAAAAGAATGATTCTTATATAACAGTCATCGCCATAAATAGAGATAGACTTTTTTCTTTTCAGCTCTTTATCAACTGTGCTGCTAGGAGCTGTAAGTCACAGCAGTGCTATATTTTTCTAAGAAAGCCATTATTTCTGCACCTTTAATGAGTCACTTTATGGCATCCTAAATCACTCCCAAGCAGTGTTACTCATTTTCTATAGTCCTGTACCTCTTAATTGGAATGCCACTTTTCAGAACTGGTGTTCTATGTTCACACCATATTCAGAATGTTATGGATGACCCCATGATACAGATCAGAATCTTCCTTGTTGAAATGGAGATTTTTTTTCCCCTAGCATCTTGGCTCTACTGGTACTTTTCTTGGCTTCTTCTCCATAGGCAATGATGAGGCAGTAGCTGACACAAACAGGCGTGTGGATGGAGCCCTAGCAAGGAAGAGGGCTCTCCAAAACAGATTGAACGATGCCATTAAGCGACTGCAAGCCACGGAGAGAGGTAAGGCTCACAGACAAGAACGTAAGCCTCATCTGTTTGTTTGCTGGGATTCAAATAAACCCTTGAGGAAGGAGTACATGATTCCTTACTTGAAATCCTTTTAGAAATAAATATTGTTTTCTGGTGACAAAAGAAACTATGTTCGTCACACACGCACGCACACGCACACACACGCACCCTGGAAAATAATTATAAAAGCTATAATCATACCTCCTACGGGGGACCATTAAATTTAAGAGCATATTCCTCCAATCGTGTGTGTGTGTGTGTGTGTGTGTGTGTGTGTGTGTGTATGTGCGCGCTTTAATACGATCATGCTGCTTATACTATTTGGTAACCCATTTCCTTGTGAACATTCCTTCTTCGTTAATAAATACACCTTAATTTGATTTTGGGGTTTCTCCAGCCCTAACTATAAATAGCTGCCTCTGTTACACACCATGTCGTTCTTAGAGTACAAGTAGGGAGACCACCAAGCCAAACGGAGACACAAGAGCACTCATTTTGCCTAATCTGGGACTACAGTGGTATCTTAAAAAGATAGGCTGGGAACCAGATGTGCCTTCGCTGGTGTAGTGAAAGTGAACACATGACTGCTGGGTGTGAGTTTTCTTTTTTCCTTTTTTTTTTTTTTAAAGATTTTATTTATTTATTTGACAGAGAGACAGCCAGTGAGAGAGGGAACACAAAGCAGGGGGAGTGGGAAAGGAAGAAACAGGCTCCTAGTGGAGGAGCCTGATGTGGGACTCGATCCCAGAACGCTGGGATCACGCCCTGAGCCGAAGGCAGACGCTTAACGACTGCGCCACCCAGGCGACCCTGGGTGTGAGTTTTCTACTACACGGAGCAAATCCAGCTGCTGTACTGTAGTACACCAAAACCCCAGCCAGGAGGGTGTCATCATCCACTGGGATTCCCTGTCATCAGCACCATCAGAGCTACCACATGCTGGGCACTGGGCTGTGTTTTATACACATTACGTCATGTGGGAAAGCGTCACCATCGCCTTTCGATGGTTGTGAACCCTGAAACTTGTCAAGGTGTGGGAACTTGCTCCAAACGGCACAGCTCCAAAAAGAAGCAGACCCGGGATTCAAAGCTGCATCCATCAGAGTTCAGATCGTGTGAGGCTGAATTAAATGTTTCTCCACTTAAAAAAAAAAAATAAAGCTACAACCTTGCCTGAGTGATTTTTATTACAAAAGTAATGTATGATTATTATAGAAAGATTAGACAATACAGATAAGAAAAAGAAAGAACAAAAGAAGGAAAATCCTTTATAATCTCCTTACCTAGGAGATAACATTTTGTTATAAACTTACATTAATTTTATTTTAAATATATAACTTTTTAATAAAAATAGAACGTCACTGCATATGCTATTTTGAAACTTGCTCTTACTGTTTAAAAATAATTTTCCTTACTGATTTACTCCTGTAGTGGAACATCATTTTTATGGCAAAAGGTGCTCCACGTAGAAGAAAGTGATACTTACAATGGATTTCAGGCATGAACATTTCAGGAGTTAGAATCTCATCTGTGTTTTCCGTGGCTTTCTCCCCAGGTCTCTAACCTGAAGAAATACTAACCTCTAATTTGAACATGTTTTCAATGGCCACATGATTTTAATGAGACTCTAGAGTCTTTCAAGCTCACTTTTAATGCTACTTTAACAATTTCCTAACTTATACTATAATTAACATGTATTTAAAGATCTTTGTTCAGCTTGAAAACGGAAAACTTGAGGTCTGTTTTATCTTGGTGAGTAAATGGATGTTCGTGTTCCCACCAAAAGTCCTGCTTCTCTACCAAGTGAGTGTCCCTGTGCTCTGTGTGAAGGTGACGCGCAGCAGCGCCTGGATCAGTCGAAGCTGATCACCGAGGAGGCTAGCAAGACCACAGTGGGAGTCCAGCAGGCAGCCGCGCCGATGGCCAGCAATCTAACCAACTGGTCGCAAAATCTGCAGAGTTTTGACTCTTCTGCTTACAACACTGCAGTGGACTCTGCCCGAGATGCAGGTATCACAGTTTGCATCCAGTTGAATTGTCCATTAAGCCGAACACGTCTTTTGTTAAGAAGCATTTTTTTTTTCATTTGGGTGTTAGATTGGAGCATTGTAGAAGTTAGCTTAGAAAAAAAAAATTTTGCTCAGTTCCTCTGTCAATATATGTATGTGTGTGTGCATATGAAATATATATATTTCACATAAAAACGCTAGAGAGATTGGTTAAGAATCTTTTTTTTTTTCTAGATGAAATAACGGCAGCACTGATTTTTGTCAATGTAAGTCTGTTCCTTTGGGGAAGAACGTCAATCACAAAATATTGATTCACTTTTAGGAAAAATATTTACTAAACTGCATTGCTTTTTCCTTACCTGAGTAAAACAGGTTATTACCAACAAGTACTGACTATGGCCAGACTGAAGGTTCCCATTAAGAACAGTTTGAGGGCACCTGGGTGGCACAGTCAGTTAAGCTTCCGACTCTTGGTTTCCACTCAGGTCATGATCACGGGTCATAATATCAAGCCCCGAGTCAGGCTTCCCGCTCAGCATGGAGTCTGCTTGAGATTCTCTCTCCCTCTCCCTCTGCCTCTCCTGCTCGTGCATGTTCTCTCTCCGTCTCTCTCAAATAAATAAATAAATCTTAAAAAAAAATAGAAGAACAGTTTGTTGGCCAGCTTGAATACGAATTTATAGCAATGAAAATGAAATATTCTGTTTTCTACCTAATTTATTTAGTTAGACATAGATATTAAAATCACATATTACTATGTTTATTCAATCTCTTCTACCTCTTAAATGTCAATGTCTTTGTCATGACTAGAACTTTCGGTTCTCCAGCATGGTTTTGCAGAACATTTTACCTTCACTCCCATCTGAGTTAAGAAACAACTTTATTAACCCATATATGACCTGTCACTAGAAATTTTATCCCAGGTCATAAATATTCATTCCCGTAACAGGAAGATAACTCTGTTATGTTCATCTCCTAAGTATGTATTTGGGAGTTCTTCATGTAACACTCACTTCATTGCTTTTAGAACTTGATTGTTCAAAGATTTGCCTACATGACATCCAACATTTACATTTATAAAGACAGAGCCTCAGGAATATTTACGAAATCTGTGTTGATTTTTTTTCTTCCTTTTTCAGTCCAATCTGTGATCCCAATAAGCATCCAGAACTACCATTAATTGAAATTGTTTCAGGCCTCTGTGTTTTCCTTAGATAGCATTTTGTGGTTCAAATCAAAGTAAATGAAAGAGCATACCACAATATAAGAGACCTTATAAAGACTCTAATAAAAGGTGGCTCTCTTTCTCAGAGACTTGAGGACAAGGAAACCCTGTTTTATATGCATTTCCATAATCAAAATTCAATGTAACACATTAAATATTCTTTTTTTTTAAAGATTTTATTTATTTATTTGACAGAGATAGAGACTGCCAGTGAGAGAGGGAACACAAGCAGGGGGAGTGGGAGAGGAAGAAGCAGGCTCACAGCAGAGGAGCCTGATGTGGGGCTCGATCCCAGAACGCCGGGATCACGCCCTGAGCCGAAGGCAGACGCTTAACCGCTGTACCACCCAGGCTCCCCACATTAAATATTCTTTATTACCTGTAATTTTTAAAGACTGTTATACTACAAAATGGCTATTGTGGTCAGTTATCCAAACAACAAATATTTACCTCTTCATTAATCAATACAATAAAATGATAATTGCTAGTATTTTCCTTCATTCCATTCCTTAAGATAGAGAAGCACCCTACTTTCTAAATACAGAAAGGAGATTTATCCTTTGTCCTCACTGATGTATTCTCCTGAATCTGAGTTTAGTTTGGCTCCAGTAAGAGGCCTCCTCTTTTCCAGCGGCTACTGCTTAATGGCCATGGCCCTGCCCTTCGCTGGCCGAATACCCAAAGGATATTCATTCTCTAGTCCAGTGGTTCTTACAGCTTCGCGTGCTTCAGAATCACCTGCACCTCACTCGCAGAGTGAGGCAGGTTTGGGTTGGAGCCACAGATTTTGCATTTCTAACAAGTTCCCTGATGAGGCCGATGCTGCTGGTCTGTGGACCACACCTTGAGAACTACTGGTCCAGTTCATGAAAACTTAGAGAAGGTTCCACCATTCTCCCTATTTGGGGTTTCTCTCATCAAGCTATATAAATATGATTTGTTCTCTTTTCTTCTTTTTTAAGATTTTATTTATTCATTTAGAAAGAGAGCATGTGAACAGGGGGAGGAGCAGAAGGAGAGGGACAAGCAGACTCTGCGCTGAGTGCAGAGTGGACGTGGGGCTCGATCTCACATCCCTGAGTTCATGACCTGAGCCAAAATCAAGGGTCGGGTGCTTAACCAACTGAGCCACCCAGGCATCCCTATTCTCTATTCTATGTGTACCTCATATGTTAAAAAAAAAAAATCCAAAACAAAAAACCATAACCTACAAAATCAGTATGATGTGTTTATACCATCACTTATCTGGACCCATAGACCGTGGCACCCACCCTCTCCTTGGCACAACTGCCACTTTTCTGGGTGCTCCATTGTTTCCTCCATACAGCTCCGCCTCTGCGTGGACCATTGCAACAGCAGTGTGATGTGTGAGTAGGCATCCTGGAAAGCAACCTTCCCACCTCCTTTTGCCCAGCATTCCTTTTGACTGGTTATATCAGTTCCGTTAGAAATGCAAGCAGACCCTGTGCTCTACGGTGAAAGGAACATCGGTATATTTGTCGTGGGTCCCGCCCTTCAGAAATGTACATTATAAGTCAGCTCACGCTACACACAATTTGTAGACCAATAGACATTATAAATGCCACAAAATAGGAATTGCTATGTACTGAGCTTAACTGTTCATTTTGCAGGATTACAAATATAGTTCTCACAGAAGTAACTCTGTGTTTGTTGTCTCTTCACCTAACTCCTTAAATATAGCTAATATTCGTTACTATAGTTGAGATATTTACTCAAGTGATTAATTTTTATTAACTGCAGTAAGAAATCTGACAGAGGTTGTCCCTCAGCTCCTGGATCAGCTCCGTACCGTGGAACAGAAGCGGCCTGCGAGCAACGTCTCTGCCAGCATCCAGAGGATCCGGGAGCTTATCGCTCAGACCAGAAGCGTGGCCAGCAAGGTAATGGTGAAAGGAGTCTCCGTCAGTACTCGGTGATCATGAGAACATGAGACTGAACCACGGCTCTTCAGGCAGCTGCCAGAGCCTGGAACCTTTCTACTTCAGTAGTTCTAAGCACGATCCAGATCTTTGCATGAGGAGCTTTGAAAACGAGACCGTTCCTGGTCCCAACCTCAAAGCAATCCATCAGGCTTTCTAGAGGACAGGCTCAGTGCCTGTATTTTTTAAAAGCTTCCCTGTGATTCTTACAGATAGTCAAGATCAAGATTAATCAACAAAGCTCACTGAGCGAAAGAAATTGAGTAAAGCGAACACCAATAGAAGACGTGATTTATTCTCATTATTATTATTAATTATTTGAACAGGCGTTTTAGTGCAATCACTATGTGGAATAATCTTGCTCATCTCCCTCTTCAAGGAATTCTCTGGTCTAACACTGGTGATAGGGAGCCTTTACTGACCCCTCCGCAGGCGTCACTGGGGAATCACAGACCACCTAACTGAACAATCTCGACACAGGCCCTGTCCTGAGATGCTCGCACGGAGGCCACATGGCAACACCAAAGCTCAATTAACGTTTCAGTGCGGCAAATAGGGCTCATTCGTGGCCCTCTTTTTCATTTATTTTTTACTGATGTATACACTGGCATCATTTTTATAGCCAAATTACATGGTTTTATTTTCTCAATTGTGAATTGACCTAAACAGACCGTGGGCCCTAAGTACTGACAGAAAGAAGAGTTCGAAATCAATCAACTATTTTGTAATGGAGATTATTTTTGGTAAATATATTCAACTTTTAAAGGATATGTGAAAATTGGTGTCACAAATTACCTTTTTTAGATACTTTGGGGAGCATTTCAAGAAAAGCTTATCGTGAAGAAACAGCATTTCCAAAGCTAGGTTTCTGTGAGTGATTTCTAGTAATTTGATTTAAATGGAGAAGAATTTGGGGAACTTAATCACCTAAAACCATTTTCCAAAGAGAGTTTTAGCAATACCTTTGGAAGCCCACCTGACTCACCAAAGTGAGGTGCTTTCTGTGCAGATATATTTCCTTCTCAGACTCAATTTTTACCAAAAATTCTTTAATCCCATGAACTGTTTGATTGTTTATTAAGATGATTGATTTTTACTCAACATAGCAACATAGGACAGCACTTGGGAATATAATCTTGAGCTTACTGACCATCAGGATTAACCAAATCAATATTGAATAATGGATGTCAATACATCTAATTATTCAGCAATATTTGCATGAGTGGCATGGATATAAAAAGTCCATCCCCTTCTGAATACTCAGAAAATCACCCTGAACTAGACCAGCTCAGCTCATCATATTGGGCCCCTCAGAAATGCATCTACTGAATTGTGCTTTGTTATGATGCCTTTCTAAGAATTATTATAAGAAACATCTTAATGAACTCCTCATTACAATTATAATGATGATAGAGCCAGGAACTGGAAAGTGCTTTATAGTTATTATCTTATTTCATTCAGCAAAATTTTCGTCTGTACTTTACATTTGAAGAAACTGCAGGTTAAGTGACTTGCCCATGGTTACGTAGCTAGAAAGAGGCAAAGCCAGGTTTCAAGACTCTCAGACTCCAAAGCTGGGTCGAGACCCCTCCCAACAGTCCAGGCACGCTCAAGGATGTTACCCACAGCCTTACTTCATGTTCCTCTTTTGAAGACCCTGAGAGAAAGTCCTAGCCATATGAGTCACTTCTCCTGATCAATTAGTCGCTGTTAATTTTATGGCCTCATGAATCCCGTCAAGCTGTTTAGTTCACCTCAGCCAAGTGTGTAGTTCATTGTGGAATTCGTATTTATCTTCATCGTGGATCTGCTTTGCCACCCTTTTTTGGCTTCCTTTCACCCCACTTTAAATTTATTTATTTATCTATTTATTTATTTATTTTTATTATGTTCAGTTAGCCACTGTATTTACATCATTAGCTTTTAACGTAGTGCTCAGTGATTCATTAGTTGCATATAACACCCAGTGCTCATCACAACGCCTGCCCTCCTTAATACCCATCACCCAGTTACCCCCCTTCTCTTACCCCACCCCCTCCCTTCTGAAACCCTCAGTTTGTTTCCTGAAGTCCATAGTCTCTCATGGTTCATCTCCCTCTCTGATATCTCCCCTTTCAGTGTTCCCTCTCTTCCCCTATGCTCCTTCGTGCTATTCCTTATGTTCCCCACTTTAAATTTAAATGACTATATTATAATCTGCCTTAACCCCTTTCTCCCACAAGGTGAGGACATCAGGAAACAAGGACAAGGCAGGGAGCAGGGCTCAGAAAGCCCATAAGGACTGAGGGAAGCGCGTTGGGAACCATCAGAGAGAGCTGTGCCCATTTCTGCAGGGTGCTTTTAACAGAAACATTTTGTAATTCCAGATCCAAGTCTCCATGATGTTTGACGGCCAGTCGGCAGTCGAGGTGCACCCCAAAACCAGTATGGATGACTTAAAGACCTTCACATCCCTGAGCCTGTACATGAAACCCCCTCCCGTGAAACAGCCGGAGCTGGCCGGGGCTACAGACCGGTTTGTCCTGTACCTCGGAAGCAAACACGTAAGCGCTTCGTGTGGTGGTGTTGTTGTTTCCTAGCAAATTTATTTTTTTTTTAATTTTTTTCCTTTTTTTAATTTAAATTCAATTAGCCAACATAGAGTACATCATTAGTGTCACGTGTAGAGTTCAATAATTCATCAGTTGCGTATAACACCCAGGAGAACATGCCATTTGAAAAGAGAGAGTGATATTCAAAGGAAAGGCTTTTCTCTTGCCTTAAAACAAAACTACCTATGCAAACAAAATTCCCATTCTGGTAACTCAAAAAGTACAGAGCACTTTAATACCAAGACTCAAGTCGTGATTTAAAGATAAGTAATTCCTTCCCTGTGCGGGATATTTCTGGGGCTGCTCCACTGTCAGCCGCACGCTGCTCATGGAACGGAGCATTGCAAGGACTTGCAGAGCACAGAGGTCTGTTACGTTTGATGCTGCGCCCCGTTTGAAGAGGCGCGGCAGTGGGTATGGGCAGGTTGCGGTGTGTGCCTGGCTTAACCAGACAGGATTAGCACGCTCCTGGAAGCCATCAAATGTCCACAAGCCTGCAGTTGCCTGCCTCCCTGCCCAGGATGCACTTGGACAAACACAGGGGGCAGTAGACCGATGTAGCCACAGGGAGGCTGGAAAGGAAGAGCCACTGCCCAATCTAATAGGAACTTTGTACTAATTCAGGCCTGATGCGCCTTGCAGACAGCCAAGCCCTTGAACTGATGACCGTCCCTTAAAGAAATGAAAACAAAACATGATTTTCATTCATATGGATTTTATTTAAGTGACTTCTTGACATTTCAGGCCAAAAAAGAATACATGGGTCTTGCAATCAAAAATGATAACCTGGTGTACATTTACAATCTGGGAGCTAAGGATGTAGAGATTCCTCTGGACTCCAAACCCGTCAGTTCCTGGCCTGCTTACTTCAGCATTGTCAAGATTGAAAGGTAAAGTGAATCCACAGCACAAGGCTTCCGTGCGCATTTCATAAGAAGTCTGTTGTCCACATGTGCACACACACACACACACACACACACACACACACACACACTCACAGTCTTCCTGTGGATATTTAAATAGCTTTTTCTTCCCTTTATTATTGCTCCTCTTTTTCTCCATTTTTCCTAAATACCTAGTGGAAAACAAAAGATTAGAAAAAAAATACTCATAATTTCTAAAGAGCAATCTGATTATTAGGTCTTTTTATCTGGCCAATCCATGCATTAATTCCAAGATGGAATATCTTTTTTTTTTTCCTCTTTCCATTGATTGTTGACATTCTGTAAAAGCTTACACATGTAATAAAATCAAATCACCAATTCTGTGATGAGGGAACATTCACATTTTGACATTTAAAAAATATATTTTCTACAAATTATCTGGCTAATAAAGACTGACAATTCTTAACAGGGTAGGAAAACATGGAAAGGTGTTTTTGACAGTCCCGAGTCTAAGTAGCACTGCAGAGGAAAAGTTTATTAAAAAGGGAGAATTTGCAGGAGATGACTCCTTGTTGGATCTGGACCCTGAGGACACTGTGTTTTATGTTGGTGGTGTGCCTTCAAACTTCAAGGTAAGCTATCCAGCCAGATTTGGACTTGCTGAAAATCTACACTGATGGTTTTTAAAAATCCATAAAACCTACAATGATTTGGGGGTGGGATAGAAATCTTGATATTTCAAGAAAGAAGTTAGCTCAATGGGTGACAAAATTCTGATCTATAAATCTGGCATATAAATCTGGCATATAAATCTGGTCTCTGCTACTCATACTTTCATAGTGTCAAGTGCTTTCAAGCTATAGCTAACGCTTGAATATCAATTCATTTCATTCCTATACATGCATATGTAATTGATATTCTCCCCACCCACTCAGGAGCTTGTGGGTTTGCTAGGTTAACAATGAGAGTTTCAAAAACTCAGTTATTTCAACTAATATAGACATGAAATAAAATACTTGGGATGAGGGAAGGGTGGATCCAGGGGGGAGTATGAGACCTGGTGAAGGGCAAATAAAGGAAAGGCCCAGATAGGGAGACAGGGAGTTGATGTAGGATTTCAATCCCAAGGCTATTACTTACTAGTTACAGGCATATTATTGAACCTCTCTGAGAATTACTTTCCTTCTGCTGATATGAAAACAGGAATACCTACCTCAAAGAGCTGCTGAAAGAATTGATTTTGGTTCTGAATCCCTGTTCGGTGTGTGACTGATACATAGTATATACTCAACAAATCCCATCCTCTCCGCTAGATATGCACAACTGAAAATCATTGTTTACCTAAATTACCTGGCCCAGACAAGACACAAGCCTGGGAAGATATTTATCTGTATGGGTAGTTCCCCTTGACCTGTTATCTATTTCATTGTCTGTTCTGTATCATCTGGGTGAAATGTGATCATGGGGTGATTGACTTTGTCTGTTGCACAGCTCCCTGCAAGCTTAAACCTGCCTGGCTTTGTTGGCTGCCTGGAATTGGCCACTTTGAATAATGATGTGATCAGCTTGTATAATTTTAAGCACATCTATAACATGGATCCCTCCAAGTCAGTACCCTGTGCCAGGTAAGAAAGTGTTAAAAGTACTAAAGGCTTTGATAGCCACGTGAGAGCAGCAGATGAGAGAAACATGGATCAATATTTAGGTTTTCAATTTCTTTTTTGGGGAACCCAGTCTTGAAACTGCATAACAGTCATGCCTGCAAAAATCATTTCAGTTCTTCTCTACCACAGACGAGCATATACAATTATGAAAAGTGTTCAAACAACTTGTTTGCGGCTTTAATTTAGGATTCCAGAGACTTGGGTATCACTGGAAACTTCTGTGGTCTTAGCACAAAGGGTAGAAAAGAAATCCATTCAAAATAACTCATTTGGATAAAGAAGATGTGGTATATATATACAATGGAATACAATGAAATCTTGCCATTTACAATGACGTGAATGGAGCTAGAGTTTATTATGCTAAGCAAAATAAGGTAATCAGAGGAAGACAAATACCATATGATTTCAGTCATATGTGGAATTTAAGAAACAAAACAGATGAACATGTGGGGTGGGGGGAAGCGAGGCAAACCAGAAAACAGACTCTTGCCTGTAGAGAATAAACTGAAGGTTGCTGGAGGGGAGTGAGCAGGCGGGTGGGCTAGACGAGTGATGGGCACTTGTTGTGACGAGCACTGAGTGTTGTATGTAAGTGATGAATCACTAAATTCTAAACCTGAAACAAAAAATTTTTTAAAAATTTGAAAATAAAACCATTCATTTAACTTACCTATAAATACTTCCCCATGTCTCCCAAGCAGATGTCGGGACTTCATTTATTTTTTTTTTCAAGTTTTTATTTAAATTCCAGTTAGTTAACATACAGTGTAATATTAGTTGCAGGTGTAAAATTTAGTGATTCATCACTTACATACAACACTCAGTACTCATCACAGCAAGTGCCCTCCTCAATGCCTTTCACCCATCCAGCCCTTCCCCTCCGAACCTCCCCTCCAGCAGCCCTCAGTTTGTTCTCTATAGATAAGAGTCTGTTTTCTGCTTTGCCTCTCTTTTTTACCCCCTATGTTCATCTGTTTTGTTTCTTAAATTCCACACGTTTAAATGCTGTAAGTTCCGTGGAAGATGTCATGACAATAGGTTAAAAGGGCCTCACATGAAAAGCATAATGCAAACTGTCATGTTCATATGATCCTTGCGTTTTTATTTCAGAGATAAACTGGCCTTCACTCAGAGTCGGGCTGCCAGCTATTTCTTCGATGGCTCTAGTTATGCCATAGTAAGGGATATCACAAGGAGAGGGAAATTCGGTCAGGTGACTCGCTTTGACATAGAAGTTCGAACACCAGCTGACAATGGCCTCGTGCTCCTGATGGTCAATGGAGTGAGTAAAAATAAAAGTCCTTTATTTTCTCCTTTATCTCCTTTACTTTCTGCTCTGCATATTCCTCGGAGCCTTCCCAGGTTGAGTGTGTCATGCCATCAAACTGAAATTTAGTTTAGAAAGCAAAATTGGATTTCTTTTTCTTTAGAGAAGTGATGTCAGCAGTAAGTAATTACTGCAGCCCTGAAATGCATTTTTGGATGTATATTAAATATAACCCCCTTTAACAAACTGGGGAATTTTGCACAAAATCAGCACCAAGATTTAGGTGAGTAGTATGTGTGCAGAAACTTAGCACTGACTTTTTTACATCATATGCCTTTATCAGTAAAAAAAAAAAAAAATAGCATGCTTACTATAAATACATGCATTTCTTTATTGGTATACATAAAAGTGTGTAAAGTAATGATGTACTTCATTAATGATTATTAATAATAATCCATATTTTATTATAGAGATAATATTTAAAACTAGGAATAAAAGACAATTTGTATAAAGATAAAATATTGAATAAAAATAAATACAACTTTAAAGTAAAGATAAAATAAAATGGTTTTCTGTTTGTTAATGGTAAAAATATTAATAGCAGTGTTAGTAAGAACAATGTAATTGAATATGCTTATGTATTTTTGGAAGTCTCATTAAGTCTTTGAGATACAGTGACTCAAAAGTCTTATCCTAAGTCCAATTGACTTCAATACTAAGTTTTATTGGCTGTCAAAACTGAACAAAGTAGCTCAAAAATAAAAATATAAGTTGTGTATCATTGGCTATGCTTACTAAATCATGATGCCATTTTTCAGTCTCCTTCACAATCTCCAACAAAAGTTGTCTCTGAATTAGGCCGGTGCACTGGTGCATTCCCATCTTTTCTGATGTCAGTCCTTGCTAGCTAATCAGATATTGCATCATTTTGTAAACTTTAATAAAAGGACTCAAGACCATTGAAATTTTTATCTGAAAGATTTTTAAACAGGTTAGAAATTTTTTCTAAAATTTTTTAATACTGCAGCTATGAGAGTTTTTATAGGTAGTACACATTGTTTTCATCAACAAATTCATCTAACAATAGAAAATTTTACGAATGTGTTTTTTAAAAACCATCTCTCCAGAGTACAACTTTCTTCAAAAAAACTACTTTCTCTTCAGAAATCTGTTGCATTCCTATACACTAATAATGAAGCAGCAGAAAGAGAAATTAAGAAAAAATCTCATTTACAACTGTACCAAAAATAATAAAACATCTAGAAATAAACTTAACCAAAGAGACAAAAATTCTGTACTCTGAAAAATATAAAACAGTGATGAAAGAAATTGAAGACAACACAAAGAAATAGGAAGACATTCCATGCTCATGGATTAGAAGAACAAATATTGTTAAAATGTCCATACTACTCAAAGCAATCTATGGATTTAACGCAATCCCTATCAAAATGCCAACAGCGTTTTTCACAAAACTAGAAAAAAAATCCTAAAATTTGTATGGATTGCCAAAGCAATCTTGAAAAAGAAAAACAAAACTAGAGGTCTCATAATTCCAGTGCAAGTTACATTACAAAGCTGTAGTAGTCAAAGCAGTATGGTACTGGCACAAAAATAGACACATGGATCAATGGAACAGAATAGAAAACCCAGAAATAAACTCACAACTATATGGTCAATTAATATTCAACAAAGAGAAATGAATATACAATGGGAAAAAGACAGTCTCTTCAACAAATGGTAGTGGGAAATCTGGACAGCTACATGCAAAAGAATGAAACTGGACCACATTCTTACACCAGACACAAAAATAAACTCAAAATGGGTTAAAAACCTAAATGTATGACCTGAAACCATAAAAATGCTAGAAGAGAGCATAGGCAGTAATGTCTCTGACATTGGCCATAGCAACATTTTTCTAGATGTGTCCCCTGAGGCAAAGGAAGAAAGCAAAAATAAACTACTGGGACTACATCAAAATAAAAAGCTTCTGCACAGTGAAAGATACAAGCAACAAAACTAAAAGGCTGACTACGGAATGGGAGAAGATATCTGCAAATGACATATCTGATAAAGGGTTAGTATCCAATATATATAAAGAACTGATACAACTCAACGCCCCCCAAAAACGAATAATCCAATTTAAAAATGGGCAAGAGACATGAACAGACATTTCTCCAAAGAAGACATCCAGATGGCCAACAGACACATGAAAAGATGCTCAATATCACTCATCATCAGGGAAACGCAAATCAAAACTACAATGAGAGGAAAGAAAAACTACAATGAGGTATCACCTCACACCTGTCAGAATGGTTAAAGTCAAAAACACAAGAAACAGGTGTTGACAAAGAAGTGGGGAAAAGGGACCCTCTTGCACTGTTGGTGGGAATGCAAACTGGTTCAGCCACTGTGGAAAACAGTATGGAGGTTCCTCAAAAAATTAAAAATAGAACTACTCTATGATCCAGTAATCACTACTGGGTATTAACCCGAAAAATACAAAAACACTAATTCAAAGGGATACACACACCCCTATGTTTATAGCAGCATTATCTACAATAGCCAAATTATGGAAGCAGCCCAGGTGTCCATTGATAGGTTCATGGATAAAGAAGATGTGGTTTATATATACAATGGAATATTATTCAACCTTAAAAAAGAATGAAATCTTTCCATTTGCAATGACATGAATGGAGTCAGAGAATATAATGTTAAGTGATATGTCAGTCAGAGAAAGCCAAATACTATATGATTTCACTCACATGTGGAATTTAAGGAACAAAACAAACAAGCAAAGGGGGGAAAAGAGAGAGAGAGAGACAAACCAAGAAACAGATTCTTAACTATAGAGAACAAACTGATGGTTACCAAAGGGGAGGTGGGTGGGGGGATGGGTGAAGGGGATTAAGGCATGCACTTGTTGTGATGAACACCGGCTGATGTATGGAAGTGTTGAATCACTATATTGTATACCTGAAACTAATATAATACTGTTTATTAACTATACTGGAATTAAAATTAAAAATAACAAAAATTTTAAAAAGTTACTTTTTCATGCATTGTTATAATAATACCCCTCCCATGAAATGACATACCAAATATTTTTTTCATAGTACTGAAAGATATTTGTCATCACAAATGAAGATCAACAAATTTATTATTACTCATTTTATAAAAAAATGTGTAACCCTCTTTAAACTTGACAGCATTTTTAGTCATTTTCAAGAAGTAATCTGCAAACATCAGTGTCTCAAAAATATTTTCACATCACTGCATCTCAAAAGAAAATCATTATAAATATTCTATTATTTAAGTCTTCTCACGTGTAAGTAACCAGACACACATAAACCACAATGAACTGCAGTATGCCTCAAAGCAAAGACATGGGTGAGGGGCCACTGCCAGCCTTCAAGTGTGAAACCGTGCTCTCAAAGCCTCACATACCGTGTGAAGCCCATGAAAATCTGTCCAAAGGACAAAATGAAGACCCAGCTCAGTCCATGTATTAAATACTAAAAGTTAATTTTTTCTCTCTCTTAGAGTTTTAAAATTAATATAAATGGAAATTGAAATATTTTCTTTCTTTCCCCTAATGGATTACTTTCCATATCTCAGGAGTATACAGACTTCACTCAAGAGATTGCTTTCTGATAAATAGGAACTTTACCACAATACCTTATTTTTCAAATCCATTTAATTCTTCTATCTGCAAACTATCTTTCAAAACAAGCAGTCCTGACCAGTAAATTACTCGGGTGCTACAGAATTACTTTGATTCTCGACCATCATATGGCCCAAGTGCATAATCATTTCATGTTTATTTACATAAATCCAGTATTTCCAAATAAAACAGAAATGTCCTTTTTCTTATATCCATATTTGCTGATAATTTTTTAAGGTTCTTCTCAGCAAACCTTGGAATTATTTTTCAGTATTGCCAATTTTCCTCCTAAAATGAAATACACTCACATCTGCTAGCCTGTTATAATTTTCAGACATTCTCGAGATTTTTAAAAGGTCAGTAAGGTAAACTTAAAATTTCACTAATTCATCAAGTAAATAAGAAACAGAAGATAGTTGTTTTAAATTGCATATAAATATTAACACTTTGGTATATTAACGTGAGATATAACTGCTGATATGATGGAGTTGCAATTTTAATTTTATGATAAGAATTTAAGACTTCCTTAGTCTTCAGTTTGAATAATAAGGAATACAGTGTTATTTCTCAAATTCAGCTAAATCTGCACTTTCGTGATAGCGGATGTTTGCATCTTATAAGTTCTTTCTCTCCACAGAGTATGTTTTTCAGCTTGGAAATGCGCAATGGTTACCTGCATGTGTTCTATGACTTTGGATTTAGCAACGGCCCTGTGCATCTGGAGGACACATCAAAGAGAGCTCAAATTAATGATGCAAAATACCATGAGGTATAAGTCATTGCAATTTGTGTGGTTTGTTTTGTTTTTCTTGTACTTAGACCTACTGATTTAATCAGATGTTCAAATCACAGAAGTAGGAAAGAAATTAAGCGGAACACCTTCACTTCTAAAAACCAACCGAAGGACCCCATCTGCTCAACTCCGGGGTAACATTTGCTTTAAAAGAATGAATGTTTTTGTCATATTGATCTTTCCTAATAAAAGAATCACTGGAAGATTCATTTTAATTGCTTCATTGAACAAAAGACTCCTGCTTGGTGGTTGATTACAATGGCACTCCATAGAATTCTTTTATACATCTGTTGAAAATACCAGAGTGTGGACACACAGCCATTTTTAAATGTATCCTTTGAACACTACTAAATGTAAAAATGGTAGATAGTAAGCAAATAGAGAATTTCCTTGTAAATCATTTATCCAGAACTTAGAAAACACTAACACAGATTTCCTTATAAAGAGAGCCCACAAGGAATGTTCTTCAACTTTGAAACAGTTGGATAGCATACTGATAATATACTTTATCTATTTTCATTAACACCTACCTCGAATCCACAATTGAGTAGAATGCATAAAAGGCATATCTTTTAAGTTGAACCAAAATGCAGAGAGTAGGAGGCTATATTTCTCTCTTCACTTCGAAGTCTATGGCCTCCACGAGGATGGTCTACAATAGAATATTTTAACTGTATCACTGACTAGCATTTTGGCAGAATCATTAAAGCTTTTCACTGTGTCACTGGAACAGTGACACCTGGTAACATGCAGTCTGGGTCCAAAAGGTCCCTGTTTATAATTTTTTCCTAAATCCCTTCAAAGGGGCAAAAGAAAACAACTGGTGTCATGACAAAAATATTTTTTGGTCTAGCTCCTACTCCGTGTGGAAATCCTTCTCCAGAAAATGTGAGCTTCTGGTTATTTAAGTACGAGTGTTCATGTCTGTAAGAAAGGAAAATCTAGTCCCCATTTCGTGAACAAACAAGCATAAGAACATGGGGACCCAGCTGTTATAACCAGAATAATTAAAGTATACTGTTGTCTTCAAAAAGGTGATTATTAAACAATGATCAAGACTTAACTATTATGTCTCCTAGATCTCAATCATTTACCACAACGATAAGAAAATGATTTTGGTGGTTGACAGACGACATGTCAAGAGCATGGACAATGAAAAGATGAAGATACCTTTTACAGACATATACATTGGAGGGGCTCCCCCAGAAATTTTACAATCCAGGTAAGCTCTTTTTGTTAAGTAGCTGTTGTTCCTAATGCTGGACTGGGCTGAGTAGTCAACATCCAGGAGAGGTCTAGTAAAAGTTTGAAGCCACTCCCACTTGCTTCTAGGCATGCGCACAGGCACAAGCACACACACTCATGCACCCTCATGACCTCCTTAAATTAGGGTCTTCTAGATGAGATCTACAGGTTTCTTTAATTATTGCATTTATCTTAGAACATAGTCTAATGCGATATTTCTTATCTGCAAGAAGAAAGATGGAGCATGTGTATTGTGTGAAAATGAAGCACTGTGTCCCTATACTTTTATTTCAGTCTTAATTTAAGCTACTTTGAACTCTCAAATAGCATCTGAGGGTACAAAATTTTTAAGCTTATCCGAGGGGTTGCGAATTATGTACCATTACAATTTTATTCTCATGTATTTAAAGTTTTAACTATCTCTTATTACAATCAAGTCATAGCATCAGGCACTCTTGAAACTGAGAGGCAACTTTAGGATATTCCAGCCTGGTCTTCTCAATCCTGGTTCTCATTAGAATAACCTGGAGGGGCGCCTGCGTGGCGCAGTTGTTAAGCATCTGCCTTGGGCTCAGGGTGTGATCCCAGCGTTCTGGGATCCAGCCCCACATCGGGCTCCTCCACTAGGAGCCTGCTTCTTCCTCTTCCACTCCCCCTGCTTGTGTTCCCTCTCTCACTGGCTGTCTCTGTCAAATAAATAAATAAAATCTTAAAAAAAAAAAAAAAAGAATAACCTGGAGAACTTTTATAAACACCATTGCCCATAACCACTCTCCAGAAATTCTAATTGGTCTGGGATGAGGCCCCAACCTCAAACTTCTTTTCCAAATTAGATACCCTCTGAGCTCCTTCAACAATGCCACAAGGGATTTTAAACCATTATGGTTGTCATTATATAACCCCAGTCTGTTAGTTAGCATGGTCCTCTAGGTGTGATCTTGATGGAATATAATATAGCGGGACTGTTACTCCTTAGTTTGGCCAGTGTTCATTTAAAATACATTGAAGTCATTGTAATTTGATCAAAACTAACTTCATAGTTATTCAGTATTTGATAATATGCTCCTGGGCACCTCCTATATACTAGGCATAATGGTAGGTACTAGGATTACAGCATTAATCAAAATGTCATCCCTGACCTCAAAGATAAAAGATTTCTTACTTTCCTGTTAATCCAAAAGCTCAGCGTTCACTGGGACATTTCTCTAGCCTTAGTTGACTATAGTGTGTTGCAAAAAAGCCAAGAAGATGAGTTCATGACTTTAATCCAATCCACTTGGGAATGGATTAGTGGAAGACTGAAGACCTGGGTTCAAATCCTAACTTACCACTTATGACATTAAAAAAAACAAAAACAAACAAACAAAAAGATTTTGATGTTTCTTAGTTTCATTATATAGGTTAAACCATGTGAAGTTGCCAAGAGTTCACCATTTTTGACCTAAAATACATCACTTCCGTATGATTCAACCTACTAATCATCTGTGAAAGGGAAAATAACAGCCTTTCCTTTTATATCACAGAATTTTTATAAACATAAAATGAGCTAATGTAAGTTAAAGGATCTTGAAAACTATGAAGAAGTAAACAAATTGGCTTGATGCAGAATAAAACTGTTCTATCGGCAAAGATGAGACATTACTGTGTGCTTATGAAAGAAAGCATGAGAATATAAATAATTATAAAGCCACTAAAAATGACTATAAATCAAATCAAATTTCACATCTCACATAGGCAGGGTAACATCATCATCATCACCATCATCATGATATCCGTGAAGACTAATTTTCTTTTCCAGGACCCTCAGGGCACACCTTCCCCTAGATATCAGCTTCAGAGGATGCATGAAGGGTTTCCAGTTCCAAAAGAAAGATTTCAACTTATTAGAGCAGACAGAAACCCTGGGAGTTGGTTATGGATGCCCAGAAGACTCTCTCGTAAGTACCTGTCAATCAAAAGCTTTTTAATAAATAGACACACACACACACACACACACACACACACACACAAATAAACAGACATAAAACTTATCATTCTCAAAAGCTGGGAAAGCTTTTTCCAGCTTCTCCGTGAGCCTAAGTACACCTTGGACTCCTTTCTGCCACCAGCTTAAAGGAGAAACACCAGCAAAAGGAGAAACTGTATGACTTGTCCATTTGCTTCGGTTTTCAATGGGCGGTGCCTCCAAGCCCAGAGAGGCTGTGCGGGTGTCTTTACTCCCTCAGGGTGGAGGAAGTAGAGACGCTAAAACCTCATTGGCTGGAGGCGCGCAGAAGGAGGGTTAACATGCCTGAATGCCAGCCTAAGCCGGAAGTTAAAACAAGCTGTTAATATAGAAACCAGTAGGCGAGGGCTTTGGTGTGTGAGAAATTGACATTTTAAGCATTTGATAATTACTACAAGCACCAGATTCACTTTTTTTTTTTTTTTTTTTTTTTTTTTTTTTTTTTACCGCGCAGATATCTCGCAGAGCGTATTTCAATGGGCAGAGTTTCATTGCTTCAGTTCAGAAAATCTCTTTCTTCGACGGCTTTGAAGGAGGTTTTAATTTCCGAACGTTACAGCCAAATGGGTTACTATTCTATTATGCTTCAGGAGTAAGTATTTCTTTTTCCCTATGGGAACTTTTTTGTGATAATTATTTTGTCTATTAAAAATACTGTTTAAGCATGTTAAAAATGATTTTCGATTCAGATGAATTTTAACTCACATGGGCACTCATAGAATGCCTCATTTCAGACATTTATAACTATGTATATTGCATATCAGGACCTCTGAACCTCGGATTCTTAGACCCACCCCTCAGGCGTTCATGGAGAAAATTCAGTGTGTCTGTGGACCTAGGTCAGAAAAAATTAAGATTTTCTTAAAATTCTGTTTTTCTCAAACTAAAATTTAGCATTTTCTTCAATTACAAATGTCGGCAACAAACCACAGTAATATTTGCTAAACCTGTTACTTTATCGTTAATAGAAATCACGGGTATTTTTCATTTCACATAATAGTTGTCACAGGTATCTCAAAATATCATTTTTGCTCATTGCTACTTTTAAATTACAGGAGTTATTAGATCTGCTGAGAGATTTTATAATTTAACGCTTTAATAAAGAAGTACATATATTACCATATCACGGATTTCTTGTTTTAATATTTTGAAACTGTATCTCAATATAATTGCTTTCCTTTGTAATCCTAGATATTTTGTTTGATGCATTTTTAAATGTTACTTTTGAAGGGGCCCACGTGTATCATCAAACTGCCAAAGGAGTCCATAGCACAAAAAATGTTCAGAACCTCCGTGCATATGTACAAAGACATATGTGATTTTTTTGTAAAATAATGAAAGGAATGTACTTCTCTGCTTCTGGACTGGGTATAGAACGCTTGATCTCACCTTCTAAAGACATATTATTTCAAAAATAAGATATCCAGAGGTTTGGTGACCCCAAGACCCAACTGATTTATCTCTGAAAAGGTCATCACCAATATATACACTGATAGAGCAGGTCATAATATAATACGTAAAAGCAGCTTTTACTTTTCATACTTATTATCTTGTATCTGTCACATTTATATTGAATTTAATTTCAATCAGTAGCAACTGTGAGAATTTACCCACTTTGTAGGACCTCCCCCACCAAACCTGCCTCAGATTACCATGGTTAGTTAAATAACACTTTTTGTCCTCCAAAAGTAGTTATGTTGAGGGCTGTGCCCTCAAGCTAAAGGTCAGTGCCCCGATAAGGGAAGAGAAGCAAGATTATCAATTTGCCAATATTTTAAACAATTATTAAACAGATTCAGAAAAAGAACTGTTAACTTCTGCTCTTTTTCTGTTTCTCTTCCTCCTCTATAGAGGAAAAGTAAAACACTTAAAATCACTTAAAAATTCAAACTGGCAAATTAACCCTTGTCTGGCCATCTACCTACATCCCCAAGAAGATTCAAGTCTTCCCAGAGGGGAGGCTGCAGACAGAATAGCAATGCCCGAGTTAGGGAAGGTGCTAAGCTGGGACAACTCTCAGCATGACCAAATCACCAGAAATCTCCAGTTCAGGAGAGAGGAGGCTCCTTTCTCCACTGAGGCATTCCTCATTTTGTAGACGACGCCAACATAAGTGAAATTCTGTCCTTGTCGTCGTTTTCATAGAAATTATTTCGCAAGCACACTTCCCGCACATTGGGTGTTCCTTTAAGCAATACCATTAAGTAAACATTGAAAACATGTCCATCTTTTGGATCCGTGGCCTCCCTCCCTAAAACCCTGTGCTTGAATTTCAGTCGGATGTGTTCTCCATTTCGTTGGATAACGGCACCGTCGTCATGGATGTCAAGGGAATCAAGGTGCAGTCAGCCGATAAGCAGTACAATGACGGGCTGTCCCACTTCGTCATTACCTCTGTGTCACCCGCAAGGTACAGCTCCTCGCTTTATAGTCTTCCCACCACGTGCCTTTACTTGTAGGGCATGCTTCTGCTAAAGGATCACGATGAATAATAGACTATTCTATGGCTTTTCCAGTGCTTAAAAAAAGTGGTAGAAGGAACAACCTACATTCTTTTAAAAAGAAGTTGCTATTAATTTTCAAGAGATGCCAAATAAACCACTATGGAATTACTTAACAGGAATATAAAGGGTTTTTTCCAGTAAAACCGCAGGCTGCAAACCTGCTTGAGGGAAGTGCCTACACACAGTACTTACTGAATGAGTGCAGTGTTTTGCACATAGAAGGAGATCTGCAAACATTGGTTTCATTTAGATTTTTAATCCAGCAATTGAGAACTCTACATTTATGGCCAGATTTTAAAAGCTCTAGCTTTATTTTTTAAACCTGTAATACTGAATTTCTTCTTCATAAGAAGAAATCTTCCTGGAATAAGAAATAAATGTCTGTTGTAGCCAGCTGCATTCAGTGGAGCTCTCCCATCACAAAAAACCACGTTAATCGGCCTTTCTAGACTCAATTTCCAATTACACTCAAAACCAGTGCACGTGCTTTACAATGAAAACAGGCTCCCCAGTTGTGATTAAATAATCACCATGAGTTACATCCTGCTTTTTCCACCAAAAGAAAAAAAAATGCTGGTAACTAATCATCTGAGCTTCTTGTTTTTAGGGGCTTGGAGAGTCTTTCTGCATATAAACATATTCACCTATTTTATCCCGGGCCTCATGAAGAGGCTGGCAAATCATAATTTTTTCACTAGCCAGAATGTTCTATGTCAACTCCATGAGAAAACCTGCAACCTAGAATGGAACTCCAGGTGAAATGGTAGCAGTGTGATGTGTAAGTAAGCTTTTTCCTTTGCAGATATGAACTGATAGTAGATAAGAGCAGACTTGGGAGTAAGAACCCTACCAAAGGGAAAGTGGAACAGACACAAGCAGGTGAAAAGAAGTTTTACTTCGGTGGCTCACCCATCAGTCCCCAGTATGCTAATTTCACTGGCTGTATAAGTAACGCCTACTTTACCAGGTAGGATATTTTTTATTATTCATAAGTTTGCACGATTGATAAAAAGAAATCAAGTCGATAATGAAAATGTTTACATTATTGAAACTGAGAACTATGAAATTTATGAGAAGCAACAGAGGGTAGTAATTAAAAGCTTGCATGTGCTCGACATACTTAGGTTTGTGTGTAGGTTTTTTGCCTTTAAATTTCTGTATGCCCTCGGCTAAGTCAGCCTTCGTTTCTGCTTTGCCAAAATGCAGATAATAATAATGCCTGCCTCCTTGTTATGATGATTAAATGAGATAATGTGCGTAAAGCACCTGTCATACAGTGAGCTATAAATATTATATGCAATTATATCTGTACTTATTATTAATGGTGTAGCACAGAGTAACATACGCAAATCCTTGTTAGAGGTTTAAGAAAGTCTTCTTAATGCATCACTTTAAACAAAGCCATTAATCTCGGTCCTTAACAAAGACAGTAAGTGCTCCCTGAGCACAAGAGGAAGCAAGGGAGAAACTTAATACACATGGAGTAACACAGAGGCAGTACCAATCACCTGGAGCGTGGCAAGGGAAAAGATGTCCGTCTGTCAGAAAGTGCTGGTGCCAGGCAAAATTATCCGTAGATTGTTAGATGGTCGCATAAACAGTTCTCATTAATGGTTGATAGATACAGACCCCCCCCCACACACACACAATTTTAATTGCCAAATTCTTTCACTTCCATAGTTTTCATCATGTAATTCTGAACAACATTTTAAGGGTCTTTCCCCCTCTGTTATGTAGGTTGGATAGAGATGTGGAGGTTGAAGATTTCCAGCGATATTTGGAAAAGGTCCACACCTCTCTTTATGAGTGTCCTATTGAGTCTTCGCCGTTGTTCCTCCTCTACAAAAAAGGGAAAAATTCCTCAAAGCCTAAAACAAGTCAGAATAAAAAGGTAAAAGATAATGCTGTGCCAGATTCTCAACTGCCCTCGCATTCCATGCACACAATTCTAGACGCTGATGCTTTACAAAATTCACTCCAGTTTGCAACTGTGTGTGCATATCAAGAGGGAGATTCTTCTGGTATCCGACATTGTGTCCATCGGCTTTGGTGTATTAACGTTTGTTCCCAGAGAAACAGTTTGAATCGGCTTTTATTCCATACTGCCCACTGCTTTTCATTCCCATGGTTAAAACTGCTCCGTACTTAACCATTTGTACATACAACATGCATTATTTAGGACTGTAATGATCTCGGGCTTCTGTCACAGGCATGGACGTTATTAAAGTTTCTGGTCTCATCCTGTTTCCCCTCCTTCCTTGGCCTTCCCTTCAACCACTCATAGGCACGGTCGGTCTGGGCCACAACTAGAGCTGCTCCATCGACAAAATCTTGAGTTCTTCAGCTGCATTCCCTGACTACTGGTTTTTCTCGTTTACCTCCAGCACGTACATTAGCGGCCTTCATTACAGATGAAACTTTCAATTCCTTCCCCCTCTTTCAGGCTAATCCTCTCCACCCCATCTTCCTGGTCCAATTTTAACAAGGCACTCGGATGTCGCTCCTCCCACCCTGGTCCAAGCCAGGTGGGCCCCCCTGCTTCCACCGGCTTCTCTGACACTCTGTCCTCTACGCAACAGCCACATGCTTATACATATGTCATATCATGTTACTCCCCTGCTCAAAGTGCCCCCCCCTTACTACACTCAGAATAAAAGCTCCAGTCCCTATAATGTCATAAGAGGCTCTATATTTTCCGTGCCCCTTTCCCTCACTCTCTCTTCTGCCCACACTAGCACAAGCCACGTGCACTGCTTCCCTAAGGTCTTTCTTTCTGCCTGGACCACTGTTCCCCCAAACATCTGTATGAACGGCTCCTCCTTCCAGGATTGCCCAGCCTTCGAGTGTTCCGTGAGGCCTGCCTTAACCCCCTAATTAATTCCACAGCTGCCTCCTGCCTTCCCCCAGCACCACCCATCTCCCTTGCCTTTCCTAGTTGTTCTTTTTTCCATAGCACTTTTCACATTTTATTATAGACTGTATTTATTATATTTAGTATTTACTCTCTGTTCCCTCTGCTAGAATTCAAGCTCCCTTTTTTTATTTGCTCACTGATGTGTCCTAAGAGCCTAGACCAATGCACATAATAGGCATTCAATACATATTTTGCTATCTGCATCATAGGGTTGTTATAAAGATTAAATGAGTTGATGCACGAAATGCCCTAGCACAATGCCCAGAATAGAGCAAACATTCAATGAATATTAGCTGTTAGATCTCTGTAGAGCCCTGTGAGTGTTTCCGGAGGATCAGTTCCTAAAAGGAGAATTGCTTGGCTTAAGGGGATGTGCATTGTCAGTATTGAAGCAATACGAAATTTACCGTCCTACGAACAGCATTTGAAAGAACCTATAGTCCCCCACAATTGTTAACACTGGATATGATCAAATTTTTATGATTGTGCCAATCTAATGCACAGACACGGCATCGCATTGTGGTTTTAATTTGCATTTCCTTGAGTGCTAATGCGGCTGAACATCTTCTAGAGGAAGAACTGATCTCCTCCAAGGCTGGCTTCTGAGCCATCAGCAAGAGGAAACATCCCCACCACTTCTTACTCCTGATTGTCTTTCACTGGCCGCTGTGTCTCGAGTGCTTCCCTACATATTCAGCTTATGGGGACCACTTTCTAGGACCCCCTTGAAACCCCTCCTTTGCTCACACATGATTTATCCGTGTTAACAGAATAATTTTATTTATGTATAATCTAAAATTAGCAATTTTTTAGGATCCCTTCCTGAATTTCACATGGAAGACTTTAAGTGATTTAGGCAGAAAGAGAATTTCATATGACTTCTACGAAGGCTTTTATGAGACGATAATATAAAGGATTTTTCAGAGGAGACTATGAAATTCTGATGAGATCTTGCCATCGCCTTCTCATATTGATGCTAAAAGGTTTATCCTGAAATTTTTCAGCTGGGCCTTGAGCACGGGTCAGTGGGTCACATGCAGCAGGTTAATATCATGGGCTGATGAAGGGGGCCAACCTGCGGCACGCGCTTTACCCCTTTAAACGAATACGGTTTTCTACTTGAAGCTGTCTATCAAAAGTAGTTTCCTAACAAATATTCATACTCTCAAGGTTGCAATCAACAGCCCTTGGAACTATTAACAGAAACTTTTCAGTATTATGGGAAACCTCCTAGCCTTTCCTGTAAAAAGCCTTAGAGACTCAACTTCATAATAACAGATATGGAATCACTATAGATATCACTTACATTTCTTGGTAATTAGAATGTCAAACGTTTGCTAATCTTCTCTCATATTTACCCTTGTATCAATAGCTTCTTAAATAGCTACCCAGAAACACATGGGGCCGCTGGTTTAAATTTTTATCAAGGCCGAGTCATAGCAAGTTGGGCTTATAATAATTTATTCTCACAGTAACTTCCTAATATTCCATTTTATGTGTATATTTTAATTTATTTAACCATTAATAGGCTTTCAGTGCTTTCCAGTTTTTTTCCTTTATGGGTGAAGATCATTATACATTAGTCTTTGATTGCATTGCTGAATAAATCTTTAGAAAATATTCTTAGAGGTGGACTTACTAGGTCAGGGCAAACTACTTTCTGAAAAAGGAACGCTGATTTATACCCCCCCACACCATGAGTACATAAGAATACCTGTCTTACCAGCCTGAATGTTTTCCATAATTTTAATGTTTTTAAATTTAATTGGGGACATAGTTTCTCATGTGGTATTTCATGTGATAATGGAGATTTTATATATTATAATAGACATCACTCTGGGGTAGCCAGCCAACCACTCCCTTTTCTGAGAATTGATTCCCTACACACAGGGCAAGCCCAGAATTTTAGGGATGTGACCTCATCTACCTGGATATAGATGTTTGGACCAGGGTAGATCATGTGAACTAAACTGGGCTACCAGATTCCGTTCCTTAGCCACTTAGAACCCAGACACAGTAGTCTCTGCTGGTCATTGAATAGAAAACATGTAAGCCTATAAGCTCTATGTTAATCGTGCATAGAGAAAGAAAGCTGCTTTGTAGAAAGAGAAAAAGGCAGAAAGCTGTCCTGCAGAGAAAGAAAAATGAAAGCGGTCTGAGAAAAACAAACCTGAGATACCAGAAACATTTGGAAAAGGAATGCCCTGATTCTTCCTAGCTTTGCAGTTCCTGATTCTTGCCCCTGGTAGAACCCCGCTACACTGTACTATCTTCCCTTGGATTGTGTAAATACTCCCGGCTCCTTACAACGCGTTGCCCTCTTTTGCTTAAGCAGCCCAACTAGTTTGGCTGTCATGGGATACAAAAGAATCTTACTGCATTGAAACAGACCCTCAGAGGGCACCTGGGGGGCTCAGTTGGTTAAGGGTCTGCCTTAAGCTCAGGTCATGATCCCAGGGTCCTGGGATCGAGTTCCGCATTGGGCTCCCTGCTCAGCAGGGAGTCCGCTTCTCTCTCTCCCTCTACCTCCCACCCTGGCTTGTGCTCTCTCTCTCACACACACACACACACACTCTCTCTCTCTCAAATAAATAAAATCTTACAAAAAAAAAAAAAAGAAAAACAAACAGACCCTCAGAGCAAAAAATTACACTGGGTAAGTCGAAGTCTAGTGGGGTTCAGAATCCTACAGATACAGCTATTCTAGGATAGTAAACTGAGTTTCTGTGTTATATGGTAGTGAAGTAATTAAATTATAACTTGTCTTTTTATTATTATTATTCAGAGCATATATCCACAGAGGATTTAGAGTGGTTGCCACATATAAATATACCAGAGTTTATTACTTTCTGCAGTAGACAAGAGACAGGTCCTAGTCTATGGATTCCCACAGAAGCAGAGGAAGGCAGGGCTGGTCACGGAGACCTTGTAGTCCAGTAGCCCCGAGCTTTGCTGACCCCTGCACAGTTGCTCTCTTCCCACAGTAAAGTGGATGCACTGACTGAGAAACAGTGAGAGCCTCTCCGTAGCAATGGAAAGAAGGAGGAGCCACCAGAGTTGGGGACCGTCCCCAACTCCCAACCAATCTCTCACCCCCACCCTCCTGAAAAACAAAACCCCCTCCTCCAGCAAGTCACCAAAGGTCATTTCTATCTGGCAACAGCCTGTCTTCCAATTTGCTAGTTAACTGCCTGTTTTTCCAAATCAATTTTCAGTTTCTTAAGAAAAAGAAACCGTTTCTCACTCAACTTTCTCTTCCCCACCACACACTGCCCATGGAGAGCATGCAGAAATACTCATTTCCTGCCACGTCATTTCTACCTAGTAGGTATTCAATAAACATTTGCTTGGATAAATGAATAAACGACGGGATGATCAGATTTATTTGCATTTACTTTAATTTTGCTTCAAAAATCAAGACTAGATAACCATTAAATATTAGCCTATAGTCTCACAGCTCTAAATTTTAAAATCAGCAGTGCAATTTTAGAAGCACAAGGTAATTGTTCTATATCCTGTCACATAAAAGTTTACCACTTCTCACCAAAAATATCCTTAAATATTTTGAAGTTGTTACTAAGTATGTTAGTAACAGCCTGTATAAATAATAATTGGTGTATTAAAGAAATATTATTGTCTATGATGTGACGGTTTTATTGATTGACTCCCTAGGGCTATTTTATTGTCAATATTTCCATTTGCACCATTGGCTAAGATGTGCATTTAATTTAAATGATAGAGCAGTTATCTCTGTGACTTCAGGTTAGCTCTGCTTTACTATCACAAACTAGAATTTTGGATCCGTTAACATACTATGTTGTCATTTTTTTTTTAATGCTACAGCTCCTGCTGTCATCTGCTTAAGGAAAGAGAGGGGCCTAATATTTCATGAATGGAAAAGGCACAAATAATATACACTTTCATTATTATTTTATTTTTATATGATAAAGAAATCACAAATGGACTTTTGCGACTAGTATATCAGTTTTATCCCTTAATATGATTTATTTCCTCTTCTTCCAGGGAGAGAAAAGCAAAGATGCCCCTGCAGGGGACCCTGCCGGCCTGAAGTTCCCAGAGAGGAATGTTCCAAGGGATTCTTACTGCCACCTTTCCAACAGTCCTAGAGCAATAGAACACGCCTATCAATATGGAGGGACTGCCAACAGCCGCCAAGAGTTTGAGCACTTAAAAGGAGATTTTGGTGAAAAGTAAAGTAACACACTATCCTTCCAGAAACTTTATGCCATAGCTGGACTTCCTCCTTATTTGCCACATGCCATCTTTTCCCTATGATCTTTCCTTTCTGTGCCACTTAATCTTATTTTATCATGCAAATAAATGCTAAGTAGTACATGATTCTTACTTTCCAACAAATTACATTCTCTGCGACTTTCTTCCCAAAAGTAAGACACATAATACAGCATTCTCCTAGGAGTTTGCTGCATTTTTATCAAAAAGGAAAGGCAATCAAAGAAAGGAACATGGGGCACATTTCAAATGACTTATCATCTAACCTTGATGTTACCTTCCTTCCCCCATATAAATTGCTTTCAGATTGAAAATGGGGGTGCCTCTGAACTGCTGGAAGGTTAATAAGGAAAGACACTGAGGACACAAAAACCACTTGTTACCTCGGCTAGCCCTCAAGCTATCTGTAAAGCCCAGCACCTCTTCCCAGTATTCCGCAAATCTCCAGGTTACTTAGCACTTTAGAAGATTTCTTTTTATAGTGTCAGCACCCAAATATTCTTACGTAGGTCTTACATCTCTTCCAAAAATCCGTAAAGGCAGTGCATTCAATACATAACCTCGAATGCCTTCTAATTTCCTATTTGCCTGATAGGCAGGTTCAGTGCTTTGTATTCATTGGGAAGAACTTCAATCAAACTAAAAATTAGCCTAATAAATGTATCTTATCTCTATGGCCTGGAGCTAAATGTCTAGAGGGTTTTGTTTAATTCCTACACATTCTGGTGGCTGTTTTTGACCTGTGTTATCTACAGATTAATTTTTCCTGGGAAAGACAAATTGAACCTGTATTTTAGATAGCACACGAATCCTATTGTTTCTATGCAAACTTCTATATGCCCATTAATTACAGACTAGTATTTTGCCCACATGAACAAACTAAATGCAAGCACATCCTCAAAGCAAGGCCCGTTTTGATCCTTAAGCGAAACAATGCCTCCTTAAATGTGGAATGTAGCCCTGCTGTATAAAGAGGTAGGGAAGGGGGGCGCCTGGGTGGCACAGCGGTTAAGCGTCTGCCTTCGGCTCAGGGCGTGATCCCGGCATTATGGGATTGAGCCCCACATCAGGCTCCTCCGCTATGAGCCTGCTTCTTCCTCTCCCACTCCCCCTGCTTGTGTTCCCTCTCTCGTTGGCTGTCTCTATCTCTGTCGAATAAAAAAAAAAAAAAGTAGGGAAGGATTTACATTTTTGAGTTAGTCATGCTTTCCCGATATTCATGAATAATGCTAAGGTATAATTAGAAGTAATGCTGCTTGGGATTCGACAGAATGGCTACTCATTCTTCTTACACTGTGCTGCTGCGGAAAACTAGAGATTGCCCTCAATCTCATTTACGGGTAGTAAGCTTTTTCTTTTCATTTACCAGGTCTCAGTTCTCCATTCGTCTGAAAACTCGTTCCTCCCATGGAATGATTTTCTATGTCTCAGATCAAGAAGAGAATGACTTCATGACTCTATTCTTAGCCCACGGCCGCTTGGTTTTCATGTTTAATGTTGGCCACAAGAAACTGAAGATTAGAAGCCAAGAGAAATACAATGATGGATTGTGGCATGATGTGAGTTGAACGCAGAGAATATCATTACCAGCAAATAGTCACCATTGTCAGATGGACTGACGTTAAAGCCCACTACTGGTCTCTCTAGAAACACCCATTTCAAAATTCTGTTGCCATACACTCGGAGTTCAATTTGAGAAATTTTTTAAATTCGTTATGAAAATCTTGAAGCATGTTATTTAAAAAGAGATACAGGCTGCGTGTAATTTTTTTTTTAGTGTCATTATTTTCACTGAAGGACAAGTGGCAAACATAACCTGAAGTTTAATTTCTAACAATTTTTCACTTGTTTCTAAATTTCAACAGCAATTGCTGAGTGTCTTTTATAGGCTAAGCCGTGGAAGCTACAAAGTGAAGAGAAAATCTGTTAGGAAGCTAGGATACCACAGGGAGAATATCTAAATATTGAAGCAAATCAGTGTTACATAATGGAAAGAGTAAGAAATGTAAGATGCATTAATCACCATAAATTTAGGAGCAGGAGAAACCAAGTGGGCTGGCCAGCTGGAAAGAACTTCATTGAGAACTCTACTAAGTACATGTAAGCTGTATTCAGAAATTAAGCCTGTAGCTTTAAATCAAGCTTTAAAGGAAAAAACAACCTCTTGACCTTCAGAGAAAAGACCAGTTTTTAAAAGAACTTCTGCAGATTTCCCACAGTACTGCAATAGCAAAGTTTGGAAAGCAACCGAGCCTTCCTCCCCCGAAACTTGGGATGCACTTGACAGGTGCTGTTGTCTTTCTCTCCATCAGGTGATATTTATTCGGGAAAAGAGCAGTGGCCGACTGATCATTGATGGACTTCGAGTCCTAGAAGAGAGTCTTCCCCCTACCGGAGCTGCCTGGAACATCAAGGGTCCTATTTATTTGGGAGGTGTGGCTCCTGGAAGGGCTGTGAAAAATGTCCAGGTAAGCCAGGCATGACCAGGTCAAGCCACTGACCTTTAGAGCGGGAAGGTTATTTAATCCAGGGCCTCGTTTTACCATCAGCAAACTGGCAAGAAGAGAACTATAGTTTTGCTGGATATAGGCTAGCAAAGTGAGTATTGTCCCAGGGGATGTCTGTCTGCCCTCTGGCATTACAAAGTCAGGAGTGATCTTCTGATTCTAAGGTAGAGGTGAGATGAAACAGTTTCAGAGATTTTAACTGTCATGAGAAGTTATGTCTCAAGGAGATGCTTATTTGTTCAGCAAGTGCACATGCTTTTAATGTAAAAAATACATTAGAAAAGAAGAAAGAATGTCATTCCATTATATATTATTGAGTGACGAAACACTTTGGGGCCATTCTGTAGACTATGATTCATTTTTGTTTCCTACACACACACACTAACACACACACACATACACACACACACACAATTTGCAAATGTGCAAGGAAGTATGGTTTACCCCTGGTGGGGAGAATCAGGGGTATAGTAAAAAACCTGTTATTTCTGTACTTTAAAAGTTAATAATACTGCAACTTTACAAAAATAGTTAACAATAAAGGGAATGTATCAAAGGACTAAATCTTAACATAAATATAGATTTGACTTCAGCACAAAAAAATGAATGCATTTCTAAGATCCGCGCCTAGATGTGGATAAAGCAAACAAAGGGGGGGCTCATGTTGTAATTAGATTTTAGGCAAGTAGCCCCCATTTCATGAGAACGCCTTTAACAGAAGGGTTTCCACAGCAGTGTGAGATCAGTCGGCCGGAGGGGCCCACGTTTCCCGCCCTGCGGTTCGATGCTGCTCAACGCAGGATCCGGTAACGGAGCCCCAATGCAAGCTTTCTGCGGCTCCTTTAGCCGCGGTAGATTTAACAGTTAAGCACTTCGCTAGCCCTCGTCAGCATCGGGTGATGTGGGGCCGGCTGTCATTCTTGAAGGAAAACAAACGAGGATAGTTCCAACATTTAATTTCAAAACCATAGCTGCAACTTATTTGTCCTAGCGTATGTACAAATTCTCATAGCTAACGACTGCAGGCGGACATCATCAACGACAAAATCCCAGCTTCGAAGAACGCCTTAGAGAAGCAACTACCTGGAAAGCGCCTGACCCTTCAGGCAGCTGAGATAAACAAGACAGGCGACTGCTTCGTTTCTCTCAGGACTCGATTCCCTTCATTTTGTTTCCCTTTGATGTGTACCTGCACGTGTGGAGAAAACGGATTTGAAGCAATGTCTTCTTTCCTCAGATCAACTCGGTCTACAGTTTCAGTGGCTGTCTCGGCAATCTTCAGCTCAACGGGGCCTCCATCACCTCTGCTTCTCAGACGTTTAGCGTGACCCCTTGTTTTGAAGGTCCGATGGAGACAGGGACATACTTTTCAACAGAAGGAGGATACGTGGTTCTAGGTAACAGTGACTTCTGCACAAAACATGAATCACAAAATACTTCTTTCCCGGAGGTGGCTGACGGGAAAATTGGGCTCAGAGTTAAAACTTCAGAATGCCAAACTCACTCAGCCCTAGAAAATGGCTTCTTTCCACCAGGATCCCCTTTGTCCCCTCCTGCCACGCCCAACCAGACAGGAGCACCCGTCCCTGTTTGCTTTCCCTGACTGGAGCTTCTCCACAGTTGCCACCCCTCTGATGTAGATACAGCCCATCTTGGCCCTTTTAGGATTTCCTCTGCTGCCCTGTGGTCTCATCTGTGTTAGCTCTCAGCCACCTTGCTCTCGTCTTTCTCTGCTGCCTCTTAGCATGGCCCATTGTCCCTACCACAGCAAGTTCCACTTCCTCCCTTCACAGCCCCATCCTTCAGAAATTTTATTTCTGGAATTTTATTCTCCTTAACTTTCACTCTCATTCATTCAGCCAAGTTTTTATTGTATGCCTCTGGCATGTCAGCCCCTATGCTGAGTCATGGAACATAATAGTTCTAAAAATAAATACATAAAGTCCTAACAGACTCTACACAATCACCATCCAAGCCATTCCAACAAATACTCTATAGAGCAAACAAGGTATGAGGAAGACACAGGGATTGGTACCCTCAACATCCCCCAGATAAAGACATGACAATGCTACCAAGCGTAGCTTCCTCAACCACCCCCACATCCAATGAGAACACCAGAGGTCTCTTTCCTCTCTTTGTCTAGTTCGTGATTTTACTTTCCTTTCTCCTCCTTTATCCACAATAAAGCACTTACACTCGTATTTCTCAGCCTTTCATTGGATTTCAATGATAACAACTCAAAGGCTCAGACAGCTTGAAATGCATAGCAACCTGCACAATTTATGTTCTCCATAAACATTAACTAATAGCAGGAAAAATTAAAAAGTGATTTATAAGAAGACATGTCAAGTGAATATTATTAAGATGCCCAGGTTTGCAACGCGTCTCCTGGAGTGAGCACGGCTATTCTTAATAAGAATTCATTTTCTCGCGTCACGGCCATGGCAGCTCCTTACTGCTTCTGCTGCTCTCACTTTTTCTTTCCTCTGAAATGCTCTGCGGCACTGGCACCAGTGATCTTTATTAAGACTTATTTTAAAATACAGATCTGATGAAGTCAGCTCCCTTGCTCAGTGGCTGCAAAATAAAGTCTATCTTCCATACTTGAGCACGAGCGCCCTTCCCCGTGGCCTTCCTCACTCGCCTGGCCTCGCTTTACCCTGGCAGGGGACAATCCAGCCACACTGGCCTCCACAGCGCTCTCCAAATGTCCCAGCCTCTGAACTCGTGTTCAGACTACTTCCCTTGCGCAAGTTGCTCTTTTCTGCTCCTCGCTTGTGAAATACTAAGTGGTCCTGCTGCTTCTAATCGGTTTCTCCTCCCCTGAGTTCCGGGAGCCATGGCGTCTTTTCCGTGTGCTGTCCCCACCCACGGCCTACGCAGGAGTGGGTGCTAGTTACCCCAGACCCCTGCAGAGCTTTCCAGGGTGTTTGACATGGGAAATGCTACTTGCTGCTTCTCTATTGAAAACGGTGTCAAACTTTCAAAAAACGGATATAAAAATATATAATTATGAAATCACACCAAGGTTACAAAATTTAGGCTGCTGCTCTTAAGAGCTAATATTTCTTTCCACAGATGAGTCTTTCAATATTGGATTGAAGTTTGAGATTGCATTTGAAGTCCGTCCCAGAAGCAGTTCCGGAACCCTTGTTCATGGCCACAGTGTCAACGGAGAGTACCTCAATGTTCACATGAAGAAGGGGCAGGTAGTGGGTTAAAAATTGTTTTAACAGTCTGTCTTCTCTGCCCTTGAATTCTAGGTCTGAAGCATATTTATTTCACAGAGTTATTCCATCAGTCTTTCCTAACTGGGGGGGAAAAATAATGGGGAAGCTATACATGAAATTTAAATGCAGGCCGTACTTAGATTCAGATTCATATATTGGGAATTGATTTGATTAGAGCAAAGAGCCATGAAAATGTGGCAAAGCTAAAAATAATCAACAATAACAATGGAATTAAAAGGTTTTAATAAAAGAATTGGAAGAAAACATTTTTACAACAAATGAGAGCAGCAAACATATCCAGCTATCAAAATGAACAAACACTAAAGCATCTATCTTTCTATCTATAATACATTTGCATACCAGGTGTAAATATGTACATATATGCAAATATACATATGTATTATTTTCAATTACTGGAAATCAAAAAATTGTTATAATTAAGCACCACTTTCATCCTGAAAAAGTATGACTAAAGAATATTCATGAAAGTGTTGGACTAAATATGAAGGAGAAAGCAGCATATTTTCATTATTGTCCCTAACTTAATAGAACTGATTTTTATTTGAGTTCTGGCACTATTAAACCACATAATAATAAAATCCTTGTATCGTGCTTACTCTGTGTCAAGCACTATTCTAAATGCATCATATGGAGGAACTCTGCTAGCCGCCCAGTGGCTCTGTGAGTTAGGTTTCACAAGTGAGAACACAGGCAGAGTGAGGTGGTGCCAGCACTGGGCTACGAACCCAGGCAGTCTGGCTCCACAGTCCGCGCCCTCCACCAATACCTTACCCTGCTTTGTAGAACACATTCGATCCATGAAAGTTAAAGCAATTCATTTTATTATCTTGTTGTTCGTCTCCCCCAGCTTCTCTTCTGTTATTGTTCTGTCCTCTCGCCTAGGAACAGCTTAGTGTCTATAGCCTACCGAAGAGTGACCCCTTGCGTTCACACTGCAAAGCTAATCCTTTGCAGACGGGAAAGCATTGCTTCTCTCTGTGGTGAATTTAGGAAATCCAGTTTTATCTCTAGGAGGAAAAAGGAAACTATATAACGACAACGTATCCTGACTTTTGCAGGTCATAGTGAAAGTCAACAATGGGATCAGGGACTTCTCCACCTCAGTAACACCCAAGCAGAGTCTCTGTGATGGCAGATGGCACAGAATCACAGGTGAGAAGAACAGAATGTCCTGGGGTTCTTTTATAAAGTGAGCCTACAACCCCACGCACGGAATGATGGCTTGGAGGACCTCAGACTCTGACTTACATGATAAAATAGGGGATGGACGATAGTCTAGAAGTGGCCAAGGAAAGAGAATCAAATGTTACTGCATGTATCAAATCCACATGTGATTTGAAAATTTGAGTGCTGCCAAAATAGTCTTCGGGAGCTTTTTAAAATAATGCATAATTTATGAGGAAAAAATAGACTATCCTAAATATTCTCCCTTTCAGAGGAAAATGTTGCAGGGATTGCTTGGTTAGACATTGACATTTTCAATGATATAGAAGAAAGTGTGAGGTTTATTCTGGAATAAATAAAAGCCATCACTGTTATAAATTAGTCTCCTTCATGTGAAAATTAATCACTCCAGTGCCATTTATGACCCGTCTTTTCCCGGTATTTCAGTTATTAGAGATTCCAATGTGGTTCAGTTGGACGTAGACTCTGAAGTGAACCATGTGGTTGGACCCCTGAATCCAAAACCAGTTGATCACAGGGAGCCTGTATTCGTTGGAGGGGTTCCAGGTAAGAGTTCTTTCAAAGGGACACATTAACAAATCCAAAACACAGTAAGTTCTTATAATTGTTATTTTAGTATTAAGAATGGAGCCATGTGTTTTCATAATACACCTAATGACTCAAAAGTTTTTGTATACAATGTCCTTTCATAGGAAAAAGTATACTGATGATTATGCCTCCTTATCCAAGGATCAAAGCAAAGGAACACATAAGCACTACACTTCAGCCTCCCGCCTGGCTAATAACACTCTCCCTTTGCCATATATGCTTATTTTTTTCTCTCTTCCCTTTACGTTTCCTCGTGTCCACGGAGTAAAACACACACTCTATTTTTTCTCTAACACAAAGAAAACTCATTTACTAATACTGCTCTAGGATCTGAGAATCTTGAAGGACTTAAAGTTTGCTGATAATTACTCCGCTTCCTTACTAAGAAAGAAGAGAATCCACAGTTCTCCCTGTCCAAGATTAGTCTGAATTATGAAAACAGCTGCAGACTGTAAGTTGTTTTGTTATGATGTAGTGACAGTCCCCAAGAGAGGTTCCCAGCTGCCATCCTGCAAACATCATCAGTAACATTGCTGCTGTCATCTGCCAAGAATGGGGTGTAATCCAGAGTGGTGACAGAAGGAATCTTATGGACCCCCCACAATTGCTTTAACCCTCTGGAGCGGGAACCATGACCTATGTTGAAAGTGTTTGTTGCACACATTTCACTAACTTGAAAAACTGAATGTTAAAGACGGAGAGGGAGAGATAAGACGGAGAAAGCCAAGCTTTTACATCTGGAATTTGGTGTGATTTTAAGGAAAAACTTAGCATGGTTTTTCCTTGTGTCCTAACTAGATTATTTTAGACTGACCCATGTAAAAGCAAGTAATAATTAAGAGTAAGGAAAAAAGAAAAAGAGATAGAGAAGGCACAGATCAAATTAAGTACCTGAACTTGGGTACTCACAAAATAGTAGCAACTAAGCATTCCTCTGTTTGTAATGTGAATTTTTCAAATACTAGTATTGACAATAACAGTAACTCCCTGATGAAATATTTGAGAACTTCCTATTCTTTACTTCCGTATCCATGCCCATCTCCATCCCCCAGTCCTCTCCTCCTACTCCTGGCCTCAGTTCTGAAAGGGATTCTGGCAAAGGCCACCCCTGAACTTCCTGCAGGCAGTGTGGAAGATGTGTCACCTCAGTTCTTAAATTTCTGTACATTGCTTTCTTCCTAGAAACCACAACATGATTTAAAATATTTCACAGGTTCCCAAGACCTTACAAGATCAAATTTGGCAAGGTCCTTGATCCTTTGGCCCCTCCTCACCCCTGCCTCTGGGGTCTCCCTGTGTTTTCTGGGACTTGTAGTTCTTTCAGTGTTCAACGATGCCCTCCTTGCTTCAGGCCTTTAAATAGCACATGGGGCCTCAATTTGGGGGAAATGTTCTTGCTTTCCTCCCCTTTACCTTTTTGAGGGAAAACTTCTCCCACTCTTCTCCCAGTTTCATTCCTTATTGACCTTTAGGACTCGGCTCAGACCTCTCCTGACACACACAGGCCCCTCTCTCCCTAGAATGTGCTGCGTTTGCATATCCCTTCTGTGAATTTACCACAGGATTTTGTGGAAGTTAAATAGTCCACTCCTTGGTGCCTGGCAATGTGATTTAATTCAACAGAAAACAAACATTTATGGTCTATTAAGCATTGTACTAGGTTCTGAGAGAGGGACAAAACAAGCATGGCTGCAGAGCCCTCCTTCATGGAACTTACAGTATTTGTTCTTTACTTTGCACCAAAGCCTTACTATACCATTCAAACAAATGTTTGTCTTTTTGATTTTTGTTTGTTTTCAGAGTCTGGTCTGCCATCATCTCCCACTGTAAGAGTTGCTAAGCACCAGACTGGGGGGGCAAGGTGTACCTGAAGCCAAGTTCAGCCTGCCTGAGACATATAATGAACAGCAGATTTTAGCTAATGAGCCAGCACACAGGAAATAGTGGGCCAGGGGGAGCTAACCACTGCCCCATTACAGCTTTTCATTCCCTCTAGGAGCCAGGCCAGCGAGCTAGAACAAAAGCAATTATAATTTAAGCGGAATGTCATTAATTACATCATTTTGAGCTGTTCAACATTAATTGACTAAAATCACATCAGAAACTGAGGCATGAAAAAGAATAACTGAAGGAAATTAGGCATAAATAAGCCTCCTATAGGCACTGAATTCCCTTGGAATCTCAACCAGTTCTCTTATACCATGCAGAACCCTGAGGATACTATACCTATCAATAAAAAGTTAATGCATTTAATGAAATATAGTCCCCCAAAGTCAATTTTACTATACAATTTAAAAATCAAAATTAGAAATTAAAAACATTTTTAAGACAATGTAGTTCACACATACACACAGATCTGACTATTCCTCTACTGAAAAGCCTGCATTATTCTGTATATAGTCAAGCTTTCGGCCTGAGGAATGTTTGCTCTTAAAATCATGTGTTGATTTTATTGATCAGTTACGTAGGGTTCTGGGGCACTTTATTGTCACCACCCATAATAAATTGTGTGGTGAATTATGAAGATCATAATTTCTATATGAATTATTTCCTCTAGATGATGTTCCCCATGAACCACAGGGTGGTAAGATTGAACAGAATCAAAATCCATGTTCTAAAACTAGTTTCCAAAATGGGCAGAAGAAATAGATGTTTCTGCCCCTTATACTCTTTCCCGTTCACTCATTTTTATTCTGATGATGAAGTACACTGAGCAGCCTTGAAGAATATATATAGTCATACTAATCTAGAGACAAAGGGAAGTGATCTCTCAGCCCCTTCCAAATCTAAAACTTCATAATTATCATTCTAAATATGAAATGCGATTTCCATGATTTATTTTCAGTACAAAGCTTCTGCATAGTCTTAATCTACACAGCTCAGAAAACTTATCACAGCTGCTTGATGATATTTAATTTGCTGTCCTGTTTTATGCTCCTTCCTGAGTTAGTGATTTCTAAGTGTTTTCCATCTTTTATCTGCTACTGCTCACATAGCGGTTTGTACATAATAATAAGCTTTGACTAAATGGATTTTAATTCCATGATATTTCTAAGCTCTCTAAATTGCTTTAAATTATATTGCTTCTATCATCCAACACATTTAATTGTATCTGTACAATTAATAAGCATAAGGCTTCTTCTAGATCTCTAATTAAGATAAGGGGAGGAAGTTCCCCTGGCATACGACAGGGCACCTGTGCCCATACAAAGACCAGACTAGTTATCATTATCCTATTTATAGTTCTTAAACCCTGAGCTCAGAAAAATTAAAATTTAGCTTATGTGAATTCATTATTTTCTCATTATATTTTATGAGCTTGGCAAAAATGTGGGGGCTTAAGGGTGAAGGGTAATGATACAAATTAAACAGAAACATTAACCAAGTCTAAAAATAGTGTAGAAGCAAAAATTCCTTCTGCTTTTCTCAGTAAATCACACAAAATAAGTAAGACCCAGGTAAAATTAACTCTAAGAAGCATAAGCAGGGGCAGATCCTGAAAATTCACTACTGGAGTTGTATACGTAAGTGGTAAATTTCGGCCCCAGAAGATAGCTGAAATACACTCAGAACTTGGATCATGGAAAACATGGCAGAACTTTAAAATTACCACATGTCCACATTACTTCAAAAGCAGATAAAGCTCCTGAGAAAATGAGTCAATTATCACTATATTCCATTTTGACATGTAAATCATCTTGATGATGTGAGCAGTCGTTACATATACTTGTGCCAGAGTCACATTTGGACTTGGAAGGGCTCACCTGCAATCTTTGTTTTCATTTCTTCCTTTTTCCAGAGTCTCTACTGACACCACGCTTGGCCCCCGGCAGACCCTTCACAGGCTGCATCCGTCACTTTGTGATTGACGGGCGCCCTGTGAGCTTCAGCAAAGCAGCCCTGGTCAGCGGAGCCGTGAGCATCAACTCCTGTCCCGCAGCCTGACACGGCAGAGCAAGGCTGCCCCCGTACAAAGTTCTTTAGAGCACTGAAAGAAACGCAAAGCCAGCCGGGAGGAACAGCAACTTTTCCTCCCAGTGGGAGCCTTCATCTAGTTGAACAGGACTTAAATGAATCGTCAGGGAATGGATGTTTATTATCTCTCGTTTGGGTTCTTACCTTGGATCCAAAATGTCTGCAGTGAACAACAATCAAAGGAGTGTCACACTTACTTGCATTGTATTATTTCCTGCTGGTGAAATTACTGTTCCTGTTTCTAATAAAATAGAAGGGATTCTAAATAAACACTGGCACACATTTGTAAGTATGGCTAGATTCTCAGATTCATCTTTCTTTGAATTGAATTACACCAAAATATCTGAGGTTTACTTTTCTTTATCCTGAAAACATTTACTAATTTACATAAAATCTGGAATTAGATGGCAGATTTGTTTTTAGTACTTTTGTTTAATCTATCAGGATAACAAGAATATTTAAAGTTTATAGCAGTTAAAAGGTTGAATAAAGTAAATTTCTAACAAATTATTAGAAAAATGGAAGCATAATTTAATTTTTTTTCTAGAGAAGAAAAAAAGGAGTTAAACCACCTTTTTCCCCTTATTTCTTTAAAAGAAAAATAAAACAGCATGAGGGGAGGCTCCTGTAAGATATTATTACTGTGTGTTCTATATGAGTCGTAGAAGACACTACAGCAAAGAAAGTAAGACATAATCATAAAATTCTATTCAAGAGTACAAAAGTTCTTATTAAAGGTTTTTTTTCCCCCACATAACTACACACAACTAGTATTATCTAATTTTATGATTTTCTTAGGTTTCTAGATTCATAAAGTCTAGAAAAAATAGCCTTGAATAGCTGGTGTGATATTAAAATACAGAAACTGAAATAAAAGAATACTACCCGAAAAGATAATCAACATTGAAGACAGAATGAGAGAAAATAGGCCCTCACAGAATAGGATTAAGGATATGTAGAAGGAATAACTTTTAGGGGTAAGGGAAGAGGGCATAAAATATTTTGAGGAATTACTAAGGGAATAAAATAATCTCTAACCTTGGGGGAAAATATATATGTAAATTTTATATATATATGTAATCCCCTGCTAGCCTCCTGTCTCAGGTACATTAATAATAAAGTTGAAGATATCAATGAAAATAGCTAATATCAATTCATAGAGGAATAACTATATGCCAACCTCCATGAGAAGCTGAAGTTGATTTGATCATTACATTAATTCTATGAGGTGGCATTCAGAGATGAGAAACTTGAGACTTAGAAAAGTTAGGGATATATTGCCGGCTGTCATTCAACTAGGCCAAAGAACCAGGTTTCAAAACAAGGGGCAGCATGATTACCCCCTTGCTTCCTGCCTCCAGAGAACTATCTGCCAGCTATCAGTTGTCCTCTAAAGCTGGAGTCACAAACCCAAATCCCTACAGAGCCAGAGAGTTACCATAAAGGAGTAAAGCTGGTAGGGTCTGACTGACAAAATCAAGAGGGCACTTGCCAGGCTTATCTAGAAAGCCAGCAGATGCTCAACTCAGCTGACTCTCACCATGAAAAAACACAAGTCTTAAAGGACCAGAATTTCCAACAGAAGCTGGAAATGTTAAATTTGGGCCATTTGGAATGGCCTGAGTTTCTGCTGGTAACTAATTAAATTAAAGCAACAGCAACCACAATACCAGGCTGACCAAACAAAACCTTGTAAACATATGTGACATCTAAACAAAAACTCTGAATCCAAGAGTGTAGAGCCTTAACAAGTACAGACTGAACCAGTGCTCAAAACACACTGCACCATCATAATATTCCCTCCATCAGACCCAAACAGGAAGAAGTGATTCTGAAACACCCTACCATTTTCTTTTTTAAAAGATTTTCCAGAAGCATCCTAGAGGGCCACCTAGTTCCTCGTTCTCAGCAATAGCACAAAGTAAACAAAACCAGCCCAGCTGCAGACCCTGTCTGGACCTACTTAGTGGTTCCTGCACGCATGTGCATGGACTCACATATATAGACTGAAAACACAAAAATTCTTCTACCTTCTCCACAATTTACAAAGCCACTTTGCAGCGTATTTCACATTCGTATACTTGACAAATGAGAATCTACTGAATCTACTGACCCATATAACTCCTGACCACCACACGATGACCTGAAACCGAATTTGCCATTCTTAAGAGCCTGATTCAGCTCTTAGATGGGACTCCATCTTCTTTCATCTTCTGTCTAGGGAGAAAAAAAAGTCATTATTTTTTTTCTTTTAAACATAGTATATCGGGATTTCATATAGAGAAACATGGGTTGGGTGCTCATAGTAATTTTGACCAATTATTGTTTTGGTCCCTGCCAGTTCAGAGCCCTTTCACAATGAAGAGGCCTCCCATAGCCCCAGTTTGAAGGAAGAGCCCTATTTAGGCCTGTGTCCTACCTCCTTTTGTCATGACTACAGCTGATTGGACAAGAATACTGTACCATAGCTTCCCAGTGAAGCAACATCCCATTATCTGGAGGTGTGTGACGATGAATTCAAATCATCAGATATTTTCTCTTAAAATTCTGGACTGGGAAACATGAAAGAATCAAGGACTTAGCAGTAGAGGCTGAAGCCAAAATAAAACTATTTGAAAGCATGGTTTTAAGTGTTTAACACACATTTATAAACACGCACTTTTAAAAAAGAAAGAAAAAGAACTTAGCATTTCCCATTCTCTAGATGTAGAATAATACATCTACCTGCCCGTTGTCTAGAACACACCACTCGATTCTCAGCCTGGAGTTTGTAGGTGGAATGTATTTCAGAAAATACTAGGATCTATTTGTTCTCTGGGCCCCCACATCCTTGTATGTAACATAGTAGTAGAGGGTGTCAGGTAGAGTCTTTCTATTTCTTTTAATCTGTGACTACAGCCCATAGCTGGGACCATAAAACAGTAAATACGTCACTTTTGAAGTGTGAAGTCAATCCCTTCTCCTTTAGGACTAACTCAGAGAAGCCATTTCAGCACAACCAGCAATGTAACATGACAATCCCCCAATATCGCGCATGCGCGCACACACACACACACACACACACACACACACACACACACGGTCTATATAAAGAGGCTAGAAGGGCAACAAAATGAGGCACCATCCAGAATGTAAACTCCATGAAATTGTGTCTGTGTTATTCACTGATGTGTTGTAAGAACAATGGAATAGCACCTGACACCTAGGTTTATGTTCAATAAATATTTGCTGAGTGAATTTCAGGAAAGCAGAATTTCCATAAAAGTTACCCCTCACCTTACCTCCCAGTGCAGTCACTTGTAAAGTGCCTGGGACTCTTGAGGGAAAAAAAAATCTGGTATTGATTCTCCCCTTGGGATCCCCTGAGCCCCAGGGATCTCTGATTGCTGAGATTGTAGGGGTAGAACAGGGAAAAAATGGTACAGCCCACCAGAGAGACAAGAAGCACTCCCTCAGATCTTTGGTAACCTTTCAAGTCCTGAAAAGTAGGGAAGAAGTTTGGCTACATGGATAAGGCCACTCCGTTTTTAAACTTCACAACACCAGAGGACATCATCCCCAGAGGACACTGCTAGGGGGCAGAATGGCCCAGGTGGCAGGTGCGGGGCGGGGTGGGGGGGATGGGGGGGGCAGGTAGATGAGTCTGAGGAATGAAAGCCTGTTATCATCTGCCAAGGTATGGGACAGGAAAAAGCACACAGAAGAGGAAGCTAGATGATATGACCAGCCAGAAGCAGCAGTTGAATCCCTCAAGGAGCTCCTGAAGTATAGTAATGGCGGCTGCTCAGCCCTGAGTGCCTCACCAACCTAGCCAGACCATAGTGCATTTACAGTGAGCTCAATCAGCTGCCTCAACAGAATATGTTTTAAAATGATCACATCTAAAGATGAATGACTAATGAGCTGATGTCATCCTGGAGGAAGGTTATGAAAGCATGATGCCCCCAAACCTGTTTACAGTCCCTCACAGAAAGCCCATATCTAGCAATGTAAGCAATGTAAGCAGCCATTTACTCAAGGCAGAGGCTTTAGAAGAATAAAGAATTCATGCTGGTAAAAAACTTACTGATTTATCCTTTTAATATGTCTTTATGATCTACAGTAATGTCTCTATTCTCATTCCTGATATCAGTAGTTTGTGTCTTCTTTTTTCCCCGATAATTCTGTTTAGAGGTTTATCGATTCTATCGATCTTTTCAAAGTACCAGCTTTTGGTTTCATTGATTTTTCTCTATTATTTATTTTATTGATCTCTGGTCTTTATTATTTCTTTCTTACTGCCTCTTTTGGGTTTTGTTTGCCCATCTTTTCTGTTTTCTTAAGGTGAAAGCTTAGATCATTCGCTTGAGATTTTTTTTCTAATGAAAGAATTTAATGTTTTATAAGCACTATTCAACTGTACGCCATCCATTTTGATATGTTGTGTTTCCATTTTCATTCAGCTCAACATACTCTTCTAATTTCTCCTGCCATTTCTTTATTCACGGGTTATTTGAAAACCTGTCATTTAAGTACCCGAATATTTGGAGATTCTCTGGATATTTTTCTATTGATTTCTAACTTAATTCTACTGTGGAATATACTTGCATACTCTGCATATTTTGCCTATTTTTCAATTTATTGAGACTTGCCTTGTTGACCTCAGTGTGGTCTATTCTTGGTGAGTTTTCCATGTGTACTTGAAAAGAATGTACAGTCTCTGCTATACTATCATTCTTCTTCCAGTTGTTGAAAGATGTTGAAATCTCCAACTATAAAATTGTTTCTTTTCAATTTTATCAGTTTTTGATTCATATACTTCAAAGCTCTGCATAAACACTTAAAATTGTTATAACCATTTTAACATTATGAAATGCCTCTCTTTATTCCTGGTAGTATTCTTCGTTCTAAAATTGTCTTGTCTATAATCAATATAGGCTATTCCAACTTTCTTTTGATAAATGTTTACATGGTATATCTATTTTTACCTTTCATATTTTTAACTTACATGTCTCTTAGTATTTAAAGTAAGTTCAAGTAGATAGCATCTTCTTTTCTAGCCAATCAGGGGTAGAAAATGACTCTGCCTAGTCATTGAAGTATTTCAACCTTTTGTAATTAATATAAATATCAATATAATTTGGCTTAAATTCATTATCTTAGTATCCTTTTTCCCATTTTCCCATTTCCCATAAAGAAATGACTTCTTTAGGATTGAGTGGTATTTAGTCCATTTTATCTCCACTATTGGGTATTAGCTCTCTGTTATTGTTTGTTTTTAGAGATAACTCTAAGGTTTACAATTTATTGGGATGCCTGGGTGGCTCAGTTCAGTAAAGCATCTGCCTTCGGCTCAGGTCATGATCCCAGGGTCCTGAGATTGAGCCCCGCATCAGGCTCCTTGCTCAGTGAAGAGCCTGCTTCTCCCTCTCCCTCTGCCTGCCATTCCCCCTACTTGTGCTCTCTCTCTTGCTCTCTCTCGCTCTCTTTGTGTCAAATAAATAAATAAAATCTTTTTTTAAAAAAAAGATATCAAGCCAGAAACTGGCTTAGGGTATTCAAGTGAAAGGATTCAGCTAAGTGGCAACCCAAATATAAACAAAGAAAACCAGCCTAAAACACATTAAGTATTTAGAACAGGCCTTTCATGATTGATAATCAAGGTGGATTAACCTTCATCTTGAATTATTGATATTAATGATCCACTGTGAGCAAAATGATCTCTAAAGTACTTTCTAATTGTGAAATATTATTCTGTCTTATCTATCAAACATAACTGATGGCTTATCACTACATATTTTACAGACGACATTGTGTCTTTTCCTACTAAAAGAAAATATTTCCACTATTGTCATCATCCAAAGGTGCCACCACTTTTATTTGTTTATCAGATCATAAGATGATACTGGCCCATTACCCTTGACCTAGTCAGACCTCTACAAAAGGCTTAATGATGCTATTTAGGATGCATTTCCTTGCTGCTTTGTGCGGGTGGCTTTCGCATTGTTGCATAGACAGTGATGGGAACATCAGTTATTGTAAGGCAATGACTTCCAGGGCATCTTCGGAGTTGCCTGAATAAAAGAGCAAATGACATGTGGTTAGATACTAAAAAGGAAATTTTTTCAGAGCAGCAAAGTTTGCATATCAACTGTTTTAAATCATTTTGAAATCTTTGAATGTCACAATATAATTATAACACCGTGGCACTGATGAGCCATTTTAGACTTAAGTTGCAAAGAAATTGTGGCTGTCGCCATACATTTAGTCACAGGGAATTCATAAATATAAAATAACCCTCTGCGTGATCATTTTGAAAGGTATGCAGTGATTGCTAAATGGCAAAAAAAGGCGGGAGGGAAGTGCATAGTTGTAAACATAGTGATAATACTATGGCAATTTATGCAATCACTCCAATTGAGTGATCTAAAACCTACAATGTTTGTGAAAAATATAAAACTGAACATACTATTCCATATACTATTCAAATGTTGATTGAATCTCAGGTTTAAAAGAATCTTTAAATGACATCTAGTCCAAAAATACATCCAGTGCTTGAATTTCTGTTCCAACATTCCCACCAGATAATCACCTAACCTCAGACATTTCTAAAGACGAGTGCTTGGTACTTCCCAAATACTTCCCAAAATAGTACTACATCCTTGAATAACTGATTTTTTTTAAGTACCTGCCTCATTAAGCTCAAATCTGTGTTCTAAAAATTTCCAAGATGTGAGAAATCTAACAATGTAGTATTTGATGTTTGCTATGGTAAGCAGCAGAAAAGTGGAACAAATCCTATTTGTTACAGTTTTCTTCAATTTGCAGAAAGTGATTTTGTTCTATAAAACATTCATACTCTATATTACTATCTCTCTGCTAAAAATCAAATCAAAGCCAAAGTAACACTAAATCTGAGATGGGGGTCTTCTTCATATTTGTAGCTTTATGCCTAGCATATAGTAGCCCTAAAGATTTGCTTGTTTAAATGAATGTTATCTTTCTTGTAACTATCAACAACAAAAACAACAACAATCTAGCTAAAAATGTCCAAAAAAAAAAGAATCGGTCTATCACTGAGACAGAGGTACCAAAAACAAACTACGGTAAGAAAACCTGGAATCTGCTAATACTAATTTAATAACAACAGTGTTTGTTAATATTAATTTAACGGTCCTGACTTCTGTCTTGCTGATATTGAACATCAACTAGAGCTGCTATTGATAATAGCCATTACGCATTTCCTCGGTCATTAGGATGAGCAGACCTTACCTAGTTGGTGACATCTCCTTCCCATTACAGGCAGCACTGGAGCTCAGCCCAGATTCCAGCCCAGTGGAAGAATCTCCTCCTTCCACTGGAAACCTCCTTGGCTGGGTCCCAAACCGAAAAGGCATAATTCACTGAAAACCTAGATTAGAAAGTTAAAATAATGGCATGGGGCTGAGTTGTCTTCAAAAAGCTCTTTGGAGACTTTAATGTTATTATTTTGTCATAGGTATTTAGAAACATTCTGAAAATGACATTTTAAAATATCTATAAAAGTATATAAATGCTATATTACACAACTCCCCCTTACATACAATTTGAAGTCTAGCAACAAATATAAAACAGCCACTAGATGGTAGAAGTAAACTGTGCCTTATGGTCAACATTATTGAAGTCTATTTCTGCTGTGTGAAAAAAAAACAACAAAACAGTTTGCTTGAAATGGGTGTTACAAGCAACAAGCTTGAGCCCCTACTTCCACTCCCCACTGCCTCTCTGCTAAGCCCTTCTTTTCCTCACAAGTATAGCCGAGCCTCACATCCTCCATGACAGCTTCCATTAACCCTATTCCTGATGGTCATTCATCTCCCCCACCTCTCTCCATTTACAGCGCAATAGTTAAGAAAGTGGGAGAGTTGGACAGACTATGTAATCCTAAGCAAGGTACTTAACCAAGTATGCTTCTCAAGGATAAATTGGGAATAATAGTATCTCCTTTCAGGGTAATAGTGAGGATTAAATAAGCTAAGACATAAAATGCAGTGCCTAACACATAGTTAGTGCTCAATAAATGTTAACTATTAGTCCCAGCAGATGCTACTGGGCATTATTAAATATATGTACACACACAGACACATGACATAATGTATATGTGAGACACACAATAAGTGTGATATACATACACACACACACACAACTATACAAAATAAGCTCTTTACTGGCTACTAGTGCCTCTACTCGGAACTCTTCCCCAGCCCACTGCTCCCCACTCCTTACTTACTAGGCCCAACTCATTAAGTCTGAATTTACATTTCACTTGCTCAGAGAAGCCTTCCATAACCACTCCATTATAGAAGTTTTCATAGCACTCTCTATTTTGGCTTTGCAACAGTTATCACTCTAATTCAGGATTTCTCAATGTGACACTATGCACATCTGGGGCCAGATAGTTTTTTGTTGGGGAGAGAAGTTGGCCTGTGCTTTGTAGATGTTTTGCAGCATCAAGGCCTCTACCTACCACATGCCAAGAGCACCCCTCCCCCAAACTTGCGACCATCAAAAATGTCTCCGGAAACTGCCAAATGTTCCCTGGTGGAGAAGGGGAAGAAATCACCCCTCTTGAGAACCAGCACCCTAATTTTTTGTAAATGTTTTTGCTTAATCATTGCCCCCCCCCCCGCCCAACTTCATGACTGTCTTTGTCACCACTGACTGAATCGTGAATACCTAGAACAGTGGCTAGGCACACAGTAGCTAATAACTATTTTGTATCAATTTACATGTGTTCAACAAAAGACAGGAAAAATGAAGTATGACTTATAACTGTTTTTTATGCCTAGAACAGTATTCTATGCCTAATAAGTAAGTGTTTATTGTAATAATAAAACTAAATTATTACAGTTTAGGAATTTGAATACTATATGTAATCGTTTTTATTATGTTTCCTTTATCAAGGAAAAAAGTGGTATGCTCAATAACAAGCTAGTAAAACTACAATAAAATCTATGGTTTAGAAAAATTATCTAATATATGTAGGTATTAAGTTTTAGTTAATTTTACCAAGGATACATAGACTTACCAAAATAGGCTGAGTCTGATTCCTGTAGAGGTGAATAAATCAACTGCTTCTACTGACCTTCCATAGAAGGCTGGAATTGCCAAAGGAATGATGATCAAATGTTCCAGTGACACCCAGAAATTATTACATCAGAAGATTCTTTCACATAGTTTCCTACCTGCTAAAGAATAAAATGTCACAATTCATAGCTCCAGCAGCTGAAACTCAGAATTGTCTCTAAAGTTTGACAGTCTTATTCTTATCACAGCCTTATTCTCCAATGATATGAAATATTTTAATCTATGAATGAATTTATATTCTAAACCTACAGTCTAATCTGTACAAAATCAAGAGATTCTTCTCACTTTATATCCCATTTTCCTCATTATTTGTATATTCCAGTTTTTCCCTTAACTATTAATACAAATTAATCCAATCTAACTATGACCTCATCCCACACCAAAGTCCTCAAACTGCCCTTTTACAAATTTCGCTATGACCCTTCCTACGTGGGATTCTTTATATCTTCTCCCTAATGCCTGGACTACCTCTTCTATTTCCTCAAGAACCTTTAAATTCCCAAATGACAGAAATAAAGACAATTGAGAAAATAAGAATACATCTTGTACTGTCCTCTTGTTCTGTTCTCTGGACACTGAGGCTCTCCTCTGTTTGTACCATCTCCGCCAAAGGAATGATGATCAATGTCCCAGTGACACCCAAAAATTATGACATCAGAATTCCTTCATATAGGTTCCTATCTGCTAAAGAATAAAATGTGTCATAGTTCATAGCCCCAGCAACAAGATGAAACTTATCTTCTGGACTGCCCTCTCTGCCCCAACTTCTGTAGCAATAGCTCACCTCACTGAATGTTATACTAAAGTATATCTTTAAGCCAGAACATTTCCCTTCAGCTAATCTTTTTTTTCCCATTTTCAGAGTTGATGACAAACTATTAAATGACATTAAGCATTTTTTTCATTTAATGAAAACCTTTTTTTACTACCCACATTTTCTAAGTTCCCACTGTTTTGTTTTCATATGATTTACACGACAGAAAGTTGGCATTTTACATAATTAAGTTGATGTTAGACAAAATCTTACCTTTACCTTCTTTTTCTTCCTAGGGTGCTATGTGTGAATAGTTGATCACAATTTTAGCTAAGAGAAACCATTTAACTGACTGTGTCATAGTTAGACAAACTGAAATAATTGCTAGCCATTGTTAGCTAATGTATCATTAGGACCTAAACATTTGATCCTTAGGATGGCAAAAATTTTTAATAGTTTACATTTTCTAGTGGAGATGGCTGTGGGAAAACAATAGGTTTTGACATGAGAATTAGGTTTGAATTTTAATACCATGTTAACTCTGAGACTTTGAGCAAATCACTAAAAGTTTGCCTGAAAAAATGGTATGAATTTCTACATCATAGAGTTGTTTTGAGGAACAAAAATCTAATATGTAATAAAGCCAATGTCTGAGATACAAAAATTCCATCAGCACACATTCTTTTATCTTTGTGCATAATTCTTGAAATCAGTGTTGAAGCATTGATTTTTTTTTTAGTCATCGATATATTTTTAAACTACAAAGTGAAGTATCTGCATGTGAAGTATTCATAAATTCCTCTCATTTACTATGATTTTTAACTAGTTATTTGGCACAAGTTGCACCAAGTTTCTTTTTTTGGTATGGGGGACACAATGAAATAAACCAAACAGTAGCCTTAATGATGAAACTTTCTAGCACTAGAGTAATAATACATCACAAAATGAACTTGACTCTCCAGCAGATCTTCACAGAGAAATGGATGAATATGTTAAGTATAGATATTGGGGGAGGGGTGTTGGAGATGGTGAAATCTCTAATTATTCTTTCTTAATCCTTATAAGCCTGAGAGTAATAATAATCTTTCAATCCTCAGAATATTGATCCATGAGATGCAGAAAAGGAGTAATGCTTGAACTTGTCATATCCTAAGACAATAGATCTATTACTAGGAATAATTCATTCGTACAACAAATATTTGCTGAGAATCCACCATGAGCCAGACATATGTTAAGTGCTGAAGATAAAACATTGAGCGAAACAAACACAGTGTCTATCCTAGTAGAATTTACAGGTTAGGGTAGTCTATGTCCTACACTAGGATATCAAATCAAAGTCTAAAGAACAAGTAGACATTAACTAGGTGAAAATGGGTGGGAAGTAAAAACATTGAGACAGTTGAGGATGGGGCAAACAGAGGAAACAGCATGTGCAAAGATTATGTGCCAGCAGAGAAGACAACAGAAAATATGAAAGGCCAGCATAACCATAGTAGAAAAAATAAGAAAGAAATAAGGTCAGAGAAATAAGTAGAGGCTAAACCGAGCAGGAACATAAACCCAAGTTAAAGACTTTATGAGCAAGGAAGCTCACAAAAGACTTTTACTCTTTCAAGAAACGTATTAGGTTTCATTGATTTTTCTCTGTTGTCTGTTTTCTATTTGATTTCTTCTCCAATCTTTAGTATTTCCTTTTTTTCTGTTTACTTTGGACTTAATCTGTTTCTCTTTTTCTAGTATCTTAAAAAGGAAGCCTAGATCATTGATTTGAGACCTACCTTCTTGATATAAGCATTTAATTCTATAAATATCCATCAAAGCACTACCTGAGATTCATTCCACAAATTTTGAAATGTTGTATTTTCATTACCTTCAGTTAAAAATTTCCCTCTTGGTTTCTTCTTTGACCTATGAGTTATTTAGAACAGTGTTATTTTGTTTTCAAATACATGAAAATATTCTAGCTAGTTCTTCTTTATTGATTTCTTAGATTCCATTGTTGGCAGAGAACATTTTTGTATGATTATAATTCTTTTATGTTTATTGAGACTTGCTTACGGTCGGAATATGGACTACCTTGATAAGTTCCACATACTCTTGAAAAGAATGTATATTCTGCTGTCACTGTGTGAAGTGTTCTATCACTGTAATTACTTGGTTGGTAGAGTTGTTCAAGTCTTCTGCATTCTTACTGACTTCCTGTATTCTTCTTTATCAATTTTTGAAATAAGGATGTTGAAATCTCCAAATATAATTATGAATGTATCTGTCTCTCCTTTCTATTCTGCCAGTTTTTGCTTCACATATTTTGAAGCTCTAATATTAGGTACCTAAATATTTAATAGTGTTATGTCCTCCTAATGAATCGATAACTTTATTATTAAAAACTATCCTTCTTTATCTCTAGTAATATTCTGTGCTCTGAAATTTATATAGATACTTTATCTCTAGTAATATTTATTTAGATACTTTATCTCTAGTAATATTCTTGACTGAAATTTATATAGATACTTTCTATTCATTAATTTTAGTATAATGTATCTTTTCCTGTCTTTTTACTTTTCACCTATCTGGTCTTTAGAGTCAACGTGGTTTTCTTATAAACAGTATATAGTTGACTTTTGCTTTTTCTTATCTACTCTGATGATCTCGGACTTTTAATTAGCATGTCAATTATTTACATTTAATGTGACAGATATAACTGAATTTGTATGCCCTCTTGCTATTTGTATTCTATTTGTGCTATCTGTTCTTTTTTCCCTTTTTTCTTATTCTGTTCTTTTGACACACCTGAGTATATTTTATGAATCTATTCTATCTTCATTATTGGCTTATTGCTTTACAACTTTTTGTTTTCTCTTTGGTTACTTTAGGGTTTATAGTACACATTTTTAACTTTTCTGTTTGCCTTAAATAACATTATTCCACTTCACATACACCAAAAGAACCTTACACTTCTGTATTATTTTATCATACATTTTACTTCTACATATATTATAAACCCCACAACACATTATAAGTTTCTCTTTAAGCAACTGTTTTTAAAGAAAAATTTAAAAACAAGTGAACTCTTTTATGTTTACCCACATATTTATCATTTTCTTGGTCTTGATCCCCTTCAGTAGGTCCAGATTTCCCTCCAACATCATTTTCCTTTTATCTGAATGAAGATTTTCATTTAACAGTTCTAGTCTACTAGCAATCAATTCATTCCGTTTTTGTATGTTTTTACTTCACCTCCACTTTTTTCATCTCCATTTTTGAACAATATTTTTGCTGAGTATAAAACCCTGTCAACAGTTTTGTTTTGTGGGGCTCTTTTTAAGTACTTAAAGATTTTGCTCCAGTTCTCGGACTTGCATTGTTTCTAAGTCTGCTTTTATTCTTAACTTTGTTCCTCTACATGTAGTGTACCTTTTTTCCTCTGGGTGCTTTTAATATTTTTCTTAGTCGCTGGTATTAATTTGATTATAATGTGCTTGGTGTGGTTTTATTCCTGTTTCCTGCGTCTAAAGTTTCATTGAGCTTCTTGGGTCTGTGGGTTCATAGTTTTTATCACACATGAAAACTTTTCAGATATTATCTCTTCAAGTATGTTTTTGTTTCCTCCTTCTGGAACTCCAATTACTGTATAAAAAGCTGTTTGAAGTTGTCCCATAGCTCACTGATCCTTTTTTACTTTCTTTTGGTTCTACTTTGAATAATTTCTACTGTTAAATCTTTAAGTTCATTACTCTTTTCATTTACAACGTCTAATCTGCTCTTAATTCCATCCAGTGTACTTTTCATCTTAGACATTGCATTCTTTTTTATTTCTAGATGTCTGACTTGGGTCTTTTATATTTGTCTCTTCTTAATCTTTCCATGCTTCCTTCTGCCTTCTTGAAAATATGGAGTGTATTTATATTATTTTAATGTCCTCTTCTACAATTCTTTCATTTGTGCCATTTCTTGGTTTGCTTTTACTGATTCCTTTTAACCTCATATGGAGTGTTTTCTACATCTTTGCCTATCTTGCAATTTTTCATCTGATGCCAGACATCGTGAATTTTACGTTGTTGAAGACTGGATTTTATTTTTAGTCCTCTAAGCACTTTCAAGTTTTTATCTGGAACACAGTTACGTGGAAATAGCTTGGCTCTTTGGAGGCTTGATTTTACACTTTTCCTGGGCTAGATGAGAACAGCCTTTCATCTATGGCTAATTTCTCTCCCCTACTGAGGCAATATCCTTAGTGTACTCAACACTCCCAGATATTACAGGGCTCTTCCACTAAAGATACTGGGAATGTAAACTAGTCCCAGCCTTGTGTGAACCCCCAAAATTGTTCTGCCTGCTTCTTCCCAGTGGTTCATTCCTCAGTCTCAAGTAGTTTACCCACATACATATATTGATCAGTACTCAGTTTAAGGCTCAGAAATTCCCTGAAGATCTCCAGAGCTTTCTCAATACACTCACTCCTCTCTGGCTCTGAAAATTCTAGCTGCCTTGGTCCCACAGAATTTTCAATTCTGTCTCCCCAACTCAGGATGGCTGCTGAGCTGTGTGTGAGCTCTGTTCATCAGAAAGAAGTTACTAGGTCTAGTCCATACTCAAGGAGAGGGAATGCTGTATTCTGATATCATGTCTGAGAATGCTTGTAATGTACTTATAAATGTTGTTCATCAAATATTTCTGGCTTTCTGCCTTCTGGAAATTGCAATTCCTGGCCCCCTATGATTACTCAGAGCCCATGTGACTAGTTTTGGCCAGTGAGTTAACAACAGCCATTAAATACAGTGCAAGATCCTCTTGAGTTGTCTTTCTCTCTGCCACAAAAGGCAAGAATGTACCAAATAGTGGTAGCTCAGCAACCCAGGTGCCAGAGTGAGATAAACATAAAGCACAACCACAGAGACCTACCGAAAGATATGGATCATGTGCAAAAATATAAACCTTCATTGTTTTACACCCCTGAGATTCAGGAGTTAGTTTGTTACCACAACTTAGCAAAATTTATCATGACCTAAACAGACTTAGGTCCAGACTTAAGAACTGCCATAACAAAAATCTAAAATATAAGTCATTAGCATAGTGGTCAGGCAGCAGGTGACAAGAAACTGTTATTGGAAGCTGAAAGGATAGTTATTTACGTTATTAGTGGCAAATATAGTGGGGAAAAACCTTTGCAAAACTCTTGTGATAACCTAGAAGACAGATTATTTACTAATGAACTTGAATTTGAGTGGAAAAGGTTAGAAGACAATATTGGTAAAATGGTGGTTGCTATGGTTGTGTTTGTCAAGTTATATGAAAGAGAGGAGACGGGCTCAGAAATGCAGTGTGCCAACAGGAATAAAAATGGATAGAGCCCCCACAAATTCTAATTATATTCAAGTGACAACTTGGAAAGTCAAAGAAGTATAATTTTCTTGGAACACATCTTATTCCCCCTCAGAACTTTGCAATGTATTTTCAACGTCTTCCAGTACTGAATGTTCTATAAATGAGTCTAACAAACCCTAATTGTTTCTTCTCCACCATCCCCCCCCTCAGACCTGCCACCACCTTTGTTTCTTGCCTGGGTGCCCACAGAATTCTTTAATTCTGAAGACCGAGTAACTTAACCAGGATATATCCTAGTGTTGTCTGTTCTATAGAAATTTTTCCATGGAACATGGTATATCCTTTTTTTTATTGAAGTATAATTAACATACAGTGTTATATTAGTTTCAGATGTACAATATGATTCAACATTTCTATACATTACCCAGTATTCACCATGATAAGCGTACTCTTAATACTTTTCCTATAATTCTTAATCCTGTATCCTTTTAATCTATAGATTTTCTTTCCTTTAGTATTTTTTATATCAGTAAGGACATTTCTTCTTCCGTTTGCTGTGTTCTCTATTTCAGAGGCACTTATTAATCTCATGTCAAACCATCTTTGTCTCTTTCATATATATTCTCTTCTATGAGATTTAATACCTTTGTCCTTTGCCTCAGTTTTCTCTGCGATTATCTCAAGCTTCTCATCTACATCAGTAATTTGATTTTCAGCTCTCTAGTCTGCCTCTTTGTGTTTCTAATTCTTCATTTCTAAAACCAATTCTTCTACTTACAGCTATAGTTTGAAAGGTAAGTTATATTTTTTTCACTGTTTTTGGATCAGAGGAGGTATATTATAACTCCACTAGAGCTGTGTATAACCCTCCAGGATGGCCTGGGTTCTGCTTGCTCTTCTGAGTTTGCTGAATATCTTAAATGAGGTCTCAGTCCATCTAATCAGGAGTGTATTGAACTCCAGGCTATGCTCAAACATATGACTTCAATGTGAATTCTTGGAAAATATAAACTCTAAAAAGTTGTTCTGCTTCTACTGAGGTCCTGAAATGGTGGTATATAAGGCTCTGCCTTGATTCTTAAGCAGAATTGCCTCTCAGTCTGATTCTCTCCAGACTGAAGTTATTAATGAGACTTGTTAGGACTTTCTTAATTTAACTCGTTCCCATGTATGAACTGTGCTCTATGAGATATAGAGCCTGCAGAAGCCAGAACACCAGATGAGCTGACACCATAACTCACTGCACACACCAACTAACATCACTGCCTACAAACTGGACCAAACTTTGCAAATTTTGGAAGCCCCAGGCTTTGGGACTTCAACCTCAAAATCTGAAGTGAAGTGTTGGTGATTCCAGACTACACTCCCATTGACTCCATGCTCACTAATAAGCAGTTAAGAGTAAAAGCTAGCAATTGCAAAACATTCTGGATTAAAAGTTGCCTATTAATCACAAGGGATATAAGTACCAAGGTTAAAAATATACAAATGGAAATGTGGAAAAGCCTAAGCACCATAAAACTAACCCATTGCAACTTCAAAGTTACCAGCGATCAGAGAAATATAGTAACAACTATTATTTGTCTTGGTGGAAGAATAAGGTGTTCTAATCGATCTTAATCACCACACATAATTGTACATATACTTAAAACTTTTTTTGTTTTAATTTAATGGAGATGGCTTCCTGGGATTTTGTAGTTCCTCAGAATTTTGTGGAAATTATTAATTTCAGTAAAGAAGTGGGGAGTTCTTAATTGAAATGTGGTCTAAATTGATCAATGAGTTCAGAATGTTTTTCAATGCTTGACAGTTTTTGATACTTGGTAATTTTCAGGAATGTCTGATTTTTTAGTCTTCTTCCTTCCATCTAATTTACGTAAATCTAATGCCTAGTTTTAATTTCATCTCTTCCACTAGACTTCTATTTACTGATCTACATCCCCACCCACTGAATCCTACTGAATTTACAGTCAGCACCACACAATATCGTAACACAAAAACCGTTTTAGTATTTTTTATGTATCTTAGACTGTAGGCTTCTTGGAGCTATATATTTGTCTTGATTTATTTTGAACACTCTATTTGGCCTAGAAGTTAATGTCGGGAGTATACAGCTTCAACGAACACTGCTTAGGTCTCTGAAGCGCTTTTTTGTCAAAGTGTCTAAACCGCCTCGTTTCGGTTGTAGCCTGACACGCCTATTTGTCTGGGGTTTCTTTGTGCTTAGCGACACTGTTTTCTGTTAGAAGAAAGGGCTTGTTGGATAGACGCACCAAAGCAGAGCGTCCCGAGGAGTCCGATTAAACGGAATTTGACCCAACTCCCAGGGTGTTGAGACTGTGAACAAGAACTAAACTTCTGATAGCCCATAGACACTTTTAAAGACACACATTTTAAAATCCCACTCCAAAGCCTAGTTACCCGCCAGTTACCCCGGCCTCCGGAGCTGCCGAAGCTCAAAGATGGTGGCAAGCAGCAAGACCTACGGTCCAGAGGCCCAGTCGCTATGGTAACGGTGGGACGCAAGTACCCTTGAGCGGCCTTCTGACGGAAAAACTTAGCTCGAGTGTAGAGAAGAGCGTAGCGACGCCAGTGACTTGCGACAGCAGCGTGACTTACGGCTACGCCACTCCTCCAGGCGCGCCACTGGTGGGCGGGGCTTGCCCGGGAGTACGAAAGTAGGCGCGGGTTTCCTAGTCCTCTGGTCCGGCCGCGCCGTAGCATGACCCAGTCGGTGGTCGTACAGGGTAAGCTGCGCGGGAGGGTGGGCACTCGGTCGCCGCGCAGCCGAATGGCCTTGTTTGTCACCTAATGGCTACTCTGTTTCCCTCTTCTCGCTGATCGCAGTCGGCCAGTGCGGAAACCAGATCGGCTGCTGCTTCTGGGATCTGGCGCTAAGGGAGCATGCCGCCGTCAACCAGGTACCGGCCCCGCCGCCCGGAGACCCCTCGCCTATCACCGAGGCTCGTCAAACAAGAATCAGTCCATTTTACCTCTTATCTGACCGGCATAAGGTGTATGGGATCTTCTCAGGGAAGAACAAACTGGTTTTTAAACGTTTGTTGTCGTTAAAACAAATCCTGGGCGAAGATCTCAGTCTTAAGGCTACCTGATTCTCAGGGTCTCATTTTTATCAGGACTGTTGTGAAGAGCGATGAGATAGTATTGGGAAAGTGCTTTGTAAAATAGGTAACATGTGTAGTAGTATATTCCTGAATTTAATCAACTTTAAAATGATCACCAGGAATCTAGACAAAGCTCTTGTTTGACGCACCTGTTCTACAATCCTATGGGGGACTCCTTTCTTCAGCACCCTCTGCTCAACTTAATCCATAGATTTTACAGCATTTATTTTTTAGGTAGGAAGAATCAGTCTAAGCACTTTATGATAACTTGCACTTTTGTTGTTATTCTCATAACCGAATACCAGCCGTTACAGTATTGTGAGATTATTAAATAGAAAGGATTTTATTTGGGAAAGAGGCAAAACTTAATCAAATGTTATAAATATATTTTTTTTCTTTTTAGAAAGGAATTTATGATGAGGCAATAAGCAGCTTCTTTAGAAATGTGGATACCAGGTAAGATGGGATTAAAGTCTATCACATAGCGTAATGATTCTTTTCATGTCATCTGATTGGGTGAGAATTCTTCAAAGGACAATAAAACAATGGATAACTATAAAGAAGTTGTCTGGCTTTTTTGTTTTTATCACGATTGAAAGCATATTTTTTTTCTCATTATTCTCATATCATTAATATTTCTCATTCTGCAGAGCAGGACAGTAGGTTTCCTTTTAAGGCCATATGAAGGAACAAAAAGAACCTTTAGTGTGCCTTCTCTCACTTTTATTTATTTTTAAAGATTTTATTTATTTGAGAGAGAGAGCATGCGGTAGCACAAGTGGAGACAGAGAGAGAGGGAGAAGCAGACTCCCTGATGAGCAGGGAGCCCAACATGGGGCTCCATCCCAGGACCCCAGGATCATGACCTGACTGGAAGGCAGACACTTAACCAGCTGAGCTACCCAGGCACCCCTCATGTGTCTTCTTTTAACATGACCTTGAAATAAAGTTTTACTGAAGGGGTACTGAAAGTTTCCTCAGGGTATATTGTTAATGCATTCGAGAATGACTAATTTTTTAAAGAAAAATATTTTTTTACGCTTCTGTGATACTATTTGTAGTTAGGAATATTTGTCCTATGAATAGAATGTGCTAAAAAGGAGATAAACAGTTGTCAAATTACTTTTGTTTATTTAATAAAGAGCATATGTATATTTTATCTGAAAGTAATTTTGACATTCAAGGTATGTCCATAAGCTTTTAATGTTTAATCATTAAGTTTGTGTATTTTCAAAATAATTAATAAAACTAAACTGGTGGACTTGAACTAAAAAATATATCATGAATATCCACCTTTATCTAATTCAGTAAAAATTCTAGTTCTAGTTTGAATTAGTTGGTTGGGTATTTGAGGTAAGTTATCTCCTAGGGGAGGCTAATTAGTCTCCACTTCGTTGGTGAATCCCAGAGTCTGGCCCTCAGACTAGCAAACTGAGAAAACTTGTTAACATCTTGAGAATGAGTCCATTGCTTTCCAGTACAGGCAGATAAACCAAACTCAAAGAGAATGGTAGATTAAAAAGCAGAAAGTAGATGTAGTAATTGACAGTAGGAACCATAACTCAAGAGCACCAGGTCTTTCTTTCCCTTCAAAAGCACTTTCTCTTCTGTAGGAAATCTACCTGAAAAGCTAAATAATAGAAGGTTGCTTGGTGATCGTGGAATCAGACCAAGGGGAGTTAGGTTATTACCTTAATGACTGATGTCATTTATCTTTATTATATGGAGATATCTATTATCTAGGATTCCCTCTTTTTTGCGAATTAGAACATCCTCTCCCCTAAATACTGTTAAGAGACTCAAATTTGCCTTTGTAGTACTTCCTTTTATGTGCTTCCCTTCTAACTGAGTTCCCACTCTCATCCCCTCTACTCTTGATGGTCAATCCATTCATTAAGTATTACTTAGTCGAGACTCAGCCGGGGACCTTTTCTTTCTTAATAAGGTGACTACGTAACTATACTCCCCTGTACTTTGTTTTATAATTCAACGTGAGAGCATTCTTATTTCCCCAATCCCGAGTTTATCCAAAAAGGGGAGATGAGTCTTGGCATTTTACTCTTCTTTCTATGTACTAGCAACACCTGCCAGCATCTGTTCCATGGTGGTACCAAAAAACCTTTAAAAAACAAGACCACATTTTGGTGTACACGGCTATATCTATTTGAGGAAATGACCATACCTTTTTAGTAGCATACTAGGAATTTACCTGTACTAGAGGTTAACAGACCTTTCCTGCAAAGGACCAGATGGTAAATATTTTAGGTTTTGTAGACCATAAGGTCTGTGTCACATCTGTTCGACTCTGCTGTTGTAACAGGAATGCAGGTATAACTTACTAGTACATAGGCAAGTGGGCATGGCTGTGTTTGAATAAAACTTTATTTAGGAAAACAAGCAGCTGGTCAGAGTTGGCCCAAGGACAATAGTTTACCAACCCAACCTATAGCATCATCTGTGCTCAATTCAACTTCCTTTCATATAGTCTTCTTGTAAGTTGTATTGACTCATACCCTGTGTTTGGTCATACATGAAGTTACTTTAGTTCAACATGAAATTCTAGGAACAGCCTTAGATACTCATGATATATAACTGGTATATCAGTTAATGTATGTTCAGCTACAATAGGAAACCTCATTAATGGTGGCTTACACAATACAAGTATCCAGTTAGCCCATCTAAAGAAATCTGGAAATTGGGTGATCTAGGCTTGGAGAAGTGCCTTAAAAGACCAAGGTACTTTCATTTCATTATTCCTATTATGTTGGCTTCTTGTCCTCATGTTTATTTTTTTAAACTATAACGTGGCAGCCTCCACTCCATGCATCACATCTGTATTCATGTTCAAGGTAGGAAAAAGGAAGAGTTGGCACCAACTACATCTGGTCCTCTTTATCAGAAAAGTTTCCCAGAATATCTCCCTTTATCTCATCAGTAAGAACTGGATTACATGGCCAGCCCTAACTACAAAGAAAGCCAAGAAAAAACACCTCACTTTTCAGCCTAAGGGGAGGGTAGGCAAGGGAGAAGAATAGGAATGGCACCTTCTACGTTGCCTTTTGTGTCTGCCTTACCAGGCCCAAGTAGCTATATTATATAAACGGGAGTTAACTGTATTACCTAACAGCAGTATTAGCCTTGGAAGATATTACGACCTTTTCTCATTTTTTATCTTTCAGAGTGGTTGGTGATGGTGGCAGTATTTCCAAGGGGAAAATTTGTTCTTTGAAAGCACGAGTAAGATCTATATACTTGGATTCTTATATTGTGTGTGTTCTTAAAATAACTATACTTCTGTAACTATCATGAGAATAAAATTTTAACTTCCCAAATTTAAAGTATTTACTAAGCCACATTTTAATATACATATAGTTAAGCAGACATTTATATCTACCTGGAACTTTAGGGGGAAAATTTTGTGCTTAAAGTAAAAACACTGTATCGTTAGCATTTTTTAATAAATATTTCAGGGGAAATACACGTCTGGGTAAATGATAACAAAAGGAGCTTTCTTAATTTTAAGCCTCAGACACATGCTAATGCTGGTTAATTTTTCATTTGAAGATAATGGAACGTTTCTTTTCATCAGTTACCATTCCCAGCACAAAGCACAGATCCAGCCACGTTATAGTGAATACCATACCCATGTAAGACCTCTTGAACAAAAATGCTTCAAGTCAGTAGCCCATATTTCGTCTTAACCTCATTCCAACAACACTTCTGCAATTATTTCTCTACAACAAACTGCTTTTTCCAGTTGTTGATTAATAATCTTTGTAACAAAAAAGAAAAGCAGTTTGGATGGTAGGAATTGAGACAATAAGGACCAGACCTGGAATTGTGGCTGGAAGAGTAAAAGGCAGTAGTGTTGTGGTACCTGGGAACTGTCTCCTTATATCTGTAATCTCTGATGTCCTTGGAAAACAAAATTTATTGGCAGAGACCATGTGCTTATAGGCTGTTCAGATGATTCACATCTGGTATATCCTGCATGCTATGGACAGTGCTAACATCCTAATCCAAATCTTACAGAAAAAGTAACATTGACATTTCTCTAGAGTGCTCCCAATTTGAGCTCTTTCCCACCACTCTGTCAGTGAGCAAGGTAGGAGGTGGAGGAAACACTATTGGGAAAGAATAAATCAGTGTGTCCTGTCACCTTTGACTTGTCCTAGAAGGTACTTTTCCATTTTTCCTTAGGAGTCTTGGTATTATGTGGCTGTGATCACTGAAGAGTCTAGGCTTCACAAGATAACTTCATGGTTAGGTCCTTCTGCTGTGTCCAGTATCACAGGTTAATGGGTAAATACTCAGAGTTTTGTAATCCTCTATTACGATTAAGGGAGAGCTCAGAGACCAGAAAACTATCACCAGGTTGCTCTGGCAGAAAACAATAAACATCAAATCCTGAAACAGTTGTGACTCCAGACCTTGGATGGTGGCGTGAGGAACCCAGAATAATTCCTCATTTAATTAATTTCCAAGGAAAAAGAAATCAAAGGCTTGATGTGACTAGAATTGAAAGAGTTCTATACCATGTCAGCATTTTAATGCTCAGTGACAATGACAGTGATGATTCTATGAAAACTGACTTCAAGAGGTGCTTGAATGTCCATTTGTATTCTGCCCGTCGCTTCCTTTGCAGGATTGCAAGGTAATGAGGGTAATTTTCCACAGATTATCTTAAATAAGTCTGTTTTGGAACAAGGCCATTATAAGCTAATTTTTTTTCTTTTTGTAATCTTACACAACTTGTAGTATACTATAGTTTGCCCATACAGTGAAGTCTCTCTTATGGTTGATTAGGTGTTAAAGTCAACATCTAGGTAAAACTTGCATATTATCATAAAATATCCTAGACAAACCCTAAATTGCCAGTAAATAACCCTATGTAGTCCAGTGTACATAAAATATATGTATATTGCTTGCTGTATATAAAATAGCACATTTGTAATACGTAATTCTGTAGTCTTTCTAATATACTTCTGTGATTGTACAATTAGAAATATTTCTGATATACTGGGTAAGACTAATTTCTTGCTTATAGTAGCATAGTTAATTAACTACACAAGCAGTTTAATTCACAGAATTTAAATGGGCATAAGTTGCAACCCCACGGTAGTTAGTACCCCATAAATATCGAACTTGACTATCTCCTCTCCATAGATAGGAGAGCAAAGGGTTTGGTGGTTAAGACCGAAGATTCTGCAGCCAGGCTAACCGGGTTTGAATCTCCGCTCGCTCACATACTAGCTGGGTGATCACAGCTAAGTGACTTAGCATTCCCAGGCCTCAGTTTTCTCGTGCGTAACACGGGGGTAATTATGCATAGGGGTGTGAGGATCAAATGTGATAATACACGTAAAGCACTTAGAACACTGGCATGTAAGTGCTTAAAGTCACAGCGTCACAAGAACTAAAAAGAGCCCATAAACCAAGCACTTTCTCTGTGACACTGAATCAAAGAGTTAATAGCTTTGTAGTATACTCGAAGGTTATTTCAGGATTTTTTTCAGCTTTTTAATTTAACTATTTATTTTACTTTTTCACTCCTCTTCCTCAGTGTAGAAAACAGGGGAGGCACAAAATAGTGAGGGTAGGGGTTTATAACCCTACTGCCAAGCTAGCCCTGCCTACATTTTGCGGTGATTCCCTCCAGTCTTTTCTGTTTTTCTTTCCGTACTTAATTTTACGTTTTATGTTCTCATTTTCTTCTTAGTAATACAGGTTGTCTCCCGTGTCGGTAATGTTTGTGATGATGAATGAGGTTTTCTTGGGCGTAGGGACCCTGTTGTCGTCTTTGACCTCTCTCCAGAGCCTTGGTTTGCACCGGATAGTTGAGTTTACTGATTTGAATTGGGCGGTTCTGGGCTGTGATTCATGAAGAGCAGCGTGGTTGTTCCTGGTGAGCAAGGGCATTAACATACCCTACATTTATTGAGAATTTTTTTCCGGTTAGGGCACCTTTTAAATTTCTGAGACCTTGTTCTCAAAACATTTACAATCACGTAGGCACATGAATAAAGGAATTGTTAGAAAATCAGTTGAGGGATTATTCAGTTCCTCCTGCCCCGGCCCCACGTGGTGTTTTGGAGTAGGAGAAGAGTTTCGAACCCACCTTTTAATTGTATTCCACCTCCTGAGCAAAGTGCAATTACTTTTTCATTCTTATAACAGATTCTACATAAAGATTCAGATAACGATTTGATTAAGCCTAAGCTATTAAAAAGAACAATGCAACTCTTAGGTCATAAATTCATTTACAGAGTTACTAGCTCTAAAGAAAAATACGCTAGTTCAATTTTATTTCTCTTTCTCAGGCTGTCTTGATTGACATGGAGGAAGGGGTAGTAAATGAAATTCTGCAGGGACCATTAAGGGATGTGTTTGACAGCAAGCAGCTCATCACTGATATTTCTGGCTCAGGGAATAATTGGTGAGAATATGCCATATGTAAAAATTGAATGTCATCTGAAAAAAAATGAATGATCTTTCCTTCATTCTAATAGGTCCTGCTGACATGAAAGCAAGATCTAACCTGCCAGACCTGCCTCTAGGCCTTTCGGCCCATCATCTTTTCCTGGATAAATGATGGGGTTTCTCAATACTGAAAAGCCATCAGTATCATAGTTCTTTCTCTCCTTTTTTTAAGAAAAAAATCGTGAAAAATGGATTTACTAAATTCCTTGTAAATTGATTCTTACATAATACTAATGACAAAAGTTTTAACTATTTTTATAAACTGTTCTCTTACCGATATTATTTGATTCTATCAACTTCTCCAGTTGGTCAGACTTGATAGGACTGATAAGAGGTGCAAGTCAGTGTCCCAGCATTAAGCTCAGCCTGAGGCTGTGTTTAGCTCTTAAATATATAACTGTCTGTTCTTCTTAATGGGGTAAAAAGCTTCAACAATGATCATTTGAAAATTTACTTTGAGACTGTTTTTGCTGTTTTTTAAAAATTAAGTAGCCTTGTTATTTGCAAATCTAATATTTACTCATTTATCTATTTGCAGTCTGTCCCTCAGGTTCCTAATGTGTAGTGATACCATTTTGCTAAAGCATGAATTTACTGGATCCCTGGCTGGCTCTGTCAGAAGAGCGTGCAACCCTTGATGTTGGGGTCGTGAGTTCGAGCCCCATGTTGGGGGTAGAGATGACTCTAATAAATAAAACTTTAAAGCATGAATTTACATTCTGCATTCCTAGAGACTCATCTGGGGAGAACCAGCCACTAAATGAATTCACCTGCCCACTTACCTGGCTTTTCACTAATTGTGTAACTTTTTCTGTAATTTTTGAGTTACACAACCTGACTGCATATCTGGGGAAGTCATTCAGTCATTTTTTAATCATTTTAATCATTTTTTAATGCATCAACATGCTCCTTGCAAATTTGATTAATCAAAAGGGCTTACAGAGCCTTATGAATATCAGTTTTCTATTGTGTATCATTTCAACTAATGATAACATAATGTGACCAGTGTTTTCTCCTATATTAAACCAATATGTTCAAAATTTTTTATTTTGAATGTCTTTCTAGTTGACCACATTCTGCTTTTTAATATAAAAATTTACTGCAGAGTTTATTTTAAATGGAGATGAGAAAAAACTATGTAACTAAAGTCTTATAATTATACCTTAAAAAAAGAGAAAAAGAAGATAAATTTAGAAAACCATAGTTTAATATCCATTGATAATGAGCTACTTTATCAGGATATTTGAGGATTATAGAGCTATATATTTGTTACATTTTCTATCTAGTATCTTTGAAATATCACAATATGATTTATTCCTATGAAACAAGAATTAATACAGTAAAAATCCTTTTTCAAATTTTTCTGTAATCTTTTCATTTAGATCAGAAATAATAAAATCTTGAAATAATAAATACCAGGGTGTAATTTATATTCTTTTTTTCAGGGCTGTGGGGCACAAAGTTTTTGGCAGTCTTTATCAAGAACAGATTTTAGAGAAACTCAGAAAGTCGGCAGAGCACTGTGATTGTTTGCAGTGTTTTTTTATAATACATTCCATGGGAGGAGGTAAAGTTATTCACTCATTTCCAGATAACAATGTGAAGTGTAAATGGGAATTCATTTTGCAAACAGTAGTCTGTTTTCAGACCTGTGCTTAATAAAGGTACAACTTTTAACACTGTATATGTTTGAGTATATACATAACTGCTTCTTATTTTAAATTTTTGTCAAAATTTGTTGCTATTACCATTGTTTATAAATTGGAGCCCTTTTAAGAGTCAATACAACTGAATCTGAAGTTTTTTCTTCTTCTACTTTTAGTTTCTTTTATAAAATTCCCAACTATATTTCAGTATATGTGAGCTTTCTGGGAATGCTGACTTTCTCCTAAGAGTTTGCTTGTCTAGTCTCATATCCCACCTAGAAGCTAAGCACTTCTGGCTTGTTCAAAGGTATCCTTGCTAAGTAATATCAGTACTCTTTAACTGCCTTACAAGTTTTCTTTGTGTGCAATAAGAGACATAGATAAAAGAAATCCTTTTCGTCAGCTCCTTTAAATCATTCCTTACATAGCAATTACCTTGACCCAGAATAAATGATCTGCATTGCTTTCTTTCCCCAGGGAAGCCTGTACCTTGCAAATGAAGTATTTTGCTCCTCTGTTTTATGAACTAGAAAAATATATTTTGCTAATTTCCAATAGGATTAGTGATTTTTAAAAGAAAGATTTGCCATGCTGTTTTTCTCAGATTAAGATTTTATGTTCAGCAGGTTATATATATGGATTTTTTTATACATATTATTCAGTATGATAACATTTTAAAATTAAAGTTACACTTGCTATGTAACCATGCCTTTAGAGGACCATCATAATCATTAAATTAAGAAACAAATTTTCTTTGTACTAGTATAATTAACCTGCTAGTTTGGATAAGTTTTCAAAAAACCAGTTTGATTTATAGTTCATTATGATGCCTTTTTTAATCCCTCTATTACTCAAAATCTCAGAAGACTATACTTTATTCATAATTTACTGGCAAAAATAAATAATAGTGAAGTTTATAAAGGGTCTCCTTTCCCATATCTAAATCCTAGCCTCTCTCTTCACAGAGAATCAAGTTTGCCTATGTCTTTTCTTCCAAATATTTTCTATGCCTTTAAAAGTATGTGTGTGTATTTTAACATAAGATCATGCAATGCATATTATTCCAACATTTTTTCACTTTATATCTTTCCCGAATGTCTTTCAATATCTTCTATGTGTCCTAGAATTCAGTTGTGTTAATATATAATAACTTTTGAAGTCCATTTCCCATTAGTGGATGTTGTTTATGGTATTTAGTTATTACAAACAATCCCCACTTGAACACCTGGTACATACATTTCTGCTTATTTTTGCCCCAATAGCTGTAGGTAGTACTCCCAAAAAGAAAGTGGGACCAAAGAATATGTACATTTTAAATTTTGATTGATATTAATAAACACTTCCTACATTATTTCACCAATCCATACTATTAGAAACAATTTATACAGGTTTATTTCCCCACACTGTCACTAATACTGAGTATTATAAAACATTAATATATTCAAAATTAAATTGTTTTAATTTGGATTTGTTTGATTAGAAGAAGGGTTGAGCATCCTCACATCTATTCACCTTTTGATTTATTATGAATTACATATTTATATACTTCACCCATTTTTCTGTTGTATTATTCATGTTTTTTTGGTTGTTGATTTGTGAGACTTTTTTTTTTTTAAGATTTTATTTATTTATTTGACAGAGATAGAGAGATAGAGACAGCCAGTGAGAGAGGGAACACAAGCAGGGGGAGTGGGAGAGGAAGAAGCAGGCTTCCAGCGGAGGAGCCTGATGTGGGGCTCGATCCCAGAACGCCAGGATCACACCCTGAGCCAAAGGCAGACGCTTAACGACTGAGCCACCCAGGCGCCCCTGTGAGACTTCTTTATTAAAGAAATTTAGTCCATCATCATATATGTTGGATATTTTTTTCTTAGTTTGCCTTTTTCATTTTGTTTCTAGGTTTTATATATGTATATATTTATATGTTTTTGTCATTTTTAATGGAAGCAAAACTGTCTTCTATATAATGCTCTGGTTTTTAATATATGTTCCTACCAAAAAAACCTATAAAATTCCAAGTTCCTCACAATTTTATTTTGAATCATTTATGCTGGATTTTTTTTTTGTTTCTGTTTTTGTTTTTGCAATTTTAATCCTCAGGAACAGGATCTGGACTTGGCACATTTCTTTTAAAGGTGCTTGAGGATGAATTTCCAGAAGTATACAGATTCGTGACGTCAATTTATCCTTCTGGTGAGGATGATGTCATAACCTCGCCTTACAATAGCATCTTGGCAATGAAGGAACTTAATGAGCATGCAGACTGTGTGTTGCCCATTGACAACCAAGTAAGAAATGACATCATAATTTATGGATATATCATATATACATTCAGTCTTGTGTTAATGCTTATATATGCATAGGAAACATTCTCTTCACTTTTCAGTCTTCCCATCTAAGAGGAAAAATAAGTTTAAATTGTTTTTCTTTCTCTTCTTTCCTTCCTGGTAGAATGTCATCTATGTCTGCCCTTGCTAATAGCTTCTCTCCCAATATTTTTCCTTTAAGTCTTTATTTGACATCATTAGCAAAATTGACCTGATGGTGAATTCTGGAAAGTTGGGCACAACTGTAAAGCCAAAGAGTCTGGTTACTTCAAGTGCTGGAGCTGTTAAAAAGCGGCACCAGAAGCCCTTTGATGCAATGAACAACATTGTGGCCAATTTGCTNNTGAACCTAACAAGGTAATCCTATTGATGGCAAAACTTAGGACAGTTTAAAAACTTCACTTGGCCTCTGATGATGCTTGCAGTAGCATTTTTGTAGTAGCACTTTTCAGTTTTTCTAAGTCGTGGGAGCTTCTTTCTATTTTATTTTATTTTGTCTAGTGTTTTCAGATCTTGGAGTGATAGACCAGAATTTTAATTTCTATTACTCCAAAGCAGCATTTTCCCAGGTGCATTCCAGAGAATACTAATAGGTGTTAAATGAAAAAGTTGGTCACAGATAAACACTTGAGAACTTGGTTAGGTAACAGTAAGCACATTTTTTTGGGGGGTAGAATGTCCTCATCTTTTAAAGCAGCTAATACCTCCTTATTGTTAGTTGGTCCAAGATATTTCCTTGGCTTTGATCTAGAAGATTGCTTTGGCATTATTATATTCCAAATTATATAGCACATTGGGCAGACCCTTGAGGAACTTAGTGAAGTTTATAGAATAATTAAATAATTATTGACTTGTACGTGTTTAACTCAAAGTCTGTTTTAAGTAAGATATTTTTGTGTATGTAATGTGCAACACAGTCGTGTGTTGGTTACATGTCATATAATCCACAAATAAGAATTGCTATAGATGTTGTGTGTTAGATTTTAATGACCTTTCTACATGATATTCATGATACTAAATTTCACTAATACAGAAAAAAGGAGCATATATTCTCTACTGAAGAACAGTGTACAAAAGGATTTAAGAATGTCCGCTGAATGAAGTTACAAAGTATAAAATTTTAACATTAAATTTTTTTCTCTTGCTTTAATGTTAATTTTTTAGCTCTGCAAGGTTTGAAGGGTCCCTTAATATGGACCTTAATGAAATCAGCATGAACTTAGTTCCTTTTCCTCAATTGCATTATCTTGTGTCAAGCCTAACACCTCTATATACCCTGGCAGATGTTAACATTCCTACCCGAAGGTAAGATATAGTAACTATTCCAATGACTTAATAATTTGAATTACTTTTTAAAAAATATTTTCAGTTTGTAGTAACTGAGTATTTTTTCATGTCATTTTCTCTGTATCATTTTCATTATTTAAATGCTTTATTTACAAGTCATTGTTTAAAAAGTCAATATTAAACTATTTGACATTAAATCTAAATTTTTAAGCTAATGAAATTCATAGAGATTTGATTTTTATTGAAAATGATTTCAGGACTTTGACGTCTGACATACTTAAGTCTGAATGCTAATTCTGTCACTAGCTACAGGACCTTGGGCAGGTACACCTACCTCATATGCTTGTTGGGTATATTGAATAAGAGTATCTTTAAAGCACCATAGAAGTCTTTCCATTTATGGTAGCTGCTGTATTATCATTTCCAGAACACTTTGTTTTGTAACTGTGTGTCATTTTTAAGCATAAAACTTAGTCTACTTAACAAAAAAGTGTAGTTGAAAATATTCTGAGCATATACAGTGATGATAAGCTTGAAAAGGTCCCACTGGCATCCACAGTTGACTGAGGGAGAAGGTCCTGTCAAGCTCTGTAAGAGGAAAGTATGTAAATGATAAAAACCGGATTAAAGATCTTTTTTATAGTTTAAATTTTGGCAAAATAACAATTCTACACTGTAAATGTCACAGTGCTAGTAACTTTTATATAAGCTGTTAACAAATAACCAGTTATGCCAACTAATAGATGGCACTCTTTCTGCATGGGACGCTGATGACCTTAAGTTAAGCAACTTGCATGGTATATGGAACATGGTAATCATTCACTAAATATTCACTGTTATTGTCAGCCCCGCATATTAAAAATTAGTGTATTTAAATAAAATGTGCATCTTCAATAGGGACACATAGAATGTAAATTGGTGCTAAACTATTTACTGTACAATAGTGATAATCAGACATTTTTACATTTAAAGTTAATTCTTAAAAATAAAGACAGGGAATTTCTAATTAAGTTCAGCATAAAGAAAAAAATGTTTGACTTGGTCCTTCAACCTGAATATTTCAAAGCCAATTAAATTTCTTTTAATCCTGCTTTTGGCATATTTTGATAAAAATCATACTGTTGCAGCATTTTGTATTCATATAATCATAGTTTGTAACAAAGGTTTATTTTTAAAATGTGTTTGTGAAAATGTATAAGGGACTTTAAAGATTTTACACTCTTAGGGAACTTGTCACAATGTTCTTTTTATTTTTGTGTTCTTTTTTCCCCTTTTTCTGCTGTACTATAGATATCTCAGAGGCTGTCATATCAGCACATATACTCATTTATCCTTCAGTAAAATAATAAATTGTTTTGAAGCCAGTTTTAAAACTCTTTAATTTCTTATTAGTAGTAAGAATGTTTTTTGTTGTACCTTTTATTAATAAATGTCAGTCCTGTACCTCATCCCATTTTTATCAAATGAAAATAAGCACATATGAGAAGTGTGTATATGTTTCTTGAAATTCCCTATTTCTAATGTAAATAAGTATCCCAAAATTACAAAAATCTCCTTACTAGTTTTTATATTTTGCAGCAGAGGATAAATCAAGAGTTTGCCCACTTGTTGTATACTGGTTCTTATCCTTTTTTGGGTTTCCTTAACTCCATAAAAATGCCCAAAAGCACATACACACCAAAATTTTGAACACAGTAGAGATTTACGAGCCCCCCACAGCTCACCATTCCCTAAAGGAATCTTCTATTCTTCTTGCTGTCACATACCCAATATCGAATGTAAGCTCCATTAGAGTAGAAATTTTTGTTGTTCACTGCTGGATCTCTGGCACTTAGAATAGTGCCTGGCACACTGTAGGCGTTCAGTAAATATCTGTTGAATGAGTAGGTAACACGGTGTGAATTCTGCAGCTCTTCCCAGACAGTCTGCAGACGCAGCATCCAGAATCTAGAGTTACCTAGGGAGCCTAATTATATTTGTACTGAATGACGTGGGATTTAAGAACCAGGCTGGGGCTATATTACAGACCTAGGATCCTGTGTATTACTAGATAGAAATTTGTTAGCACCTTTTTCTTCCTCTCTTTAAGTAAAGGATAAAACATGTCCTCCTCTCTTCTCATATTTCTCATCAAGATTGTTTTGAGAAAATGATAGCTGAAATGTAGAATGTGGGGGCACCTGGGTAGCTCAGCCGTTAAGCATCTGCCTTTGGCTCAGGTCATGATCCCAGGGTCCTGGATCGAGCCCCGCATCGAGCTCCCTGCTCGGCGGGAAGCCTTCTTCTCCCTCTCCCACTCCCCCCTTGCTTGTATTCTCTGTCGCTGTCTCTCTCTCTGTCAAATAAATGAATAAAATCTTTAAAAAAAAAAAGAAATGTAGAATGTGTCTGTATGTGAAGTTTATTTACCTGGAGGTGACTATCTTTGCATTTTGTAGTCCTACGTAGAAGAAATAATATTTTGTATGAGCAGTGATTCTTGCATTGTTCTAGGTTGGATCAGATGTTTTCAGATGCCTTTAGTAAAGATCACCAGCTAATTCGGGCTGACCCCAAACATAGTCTCTACCTCGCCTGTGCCCTTATGGTCAGAGGAAATGTACAGGTTTCAGATCTTCGCAGAAATATTGAAAGGTTTGATTTTATTTTTTCATGATAATTTATGTGTACTGCTTGTGACCGTGGAGCATAGTAGTTCAGAGGGCCTCTCTTCAGGTTCTAGCATGCCACTTAACTGTAGTGTGAAATGTAAAATAAGAATAATGGTACAAAATTGTTATTTATGAATAGTGAATGATGCAGGAGATATTTTATTTTCTGAAAGTGTTCAGAAAATTTAACTACGGTTGTTTTATTACTACCACTGCACTGCTAAGTTTTATGTTTTACTATTTTTTGACAGTCTATTTTTCTCTATTTTTCAATAGAGAACTACTCTATTGAAGTACAAAGTAAGGAAAATTGTAATATTTTCATCTCTTTTTCATCCCCACGTTTAATGTCCTCCTAACTAAATGCCCCTTAGCTCACTGTCAGACTGTACCATGGATATTGCTAATAGTAAAAATTAGATAACTTACATTATATACTGAGCAATTAGAATGGCACCATCAGTAACATCTGCTGCCATATATGGCAGGTCCTTTCAGTACCTTCATTCTCACCTTTGGGTTTTTGTATCTCAGATTAAAACCTTCTCTACAGTTTGTCTCGTGGAATCAAGAAGGCTGGAAAACCAGCTTGTGTTCAGTACCTCCTGTGGGCCATTCCCATTCATTATTAGCTCTAGCAAATAACACATGTGTGAAGCCTACCTTCATGGAACTGAAAGAGAGGTTCCTGAGGCTCTACAAGAAAAAGGTAATTATCAGCACACCTTTGTAACTGTGTGTGTTTATTTTGGCTATTTAAGATGTCTCCTCTCAAATTACACTATTACAGATCGGGGCAATCCTGACTGCTATATTCACTGTACTGATTATAACTGGAGAGGTTTATTTAGACATCTAAAGGAGAAATGTCATGAGTTTACAGGATTGGAGTTCTCTCCTTTCTCTTGTAAAGCTGAGTAAACTATCATTTTAATAAAGAATTATTTATGTTTTAGGATAGTTACATATGTATTAAATTTTCTGAAAATGGTCAGCATTATCCAGTTTTTTATTTATAGGCTCATCTCCACCACTATCTGCAAATCGAAGGGATGGAAGAAAGCTGTTTCATGGAAGCCGTGTCATCTTTATCAGGGCTCGTAGAGGAGTACAACCAGCTGGATGCCACGAAGAGCATGCCTGTGGAAGATTTACCTAGACTAAGCATAGCTGTGTAAAAAAGAAACCCCAAATACAACTTTTACGTTTCTTAAGTTTACACTGGTTTTTGTCACCTTTTCTTTCTGTTTCAGAATTTTTGTGATTCAGAAAACCCAGTTTGCACTTTTCCTATTAGAAAGCATTTTTGTCTTAAAAAAAAAAAAAAAAAAGAGTGATTTTCGTTTCATCACAATTTGTGGATGATACCAGTCTGTGAAATTAGTGAAGTCCTAGTACCTTAACTTCAAATATTTGTCTTCAGAAAATTCCCCTTTTCTAAAATTGAGAAAACAGAGTTCTTCAATATTTTTATTTATAGTCTCGTATTTAGGCATTTATACAATAATAATCATGTCTTCAATAAAATCTTATAAGGTATATTTTTTTATTTATTTATAATTTATTTTTTCATATTCTGTTTAAATTCTCCTGATCTTTTAAAAGCAAGTACGAGGAGTAGTAGAAGAACACAATATAAATACTTCCGTGTAATACCCACTAACTTTTCGGGGATAGCTGTAAAGGAGGTTTTGTTGCTGCTTTGGGTAACCACATGTTTGTACTCAATCACATTTATTTTACATTTATTTTAACATGTATATGTATTAAATTATCTTTAAATATATAATGCTTTTTTATTAAACCAGTTGATTTTATAATAATGTCCATATTTTTAAACAGTATTGCTTGTTATTATTGGTTTTGCTTGTCACCATTTATATAAGCATACGGAACATTACTTAGCTTGACCTCATCTTCCAAACCTTATGGGAAAATGACTGTAATAGTCTATTGAATGTGTTTCAGTGATCATAATCTCCAGTTATAGTTTTAACATTAATTTATCTTTAAATATAATTTATATTTTAAATCCATAGGTGGATTTATCATTTAAAGAAGTAACTTTTAGGAACAGTTTATTTTCAAGCCGAAATAATCTGTGCTTTCTTTAGTGTTAAGTTTTTAAGTTTCTTTCATTTTCAAAGTAAGGATAATGCTCTTGATCTTTATCTTGAAAATTTCATTTTTTAGTATTTGGTATAAAAACTTTTAGATTACAGTTGTCAATAATGGCCAAAGAAGTTCTATTTTCTTCTTTCAAAAGAAAATAAACTGATAGGATAGGGGAGTGGAAATTATATTTGCAGTTTCATCTTATTCCTATTTAAGAATTAAGCCCAGAATCTTGCTCACATGTAATGATTATCATCTGATGGAATCCTAGGCTACACTGTCAAAGTACTGATAAAAGTTTTAAAATATAAAATTTTAAAAATGTTCTAAATTTTTTACACATCTTCAAAGTATTCATTCCAGATTATGGAATAAAATGTAAATTGTATAATTTTTGCATTATGTATGGAATATGTAGATGGAAGCAACCATCTGTGTATTTCATAGTTTTACATTTTAAAGAATTCACTTAAGATTTTTAAGTCACATATATATGTCATATATATATAATTTATATGTTTATATTTTGGTGCAAAAAATTTATATTAAAGCACAGGGACAAGACCTGTGAGCAGAAAGCTGCACCAAGTTTTACATGTGTTTTTAAGAGAACATTTTTAATAGCTTCTAATGCCTTAAATACAGTCATCTGAGAATAGGTAGGTATTCTTCCCTTTTGTAAATCAGTACGGTAGATCTGCCACCCTTTTAAAACCACTCTAATTTTCTTATGTAATGACATGATTACCTGAACTTAACTTTTCCCATATATACTAGGTTTTATAGGATCTTGAGCTCAGAAAATACATCTCCTGGATCTCTGCAGTTCCTTTGACATACACAAGATGTAATCCACAGCATCTTCCATTTAAATGACCCTTCATTTGGGCAATCAAATTGAATGGTAATCATTTTAGACTTATTAGGGACACAGCATCTCTTATCCAAGCATACTCCACAGAAAGTGGGTTTATAACTCTGAGTGCTTGAGCATCCAGAAAAGACAAATTTTTCAGCTTTGAGGAGTTGGAAAGTAGGTTGGCACGTTTTTCCTTTGGGGATCTGAAAAGGTACATAACATTAAGAAGACATTCCTTAATGTGGTTGCAACGGTTTAGAAAAGTGATACTCTATACAGAAACACAGAGATCAATTATTTCCAGGATATTACTATTTCCCATTTAGTGACTTTCAGCACTCTCTTTTCTACCTTCGAAATCCCCTCACCAGAGGTCTGTCCTCCCTGTTCTTGTTCCATCATAGTATAGGACCCGCTCCCCAATCTGTTTTGCTATCCACTCTTCACTTAGTTCCATGGTTTCCACAATGAAAATTTCTCTGTCTTATTTAACATCAAGGGCCATGTCATATTAAAGGTTTATTTACTACCTAAGACTTAGCAAATTCCCTAAAACAGCTCAGACAGTTTTGAGTGGATGAATAAATGAATACGTATCTTAATCCCTTTAAAATTGAGCTGTCAACTTCTTAATACAGTAGGGAATAACCTGGAGATGAGAAGACTTTTAACATTCCTAAAACTTACTCTTGAGACCGTAATCTTGCCTCGTTCTAGAAGTAGGACCAGGTCTGGCTATACCGAACAATTCTAAAGTATTTTGTCACAGTCCTTCGGCAAGTTTACCAAGTAAGCACAAAGCGTTTTGGAAATGGTGGTTTCCCCTCCACTTGGTGATCTATAACCAAGGTCAGAACTTCTCTGATGTTCATAATGTCTGTTTTTATAATTATGATGTAGCAACCAGAATCTTTTATCCATTGCCTTGACTCCACTACATAAAATTAATATATATTTTTTAAAAATCTGGAAAGGATCTACTTTTAAAAAACATACATGTTGGGTGTACCAGAAGTAATCAGGCTGATCAAGACCCACATTGTTAAGCTGTTAGCATATCTAGAATCAGCAGGGTAATATTACCTCTCCACTTGGTAAGATTTTCCCCATGAAGTGCAGTTAGATTAATCTTTGTTTTCCTCTGAGATGGTTTAAGAGTTACAGTGAGGTGATTTTATAAGAATCACATACCATCTATCCCTGTAAAACACACGGGCACTTTTTGGGAGTCTCTTAATATTGAATTACAATGAAGTTAAATCTAATTAAATGTTACCTTTACTCTCTCCGATATATTACTATCACAAGGTTGAATATAACACAGTCTTCTCTCTTTTCTCATTTCGCAGTTGCTATTTTCATTGGTGACCCGATCGGATATTCCCATTCCACATGTTCTGGAGCAAGGGGTCCACTTCGTTGCTTGTACGAGACATTTTCTTTTCCAAATAAGTGGGAGATTCCTGTAAGCTAAAATAAAGGGGGGGAGAGTACATGTGTATACATGTATGTACTCTGATAGACCACTTTTAATCATTATGTTTCAGCTAATAGTTAATAGATCAGAACCTTTTACCTGATTACCTGAACTTAACTTTTCCCGTTTCTGAGTAATGTGACTCAGAATAAAATAAGCTTATGGTCTAATTCATCATTCTCTTTTTCCCACTTTCCAAATTACCTTTCAATCAAGTGTGACAGTCCAATTTCTTAGGAAGAATAAAAATACTTTATCTTGGAAAATCTGAGTAGATGCGTCCACATGCCTCTGCTTAGCTCATCTAGAGAGGAAACTACTGTGTTTTCTCTGGTTCTTGCCTCTTGCTGGATATTATTTTCAACAATGAAATAGACATTAGTAGGATTAAAGAGTTCAAGATATTAATCAGAACAATGTCCTAATGTTAAATTTCGTATTATGTTAAAATCTAAAATACAAAAGTTACATTTGAGAATAAACTTGAGGCCATTTTTCCTCCACTTGTTTTAATCTAGTCTTTTAGAAAATTCTCTACATTACATTGAACGAATCAAAATAATCATATACTACATCATGGCAAATCTGTAATCTATTTTATTCATTCAGCTTAATTGCTATGTTCCCTATAGTATCAGGCCCGTTGTATTCATCCCACTGGCTAGCCATTTCAAATCACTTCTAGAAAAAGACGTGGCAAGGAAAAGATGAATAGATCTATGGGTGGCTGCGTAAGTTGGTGGATAGATGGTGATTCCTGCTTAGCAGAAGGGAGGGGAAGGGGATGAATAATGAGAATACAATGAGTCCATAATAATTCTTCCAACTTATAAATCCATTGGGAGCTTCTTGTTCTGCTCATGAATGAATCAGGCTACTGCTTCGTTTTAAACAAACTACATATTGGTTTGTTGTCTCAAAGCATTTCCTTAAGGTTAATATGCATCCTAAAATAGATGCTTGGAATAAGGTTGTGATTCGAGTCTGAAGTTGAACATAGCAAAATTCTGGCTACATTACTTCAAAATGCCAATTTAAAACTCTGAAAAGACACTCCCCCCCCCAACCCCTGCAAACCGCCTTCTTGATAGGAAATATCAGTCACTTTGAAGTATCTGCTGTCTTCGAATAAAATGATACTTTACTGCTTTCAGTGTTATTACAGTAGGATCTTGCGACTGCACAAGAAACAGAGAGAGGAAGCAGAAACATGAAGATACCTGGAAGGTAGACAACAGTTTAAAGACCTCAATGCAGGAAGCAGATTAAAAGCCCAGCACGCATCTGCAATAAATAAAGGTAGGTCAGATGATCATCTTACCAATAACCCCCTTAAAGTTAAGCCAAGAGCTGCAGCTCAGGAATTTAACATTCATTAAAAAGCAAGAAAACTAGAAGAGCTTTTAAAGAGTTTATTTAGTATTTGGTGAGCAGTGAGGAAAGCATGGGGGCATTATGTCACTGCCTGCTTCATACGGAGTAAACAGAACCTAGATTCCAACCATAGGCCGTCTGGAATTCAGTAAGAATATAAATTACTATCACAAATATACCTTAAAGTGTGTGTTTGTCATTGTGCTTAATTTTAAAAGCCAAACTTCTCTTTGGGCTCATCAACACAGTTTCAAAGTTAAGCAGAGGAGAGACTTAAGATATACATCGCATATATAGTATATACATATACTTCCTTTGAAATTTATCGAGGCCTGTGATCTCAACTACCAAGAGCACAGGGGCAGATTTTCTCATTTTTTGTAGCAAAGCACTAACCACGAAGAATGACCATCTAACACGCCCTCCAACAAGGTTCCAAGTGAATCCTCTTGGAACTGCTCTACCGCCGCAAAGGAGACCGACTGAACTTGATCCAAAGAGCTTTACTTGTGGAAACTGCTGGGCTAAGGTATTTTCTCACCAGCGAGGTTCATGCATGGGTCCCAAGAACTCACACTGAGTCCCTCAGATCCAATGCGAAAATCAACTGTTCCTGTACATTTTGAAAAAAGAACAGTTTGGCTTAAAATTGTAAAGAGTTTAGAGCATGAGTAGTGTCCTGCTATTAGCTGAATACCATGAAGTGTGGTAAATGCAAGCTCGCCACAACCTGTTAATTATTTTCAAATTAATTGGCATAATGGAAGTCTCTGAGAAAGCTTCTTTCATAGAGTTAGTTTTTAAAATACCTAAAACATTTCTCTGATGATAGTTGCTTTTATTAAATATCCACATAATACAAGTGAACTGAGGAGTTTTTAGCGTAAATATCCCTTCTGTATCTCCATGGCACCTTTAGTTTCCTAAGCTCTAAATGTTGATAAAAAGGCATTCTTGATTTCTGGTTGAAAACACAGATGTGAATAGTAACCAGGCAGGAACACTAACCCCTTTGAGTCCTTTCTCATCTGTGCTTCATTGATTGGTGTTTTTGAAACTCCTGTCCCCAAAATGCCCTGGCACTTAAAGAAGATATTAACTTAGAGCTGACCAGAATACAACCTTTATGAATATACAGAAACTCACTGCAAATGGTCAGGTGCTCAAGGTGTGATACAGAGCCTCATTACAGGTCTCTGACTACTCACATACCTGGGGAACCTTCTTAAAAACACCTGTGCGTGTGTTGATTTAGACAGAGGTTGGTGACTGGAGAGCTTCACTTCCAGAGTAAATGAAAAGACAATCTTATGTCAGCCATTTTCTATTTTTAGAAACAATATTTACAAATGCTAAACATCCTCTTCAATATTTTTAATCAGTGGGCTTCCATTTCTGCTTTCATCATATAACAAATTTGCCTTTGAAAATTTTGGGGACTGGATGGTTCGCACTTCTTGCCCATAATAAAACAAGAACAGTTTTTCTCAGGGTACATGTGAACAATACTTGGTCAACTTTCCTGAGAAGAGGTTGAGTGTAAATGAGCAGAGGCATAGGAGAGTTTTTCTGACCCAGCAGAGCTTTTAAAAACTGGAAAGTTTTACTGGAAAAATCTAAAACATTATGACGTTTCCTTTTGAGATACTTAGAATATACCTCTCTGAGGCAGACTGAGCAACGGCACAGCCAAACTAAATCTCACATTGACCACTAGTCAGGAAGTGCTTACGAGTGCCTATGGTACATCAAAGGGACATGAAAGAAAACCACAAGACGCCACACGTGAAAAATAAATATGCTTCTAAGCACCTGGCATTGTTTTGTAGCTTGTTGAAAGCTGCTGTTGGAGTGGTCCCAGGCCACAGTTGGATTGATCAGACTTCTTTCTACCTTTAGCCCCAGAGCAGCGACTGTCAGCCAGCTTTGGTATGAACAGAGGTGTGCATCCAATGGCCCCACTCACACAGAGGCAGCTAAACAGGGGGTTGGGCTGAAAGACTTGGCCATTACGATAATGTACCCTGTTGAACTCGCATCCCACAGCTAGAAGGTCTGAAAAGAGAGAAGAGCAAAATCACCAACAAAGCCATAACTGATAGTCCACACCTGCCATGATGAACCACAGAGGTAAGAGCTATCTCCTTCACGAGGTAGTGTTCTCAACTTCTTAGGCCCCATCTGGAACCTCCTTCTCAGAACATCTGTAAAAGGTGAAAATTAGATACTTTCATTTTATTGTAGGCTGTCAGCCCTTTCAGATTATTAAGACCAACTACAGGCCCTGTTCTATCACTGTGAGGATAGCAGTGAGGTAATTATTCTAAGTTTGAGAGATGGGTTGGTGGCAAGTAGGAGTTCTCCCCAGACGTCCAACAATAGGCAGGGATATATTCGTAGGCAATGAGGCTACATGAATGAATGAAGAAATCATAATTTGTTTAACTACAGTACTGCACATAACTAATTTTTTTTTTCTTTCGTTAAGAGAATTGGAGGAAACTTTCAGTCCTCCGAGAGGCATTCTGGACCTGGATCAACAGTTCTCAAAAGTGTGACCCCTCGGACCTTGGCAACACTGAGGCCCTTGCAAGAAAATCTGCAAGGTCAAAACTCTTTTTCAGAATACTAAGATGTGCCTGGCTGTGTTCCCTGTGTTGATATTTACACTGAAGATACAAAAGCAATGGTGGCTAGAGCCGCTGCTGGAACCTTAGCATGAAGCAGACTGTTCAGGGTAGTCACTGCATTTTTGCCTTGCCACTGCACTTGTCCATAAATGCACTTTTGGGGGGGGGAAAAAAGCTAGTTTTACTTAATAATGTCCTGACAGTACAGCAAAAATTATTAACTTTATCAAATATATGTCTTTTTAATATCCTTTGTGATAAAATAGGAAGTATCCATAGAGCATTTCTATAGATATTATATCATCTTGAGGAGAAGCACCTACTCTACATGAGTTTTGGGCTGAACCAACCACTTTTTTAGGAGGAATTTCACCTGAAGAAATTCACTGACAGATAAACCATGGTAACTCAGGTATTTGGCAGACATTTCCTTGAAAATCAACAGTGAGCCTGTCACTTCAAGGAAAACAACTTTCAGGCCAATGACAGAATTCAGGCTTTCAAGCAAAAAGTAGAATTTTGGAAAATCTGTACCCACCACTGAGATCTTTATAGCTACCCAATATGCAGACTTTTCTGATGAGATTAGTATTAATTAATGTGATTTTTAAAAATATTGTATAATTAAGTATATCAATATTTGGAACATCTACATAACCATTGTTCCAAACTAGCATTTTCCAAATAACCAATGCATGGTATTACAAAATTATGCATAAGTAAAAGACCCATTCCAAGGAGGTCTTGGATAGGCCATTTTATTGTCAGAGTTTGACAAGTTCACTGATATGGTTTCAGATTCCATGATGCAGCTAATTTTCAAGAAACTACCACTTCTCAAGTTTTAATGTAATATCAAAAAGAATATTCACAATTATCTTAAAATTCTATTAAAATATTCCTGCCTTTTCCAATGACCTATCTGTGTCAGGCTGGATTCCCTTCATAGATTTCAACCAAAATAACATACAGGAATAGACTGATAGCAGAAGCAGATAGGGAAATCTAACTATCTTCCATTAAGCTGGACATTAGAGAGAGGTGCAAAAAATGTAAACCTGTTCCATTCTTCTCACTAGTTTTTCGTTGTTTTAGAAAATAAAATATTTTTTTCGTAAATATATTATTCCCAGCAAGTTGTAATGGGTTTCCTATTTTTACATGAATTAGTAAGTATTTTTTAATTTCTAATCTATTTAAATACCAGTAGAGAAAACCTACATAAACAAACGTTCTTGGGGTCTTCATTAATGTCTAAGACTAAAGGGGTCCTCAGACCAAAGTTTAAAAATCATTGTTCTATATCACAGATCAGCAAATGTTTTGTAAAGAGCCAAATAGTAAGTATCTTAGCATTTATAGACCATCAGGGTTTTGTCGCAGTGACTGGGCTCTGGACCATAAAGCAGCCACAGACCATGTAACTGGATGGTGTGGCCCTGCTCCAATAAAATGTTATTTCCAAAAACAGCCTGTGGGCCTGATTTGGCCCCTGGGCCATAGTGTGTGGCCCCAGCAAGAGGTCATTTGCACTCCCATCCTCAAGGCTATGCTCTGTTAAAATACTCATCACATTGTATGTGACATCACGTGTGGCAGGGTCTGACACAATAAACTTTGACTCTGTGAGGACAGGGCCTAGATACATATTTTTTTTCTTTGTTGTGCCCCAGCTGCTGGTCACAGAGCCTGGCGTGGTAGTGGCTGCTCACTCCGCGTCTGTTAGGTTATTGCAATAACTTGCCCAGCACTGTTTGGGAGAAAGGGGTATCGTGATGCCAGAGTCTGATAGGACATGTGTTCCCTGTTAAATTTTCTTAAGTAATAGCTAACATTTTTAGGAGTCTGTGCTGACCAGATATTCGGCTAGGTGTTTGGGGTTTTGTATCATTATTTCATTTGCTCCTCCTGGCATGTCTGTAAGGCAGGAAGTATATATGATATAGTTGAGGCACGGAGAGGTTAAGCAACTTGACCTCAAGGTCACTCCGCATATAAAGCCCAGAATTGGAACCCAGCGCCTCCATTCTGAATCAATATAGTTTAGTCAGCACTCAGCAGGGGTGTCAGGCTCTCAACCCTCAACAGCTCCCACATTCAGTCCACGCTCACAGCCAGACTCCCGGGAGTAATGTGCCTGTCCCCGCAGTCCTTCCCACGGACTGACTCAAGTGTCCAGCTGACTCGCCTGTTTCTCTTCCCTTAGAAATTTGAATTTTTAATCCTAGGTAAATCAGGATCCCGAGTGATTGTCGAGGTGTCGGTTTAGAGGGTCTCAATCAGTCTCCAGAGCGAAAGCCCCTCAAACCGAGGGTCAGGCTGTGATTTGGGGTACCCTACCTTCCTTTTTACACATCTGCTGCAGTTACAAAGTACAGCGATGTGACGGTTATCTGGAAAGGCTGAGCTGAAGGCCGTCCGTCTGCATACCAGTTACACAGACTTACTTTGAAGCAGGATTGGTCTTTAGTGACAGAGGACGCGGAATCCGGACTGCGTGTGACAGCAGTAACAGCCGCTGTCACTGCGTGGCGCTTCAAGAAGTCAGCCTCTCTTTACATCACCTTTGCTCTGTTTCTCACGGAAAGCAATCGCCTAACTACAAGCTCACTTCGATGCAATAAAAATAACCCAGGTTTCTGACCACGTGTAAGCACCTGCCGGCGTCACACGCTGTGCCTGGGACAAAGCCGGTCCTGCCGGTGTGGGAAAACGACACCCCCCTCGCTTTGAGCCTAACTGAGCTGCTTATTCCCCAGGAACAATCCCCGGCGGCGACCCGCCGTCAGACCCGGGCTTCGCCCGCGGCCCCGCAGGAGACACTTACACGCGCACACCCCGGTCTCGAACCGAGGCCCGTCCGCCGAGTAGTCGCAGTAGAGCCCTTTGTGGGGGTCGCAGAGGTCGGCTTCATTGCAGACGTCCCCCTGCTGTCTGGCGCACACCTTACAGCAGCCGCAGCCGTCCCGCAGCAAGCTGACCCCGGGCGGGCAGCGGGGCTTCCGCCGAGGGCAGGTGCACGGCCAGCGACAGAGCTGTCTGCGAGGTGGCGCTGCGGCGTCCGCGGCCGCCCCTGCCTCCGGCGCGCTGCCGCAGAGCTGCGGAGGGTAACACGGGCGCCGTTAGCGTCCTGAACGAATTTCAGGGATGGACAAGAGGAGGAGACTTCCCCGAAGCGGGCGGGCTACAGTGTGGTGAGTTGGGACAACATCTATCAGCAGCCGACCCCATCCCTCGTTCCCAAACCTGCCTCGCTCGGCCTCCAGCACATCGCTTTCTTCCTCCTCCCTGCTCGCTGATGGCTCCTTGTCCCTGCGCTTTGCTGGGTCCTTCGCGCTCTCTTCATCCCTAATCGGAGTCCCCCCCCCCCCC
>NW_024423675.1:22594815-22624679 GCF_017311325.1 Ursus maritimus | reverse complement strand
TTTTGTATCATTATTTCATTTGCTCCTCCTGGCATGTCTGTAAGGCAGGAAGTATATATGATATAGTTGAGGCACGGAGAGGTTAAGCAACTTGACCTCAAGGTCACTCCGCATATAAAGCCCAGAATTGGAACCCAGCGCCTCCATTCTGAATCAATATAGTTTAGTCAGCACTCAGCAGGGGTGTCAGGCTCTCAACCCTCAACAGCTCCCACATTCAGTCCACGCTCACAGCCAGACTCCCGGGAGTAATGTGCCTGTCCCCGCAGTCCTTCCCACGGACTGACTCAAGTGTCCAGCTGACTCGCCTGTTTCTCTTCCCTTAGAAATTTGAATTTTTAATCCTAGGTAAATCAGGATCCCGAGTGATTGTCGAGGTGTCGGTTTAGAGGGTCTCAATCAGTCTCCAGAGCGAAAGCCCCTCAAACCGAGGGTCAGGCTGTGATTTGGGGTACCCTACCTTCCTTTTTACACATCTGCTGCAGTTACAAAGTACAGCGATGTGACGGTTATCTGGAAAGGCTGAGCTGAAGGCCGTCCGTCTGCATACCAGTTACACAGACTTACTTTGAAGCAGGATTGGTCTTTAGTGACAGAGGACGCGGAATCCGGACTGCGTGTGACAGCAGTAACAGCCGCTGTCACTGCGTGGCGCTTCAAGAAGTCAGCCTCTCTTTACATCACCTTTGCTCTGTTTCTCACGGAAAGCAATCGCCTAACTACAAGCTCACTTCGATGCAATAAAAATAACCCAGGTTTCTGACCACGTGTAAGCACCTGCCGGCGTCACACGCTGTGCCTGGGACAAAGCCGGTCCTGCCGGTGTGGGAAAACGACACCCCCCTCGCTTTGAGCCTAACTGAGCTGCTTATTCCCCAGGAACAATCCCCGGCGGCGACCCGCCGTCAGACCCGGGCTTCGCCCGCGGCCCCGCAGGAGACACTTACACGCGCACACCCCGGTCTCGAACCGAGGCCCGTCCGCCGAGTAGTCGCAGTAGAGCCCTTTGTGGGGGTCGCAGAGGTCGGCTTCATTGCAGACGTCCCCCTGCTGTCTGGCGCACACCTTACAGCAGCCGCAGCCGTCCCGCAGCAAGCTGACCCCGGGCGGGCAGCGGGGCTTCCGCCGAGGGCAGGTGCACGGCCAGCGACAGAGCTGTCTGCGAGGTGGCGCTGCGGCGTCCGCGGCCGCCCCTGCCTCCGGCGCGCTGCCGCAGAGCTGCGGAGGGTAACACGGGCGCCGTTAGCGTCCTGAACGAATTTCAGGGATGGACAAGAGGAGGAGACTTCCCCGAAGCGGGCGGGCTACAGTGTGGTGAGTTGGGACAACATCTATCAGCAGCCGACCCCATCCCTCGTTCCCAAACCTGCCTCGCTCGGCCTCCAGCACATCGCTTTCTTCCTCCTCCCTGCTCGCTGATGGCTCCTTGTCCCTGCGCTTTGCTGGGTCCTTCGCGCTCTCTTCATCCCTAATCGGAGTCCCCCCCCCCCTCCGTGAAGAAGACCTTTCCAGACTCTCCCCTCACTCGATCTGTATCTCCCGCCACACCTGCCTTCTGGACTCACGCGCAACCGGCCAGATGTCCCCATGGAGAAATGAAAGGCCAAGGTCAAACTCCAAAGTTTCCCTCCCCATCTACTCTTCCAGGCACACCCCGCTTGAGCACACGCCAAGTTCATTTTTTCAGAAAACCTTGGGGTCAGGTCCCTCTTGACTCTTCTCTCACATTTCACCTCCCGCCCCTCAGTAAATCCTGTTGGGTATGTCTTTAAAATGTACCCACTCTAATCATTTCTTAACACCCCCACTGCTATCGTAGTGATCCAAGCCACAATTACTTCTCACATTAGATGATTATAATAGTCTCCTAAAGGTTCTGCTTGCTTCCCCTTTGTCCTCTATAGCCTGCACTCGGCAGAAATGTTAAAATAAAATAAGCTACAGCGCCTATAGCTAGCGATACTGTATTATATACTTTAATTTTGCTGAGAGAGTAGATCTTATGTTAAAAGTTCTTACCACACATAAAGAATAATAAAGGCGACAGGAGGAAACTTTGGGGGGTGATGGATATGTTTATGGCTTTGGTAGTGATGACAGTTTCATGAGTATGTACTCATCCCGGAGTTTATCAAATGGCATACATCGAATATGTGTATCTTTTTACAATCATACTTCAATCATGTCACTCCTCGCCCAGAAGAGGTGGCTTCCTCATGGTTCCCCATTTCAATGTAAAAGCCAAACTACCAGGCTCAGTCAATTAAGCGGTTAAGGTCTGCCTTCAGCTCAGGTCATGATCCCAGGGTCCTGGAATCAAGTTCCACATCAGGCTCCCTCCTCAGTGGGGAGTCTGCTTCTCCCTCTCCCTCTGCCCCTCTCCTCTGCTCATGCTTATTCTCGCTCTCTCTCTCTCTCTCAAATAAATAAATAAAATCTTAAAAAAAAAAAAAGCCAAACTACCCTCTAAGGCCCTGCCACATCAGGTCCCCACTCCCTACCTTCCTTTGCCCACTGCCGTTCACCCACTGTCTTGCTTCACTCCACTCCACACCCACCTCATTCTTTGAACACTCCAAGCATGCTCCTCCCCCAGGTGCCTTCGAGGCTCACTCTTTCACTTGCTTGCATCTGTGCTCACATTTATCAGTGAGGCCCTTCTTGACCACCCTTTATATAATAGCACCCTGCTCCAGCCTTTTCCCCATAGACCTTCTTACCACCTATCTTAGTCCTATATGTTCTACTTGTTTATTTTCTGAAGCATGTATCAAGAATGTGAGCTTCTGGGGCGCCTGGATGGCTCATCCGTTAAGCGTCTGCCTTCAGCTCAGGTCATGATCCCAGGGTCCTGGGATTGAGCCGCATCTGGCTCCCTGCTCAGCGGGAAGCCTGCTTCTCCCTCTCACACTCCCCTTGCTTGTGTTCCCTCTCTCGCTGTTTCTCTCTGTCAAATAAATAAAATCTTAAAAAGAAAAAAAAAGAATGTGAGCTTCTTGAAGGGCAAGCTCTTTGCTGAGTGTCTGTCTTATCGCCTGTACTAAAATGTATTGACTGAAAGAACATGGGACCTCCTATGTGCCAAGTGCCTTATATGATTACATCACTGAACCTTCATTAGAACAGCAGGGAACAGTTACTATCCACCTATGATAGGCACAGTAATTCTCCCTTTAAAGATATCTGTGTTCCATTCCCTGGAACCTATTAACATGTTACCTTACATAGCAAAGGGGATTTTGCAGGTGCAGTTAAAAATCTTGAGATGAGATCATCCTGGATTAACCAGGTGGGCCCAGTGTAACCACAAGCATCCTTAAAAGGGAGAGAGGCACGGGGTGCCTGGTTGGCTCAGTCAGTGAAGCACCTGACTTTTTTTACAATTTAAATTCAATTAATTAACATATAGTGTATTATTAGTTTCAGAGGTAGAGTTCACTGACTCATCAGTTGTATATAATACCCAGTGCTCATTACATCATGTGCCCTCCTTAATGTCCATCACCCAGTTACCCCATCCTCCCCTCACATCCCCTCCAGCAACCCTCAGTTTGTTTCTATGAGTAAGAGTCTCTTACGGTTTGTATGCCTGAGCTCTCAACCCTTACCTTCCTTCCTTCCCTAGTCCAGCTCCTGCCACAAACCAGCTTTGATATAGAACAAACCACCTAATCTCTGCATCTGTCTCTCCTCTCCAGCCTAGACCTCTCTCCCTAAGCTTGCAACTCATGAATTTGACGGGGTGTATCCACTTTGATGCCCCATGAGCATCGCATTTTCTCCTTCCCACAACAGACCGCTCCCCAGCTAGTAGTCCCCGTTTTAGTGAATGGTGGCACCAACCCCCGAGTTCCCCAAGCCAGGAAGCTGAAAATCAACCTCACCTGCTCCTCTCCTTCATCCCGCACACCTGAAAGTCACTGACTTACGGGAAAGCCCAAACTCCTAAGCACAGCATTCAGGGCCCTCTTCATCTCTTGCTTGCCTTAGGTTCTAGCAAGTTCAAGTGTCTGCAGTTCCCTGCATATCCAATGCTGTTCCTTCTGCCTCGAACATGCTTCCCCTACCCCCACTCCTTCACCTGGGTCTGTTCAGGTATCACCCTTTCCAGAAAACATTTTTAAAACCTCTCCCGCCTCCCTTTTACATGTCCTCGCACTGAAATTATCTGTGTAAGCGCCTGTCTTCTCCACGTGCTTAAAGCTACCCGGCCTCAGGGACCTGTGGCTCATTTGTGGGTTTACTATTGGTGCCTAGCACAGTGCCTGGCAAGTAGTTTATATAATTAACTCTCAACTTTTATTTGATAGGTTGGAGGCCCTTGCACCGATCCAGAGATCTAAACCTCCTTCCAACTCAAAAATCCTACCTTGAAAAGCATCAGTTTGCAATGCCGCCATTCCCCCCTCAGCCTTTTGCCTGATCACTGGTAAAATGTAGCCCCCGGAGAAACCCTTTCAGCTACAATTCAAGCGGAAGATATGACGTGAGGATAGAGTTTGAGGAAACAGTGCTGGGACTCTGGAGAAGAAGAGGGACGGAAATACAAGAGTGGAGAAGGGAGTAGAAATAGTGTCTACTTCTCAGTTTTTCCCAGTTCAGCCATGGTTACCAGGGCCTCCCTGCCACGTTCAGTGGCCGCTCAGCTGGGCACGTGTTCGTGGAGTCTCTATGTCTGCCTCTTGCCCCCTTCTCTGAGACGTTTGACTCTTTCCTAATCTCTTCTCCCTTGGCTTTCATGACACCAGACCCTCCCAATTCAACCCTTCCCTCTCAACACACTTTCTCAATTTCTTTTGCAGATTCCTGTTACCCCACCTATGACTTACATTTAGACCAGTTGGTGTTTCGTGACCTTAATGTATTGCTTTTCACTCTCTGCACACCGCCTCTTAGCAATCTTAGCTTCAAAACTAAATTTCCATCCAGGATTTTTCCACTGAGCTCTAGAGCCATATAGCTGACTACCTACTAGACAGCACCACTAAAAAGTCCCGGGGAAAACTCATTCCCCAAACTCATCATCCCTCACCCACCTCTGCCCATTTGGACAGCTTCTGCAAAGTCTGGAGTTAGGAAGCCAGGAGTCATCCAGGTCATTGTCTTCTCCCTCACCTCCCATAGCCATTCAGTGTCTAATGCTTAGTGTCCTCATATTCCTAGAACTAGTCACTCTTTCGCTGTTTGCACTGCTACTGAGTGTGATTGCAATACGTTCCTTCCTCAAGAATGACTTTCCAAATGAATCCACCACATTGCTGCTGGAGGGATCTCTTTAAAAAACATATCTGATCCTACTACTCCTCTCCTTAAAGCTCATGAGTGGTCCCTACTGGGTACACTACGCAGTCCAAAATTATAAGCATGCTGTCTAAAGCCTGTGCTGGTGTATGCCTTCCTCTCCAGCCTTCACTCTGAATGCACTCTCCTCTGCACCTTCCTGCTTACCGGACCCACCAGGTCAGTTACCTGCTCCATGCTTTTCCTCCTATTGCTGCCTCTTAAGGAAATGCCTACTCTCAACACTGCCCCCCTGCAGTCACCTGTTTCTCTTTCTAGGCTTGGAGCGTTTCTATATAATCTCTGAGGCCACAAGGTAACACTGTTGAAAATCAAAGATAAAGAGAAAATTTTGAAAGCAGAGTGAGAAAAAAGAAGCATTACATACAAGAGAATGACAAAAAGAATGAGAACTGTCTTCCCATCAAAAGGAGACACAGTGTTCTTCAGTACGTGCCTTGGATATAGCCAGACAATAGACTGTTCTTCAGTGCTAGAAAGAAATGAGCTATCAATCCATGAGAAGACACACGTATTACTAAGCAAAAGACGCCAATCTGGAAAGTCTACATACTGTATGATTCCAACTACTTGACATTCTGGAAAAGGGCAAAACCATGGAGACAGTAACAAGATCAGTAGCTGCCAGGCGTTGAGGGAAGGGGTAAGCAGATGGAGCACAGAGGATTTTGAGGGCATCGAAAAAACTCTATGATACTGTAATGGTGCATACATGTCATTATTCATTTGTCCAAACTCATAGGATATATATCACCAAAGTGAACCCCAACATAAACTATGGACTCTAGGTAATAATGTGTCAATGTAGGTTCATCAGTTGTAACAAATACACCATTCTGGTGGAGGACGTTAATAACAGGTGGTATACAGGAATTCTCCGTACATTCCTCTCCAATTTGCTGTGATCTTTTTTTTTTTTTTTTTTTTTTAAGATTTATTTAGTTATTTGGGAGAGAGAGAGCATGAGTGGGAGGGGCAGAAAGAGAGGGAGAGAGAATCTCAAGCAGACTCCATGCTGAGTGCAGAGTCCGATGCAGGGTTCAATCCCATGATCTAAGCTGAAACCAGGAGCTGGATGCTTAGCCAACTGCACCACCCAGGCACCCCTCCAATTTGCTGCGATCTTAAAGCTACTCTAAAAAAAAAAAATTGTCTTTAAAAAAAAAAAAAGGAGGAGGAGGAGGAAATGAACAAGAGCCAGTGCTGAAAGGGGGTAGAAAAAAGACTATCAACCTGGAATTCTATCTCCAGTGAAATTATCTTTCAAAAGTGAAGGTGAAATTAAAGCATTTCCAATTAAACAAAAACTGAGAAAAATTGTTGCTAACATACCTGCCTCACAAGGAATATTAAAGCAAGATCTTCAGTCTAAAGGAAAATCACAATAGATAATAATTCAGAAATACGAAAGAAAGAAGAGTCCCAGAAATGGCAAATAGTGGGAAAATATAAAGATAGATAGATATAGATATATAGATATTTCTTTTTTCTTCAGACATTTTGATTGTTTTTCAAAATTAAAATCTCAGAACAACAAAAGAGTCAGCAGACCCTTTTGGTGCAACAGAAAAGAAATGGAACAGAATTCTGTTCCAAACAGGCTCTCTTGGTGTAACAGAAAGAAAGGGTTTTGCCACCAGAGCTGAGCTTATATATATATATATAGAGAGAGAGAGAGAGAGAGAGAGAGAGAGATACAGAGTAATCATAGATGACTTTCTATCATTTATTTAATCCTTGAGCCTCAAACCTCCTCTGTAAAATGGAATTATTAATGTCCACCTTATAAGGTTATTTTGAGCATTAAGATAATAACTAAAGTACCTAGCACAGTGCTTGGCACATGGCAGATGTTCGACAAATGGTAGGCTTTCTTCCTCAAAAATTCATAATGGCAAAAGTAAGCAAAATAATACTTTCTTGTTGCTGTACTTCAACACCTTTTTATGTTTTTGGTTTTCTGGGTTCTTTTTGTTTTTGTTTTTTTTAAGTTTGGACACATCTCTCTGTAAGGGAATATTTGCTGTTTAGGAATACCTTGCAGGCTCTGCATTCACAACAATGATAGGCCTCTTCTCAAGAAGGTGGACTGGGAGACAGGCAGCCCCATCTCACTGCTGCTGGGGAAATGAGCCCTCCACATAACAGTGGAAATAATCGGTACCACTAGCATTCTTCTTAGGATTCTTTTATAATCTTAGATCTCTCCCTATAAAATAGAACACATTTCAATCTCTTGTTTCCTAAAAAACGATTTCCTGCCCTAATCAACTATTAACTCAAAGACACATTCCATGTTTTCCAAATCACCCAAAGGTTTCAAAAGCTTCACCCTCTGTGCAAGCAAGAACCTCCACCGTGTAAATAAACCCATAAACAAGTCACCCTGTTCTCACCTTCTTAGTAAAAAATACTAAGGCAATGAATTGCTCCTATTAAATTCAACTTCCCTTTGGTCTGTTGCTTAAACTATTTCAAAGTCTTCGTGGACTGATTCCCTTTCATGAAAAGTGAGAAACACATGACTTGAGAAAAGGCAACGCAACAGAACGTTTTAAAAATATAAATGTGTCTCCGAAGTGCTCCTCTCCAACAAGAACAGGCTTTTAACTGCAGAGGGTTGTCAGGAGCCCTTTTTCCAGTGGCTCTCTGCACGTTTTGCCCGCAGCCCTGGAAAGCTGAGCCCCAGCCCGGGGCCCAAACCAAGAGGCACCGCTCGGCCCGCCCCGCCAGCCAGAGCTGCCGCCTCCCAGATCCGTGGTGGGTGTCCTACTGCGCTCAAAAACATACATTATTCCAGTCTGGGAGCTGTTCAAACATATCGGAAGAAGGATTTAGTGCCATTACCCGCGAGGGAGAAATGTTTTCCACTTCTTTCCCGAAGCTAATAACCCAAAACCCAACTTTGCTTGGAGAGGAGAATGGCTCCCCGTTTGGCAGGAAGTCTTGCCACAAGGAATTTATGCCCCCGCTTCGCCCATCTTCTTCCTCCTTTCTCATTTCCGACCTGAAGAAACACGAGCCGAGGGGAAGCAGCAGGAGAGGGGCTTACCTGCGCCAGAGCAGCGCCCAGCAGCGTGGAAAGGAGGAGCCCCCACATGTCCCCCAGGAGCCGCGGCACTGGGAGGGAGGAGGCGGCGAGGCCCCGCACAAAGGGCCCCTGTGTCTCCGCGGCAGGACCCACGCCTCCACCTCCCACGCCCGGCTCTGTGCTCACACTCTCCGCCTCTGCTTTCGCTCTCAGGGACCTGCTTTAATAAATACCCTGTTTTCCTTCCTGCGACTGGCCTCCTGTTTACCTTCGCAGGGGCGTGGAGCGCGTCCGGAGGGTGTGAGGGCTCGCCCCCAGGACGGAGGAGGATGGGGCAGGGGCTGACTTTTCTTCGAGCAACCGTTCTGCCAGTTCCCAGAGATCAGAGTCTGCCCTTTGGTAAAAATGGTGCAGTCGGAGGCATTCCCCTTCCTCACCCTCAGCCTCCCGTCCACTCTAGGCTTGCCCTGCCCCAGGCCCTCCTGGCCCAGAGCACAGAGTGCTGGCCTGCTCTCCGTCCCCAGCCCCAATGGCGGCCTGCAATGGGGTTCTCCCTCCACAGCCATAACAGGGTTCCAAAGGCCCTCCCTGACTCCCCCAGCTCTGGATTCTTCCTCAGAGGCCCCCACCCTACCCTGCACTTACCTCCCTCACAGCACATCTCTCACCCCGGCTGGCTCGTGACTGGAAGAAATGGAGGCAGATCTGGGTGGACACCTAGAGGATCTGGCCTGAGAGAAGTTCTCTCTGTGGCCACAGTGCCATGACAGATGAAGTAAAGTTAACCCCAATCTTTTTGGGCTAAGATAAAACAATTATGCTAGTGGCAGTCGTTTGACAAATTAAGATTGGGGGAAGAAAACAATTTATTACAAGTCTGTACCCCCCTCCTTCTCAGTCTCACCTCCCTGGCGTGTGTGGCCACCCACCCAGCTCCTCTAGTGTTCGTGTGTGTGTGTGTGTGTGTGTGCGCGTGTGTGTGACCTTCCTTCATCCCACTTTCTCAGCCTTGGTCTTTGCTTATGCATCGATATGCATTGCATTGGAGTTTGTCTTCTTGTGGATCCTGCGTCTGGTCCACATTGTTGCCCCCATCCACGGGCCTATTTCTATTCTCTTTGACCCTTTACGCATCCTATCTCTTCCTGTTACCTTACCTCTCCTGGGCGCTCTGCTCACCTGTGTTTCGTTGGAGCAGTCCCAGTTATATAAAGACACCGTAAGTAAAGCCTAGTGCCGAGGGTCTGGGGAAAATCTGGGCTCTCTGCCAACCATGGGGAATCCGGGCTCCTCAGAGAGCCAGGGATTCCATAAGGTGCAAACAAACTCTACACAGATTACTAAGTAGTCAATTAAACCATAATTATAATCACGCCAAAACAGCAAGGAATACCCAGTGTGGTTTTGATGTCAATTCCTACTCCTTCCTCCCTAAGAAATAGGACGAAACCTCAGAACCACCTAGTGAAGGAAAATATATCTGTTCTGTCCAATCCAGTCTATTTCTTTAATCTTTCTGGTTTAACACTGTTTGATCTTTGGGTTCACAACCTCAGTCATTCATGTGGCACATGGGCCATCAGGATGGATTGTTTCTCATCTCCTGGCTGGTCCGTCCAAAGCAGAGGAACCCCAGCCAAGGACTAGTGTACTGGTCCACTCCTTCCCTCCTGTGCTCCCTGTTCCGAATGTGGTGCTGCCCGTATCTGTGGAGCCTTTGAACTTAAGGAGATTCATCTCCTCCCATTCGCTCTCTGTGAAATGTTGGTAGCAGCCGCCATTTTTCTGGAGATGTCTTTTCTCCCTCTGTAATCTCTCTGCACAGGGGAGGGGAAGGCGTCGTACTTAGGATCCTTGAGTCTTGGGAGGAAAGGAACATCTTGGTTGAGAACTAACTCGGGAGCCCCCTCCCTCATCGAAGTGTAGAGAGTTCATTGGCTCTGGGTTACTTCCTGTCACACATGTTTACACATCTCCAGCCCTGGGCATGTTCCTAGGTAACTATTTCATGCCTACTACAGAGGGACTAAGTGAATAGGATGTTTTTAGAAGTTGGGGCTGCCATCTTTGACTTCCAACGATGAGAGCTATCACGGGGTGCATCTTGTTCCAAGCACTTTCCTTTATTATCTCATTTAACAAAATGCTCCCCTGGCTAGGAGCCCGTTGCACAAGCGTTCAGCTCGTGATGTGCCTTCAAATACACATGGCATTGAGCATAGTTAATATTTGCATCATGTTTTGTGATTTACAAGGGAGTTTCACATTATTATCTTTATTAATTTCACAGCTCAGTGAGGTAGGCAAAAGCAGTATTAACTATCCTCATTTAACATATTAAAAACTTGAAGTTCAGTGATTTTGTACTTGGTCAATAAAACACACTTAATCCCTGCCCTCCAGAGCTACATGTAATCTACCGGGACAGAAGTCGCTAAACAGACACACATAGTAGCCATCACTGAAAACTGAATAAAGGCTAATAAAGAGCAAGAAAGTCTAAGAAAGAATGGCAGGGAGGAACTGATGGAGCTCAGGGGGCAGAGGACATCTCTGAGGAAATGGCACTTAGTGAGCGGAGAAAGGAAGCCAGCTGGAGAGTTGGGGACACTGCTGCCCCGGTGCTCTTTCCACTGGCGAAATGCACACCTCCGATGGTGATGAGCTCCATCCGCCAAGAGCACAGCCACTGCCCTTCCTCTAAGATGCCTGAAATCCTGCTATCGGGCACATCGTCACAGCTAGAATATTCCCTTCTCCCGGGGGGATTAGCCACCTAGACAGGCAAAGGTCCAAACCCACAGCTTCTTCCTTTTCTCCTCTTGACTGGCTGTGGGAGGGAGACGCTGCTGGTGGAGTAACACTGACAGCGCTGCGAGGGAGGGTCTGCATGTGCGTGCGTGGGACTAGAGGTGTGCTACTGACAGCGAACAATGCGTGCTCGGGTGTCTCCCCATCGGACTGACTCGTCTGGTGTTCAAGGCAACACTGCAGGGTGCGTGCATCCTCCTTTCACTTACGAGGAAACCGTGAGACGAGGCCACGTGGCCAGCAAGAAGCAGAACGGAGGCTCCAAGCCTTTACTCCCTCTGCTCGGCTACCGCTCTGCCTGGCCTATACACCCCACGATAATCTGCAGCACGATGATTGGTTGAGATGTTAATTTGCATTGAGTTCTCACCACTGTTCTTCCTGCTCCTTCCTCTAATCTCAAGTTGTTAGTGAGGCCTTTTATATTTCTCTCCAATCCATTCTCCAAGCAGAAAATGGAAGCCACTGAAAGGCTTTATCTCGTCTTTTTTTTTTTTTTTTAAGATTTTATTTATTCATTTGACAGAGAGAGAGAGAGTGAGCACAAGCAGGGGGAGTGGCAGAGGGAGAAGCAGACTCCCTGCTGAACAGGGAGACCTTTGGGGAGGGCACTCAATGTGGGGCTGGATGTGGGATGGATCCTAGGACCCTGGGATCATGACCTTAGCTGAAGGCAGGCACTTAAGCAACTGAGCCACGGAGGCGCCCCTTTATCTTGTCTTTCAGGGAGGCTTGATCTCCCTGAAGAGGGGAGGCTGAGAGAGGAGCAAGGGGAGTGAATGTGAGGCAGCTGAGAAGAGGAAGCCGGTGAAGCCCATGGGCTGAGTGAGGACTGGACGCTCAGGCCATCTGGTAACAGCATCAAAGCTCAGAGGGACTTGGTGTTCCATGATGCTTTCTGGGGACTGACCCAGCTTGCCATCGGCAAGCTCCCTGCAGACCTCGGTAGGCGTGTAAAGCTTCTAGTGCCGGTGCAGGCGTGGAGCGTCAGGGCGTGGGCAGAAAGCTCAGAAAGTGAAGACCAAAAGCCGGGCCTCTTTTCTGGACACCGGCTAAGCCTCCTGGATTGTTGCTCAGCCGCCAGTGGTGGTGGTGGTGGTGGTGCCTGTGTTGGTGTTGGAGGTTGGGGGGTGGGGAATGCACCAATGCGAGCCTAGAACAAATTTATCTCCAGATGGAGATGGGGGAAGGGTTCGGAGCCAGGTTTAATTGTAATTTTAATTAAAGTTTAAACAGTTATTAGATTTAATAAATTTTTAATTTTAATTTGAAGAAAACGAAGAAATGGACAGTCCCTATACTCCACTGCCTGATTTGTAGAGTCCCTCATACTTGCTACAAATACTCTTAAGTCTCACAAAATTGCTATTCTCCTTGGGTGCGTTCTCTGCCCTGAAGATTCACAGGCCCCAGAACCAAAACCACAGCCAGGACCTCTGGACCACCTGCTCTGGCTCTCTGCTCTCTCCCGGCGGAGCCTGCAACCAGATCTCTAGCAATTCCGCGATTTTTCCAGCCAGATTGACAGTGCAGGCATAACAGTGCTGAAGGACGTGTACATGGCAGGTGTTCAATGAGAATTTGTTGGTTATTTAAAAGGACTTCTTTTAAAATCACATGCTAACTACCATAGCTAAGCACAATGATCACTTTACATGCATTTATCCACTGCATCTTTATGCTCATTTTCTATTACTAATTATTGCACTTTTCACCTTTTTCCTATAATATCCTCATCATAAATGCAACTCAATCTTTTTACAAAGCTCTTGCCTCAAGAGTCCACCGTGATTTTTGTGCTACGGCCCGAGAGAGCAGATGTATTCTCTCTGCTACCTCCCCCAGCCCTCCAGAGCCTGGCTTCCCCACACCTGTGTGTTCTCTGGGGGCTGCCCCGTGCTAAGGCGCTGCTGATGGCTCCTCCCACCCAGCTTCTAATAAACCAGATCCAAGAACAAGCAGCCCCCGACAACCACACAACCCCCGCCCTGCCATCTGCGTGGGCCTCGCAGCAGCATCTTTTTGAAAAGAAGCAGGTGCCCTCGTTCCCAGGGCATCAAAAAGTCAGGCTGTGGCCCGAGGGAAACAAGGCCGAATACCTCAGAGGGATGTAATTCACTTTGTCGCTTGGCCTTGTTAGTCGGGTTTGCAGGGGGAGCCCTGTGTGGGAAAGAGGGCGAGTTAATGGAGAGGCGCCACTGAGGATGCCACAGGAGAAGTGGGAAGGGAGGAAGGGCGAGGACGGGGTATTTTCTGTACTTCTGTATGGGAGTGGGGCTCATCTTTCAGAGAAGCAGCAGCGTGCATAACGTGGTGTGTCCTTCCTGACCTTACAAATGACTGCATGTGTGACTCGTAACCCAGTTAGAAGCGCAGGCCCCTTGGTGGGGTGAGGGGCAGGCTGGACTTGGAGCCCGAAGACCCCAGTTCACATTCAAGCTCAGACACTAGGGAGTTCGCTTCCCCTAGCCCCAACTTCGGGCTTCTCAACCCCTCCCATCCCCTCCGGACACTGCGGCCACATTTACCTCCTTAATCACAAATGACAGCTCCTTACACTCCTACTCAAAACCTTTCTTTTGGGGCGCCTGGCTGGCTCAGTCGGTGGGGGTGGGACTCTTGATCTCAGGGTGATGGGTTTGGGCCCTGCAATGGGTGTGAAGATTACTTAAAAATAAAATCTTTGAAAGACAAGAACAACAACAACAAAACCCTTTCTTTCACTCCGCTTTGCATGCAGGTTGAAATCCAGCTCCTGGGTAACAGGGTAGGGGCCCTCTGTGATGCAGCAACCTTCCATTGGGCCTCTCCCCTCCTCACCCCTGTGCTCTAGCAGCACAGAACTGCCGTGCTGTGGGTCTCCCCAGCCTCCTGCCTTGGCTTATGCTGTGCTACCAGGAGAACCCTGCCCACCTATCACTGGTCTGGTGAACCATGTATATAAGTGACCCCCCCTGCCCCCACACCAAGAAGCCTTCCCAACCAGCACCCCAAAGTTCCTCAAGCCCTTTGTGCACCGCCGCTGGACCAGGTGAAATCTTTACTGCAATCATCTGTTTCCACGTGGGGGTGCCAGATTTAACTAATAAAAATGACAACAGCATTGAAAGGGTGCCCGCATATGGGACATATTTACACGAAAATATTATGCCTGGTTGACCCGAAATCCAAATTTAGCTGGGCATATGTTTATATGGATTTTCCCTCCTAGGCTATGTCGGGGGAGTGGAGACGGATGAGACTCATCGGCAAAGCCCTGGTACCCACGAAATGACCGGCAGATGCTTCATAATCATTATTTACTTTACGCGATCGGCGCTTGGCATTTTTAGCCTTAAAATGATTCATCTTACGAGCAAATGAGTAAGCAGCACACTTATTTTTACTTTGCCTTTTAAAATTAGATGCACTCCTGAAGGCTTAGAGTCGCTCCCTGCACAACCTAGATGGCAGTTTCTGACCTTCCAGGGCCCACCTGCGATGAGCACGGACGGACTCTAGATGGCGCAGTGGGCTAACGGAGCGGCCTTCGTGCGCGCGCGGCGGGCGCGGGTGATAAAGAAGGCGCGGCTCTGCCGCAGAGCCCTGCATTATTGATTGTGACGCTGCCGCAGAGGTGGGAGGAGCCCGCCGCCATCTCGCCAAGTCTGCAGCAGCGCCGACTTCCCTTCCAGAAGCTCTTCCTTCCCTGCAGCAAGTCCTATGATGTGTGAGGAGACAGCGCTCCATGGCACACGTTATTGTTTCCATTCATAGGAAGACCGGCCCTTTCATTAGTCAGAACCATTTTTATTTCGCATTGTCACTGTGAATAGCGGCACCAAAGAATAGCAGATGTACCTTGTGAAAGCTACTGCTTCCGAAATCAATATCTATTTTAAAATATTACCGAGTGTAATTAAAAGGCAATAAAATCGCGTGGGGGTGGGGTGAGGGCGTTCATCATCCAGTTATAACACGTTCTTATATGAATAGATGAAAATACTTTCGATGTAAAACAGTATCATTATATTGATGTGACCACGGCTACATTTTCAGCCAGCATTTTAACCGGAAACCTGCACATTCTATTTGAAAATAGATGCTCTGGAACTAAACAGTGGGTGGGGCTTCCACGCGATCCCTGGGCGGCAGCCCTCCCTTCTGACCAGTAGAGGGCGGTAATGCATTCGCACAAAAAGGGGGATCACACACCCAAATGATACATTTATGCAGCAAACATTGTGTTCTAACAGGAATCTTAAAATGTGTATTCGCTCACCAATCCTTTTGTTTGGCCAGCGCCTGTCTTTGAACATGGATTTGCTGATAAGAATGCTGCCTTATCCCCTTTCTTTGTGAACCACGCACAGAATGCATCCCGTATGGTCTCTCATTCCGGTTACCTTAGTGAAATGAGAGTTCAGAGACCGTTCAAAGCATCTTGATTCAAGAATCCTTCTAGATACTGTACTGAGAACCATCAAATATAATTCAACAACACTTGTTAAACAACTTCCCTTCATTGAGTCTTTCCAGAGCAGCAAGCTTAACTTTCATGAACACATTCCTCTCTTTGGGTACTCTTGTATCACCGGCTGTAACAATATGCAAAGTGTGTAATTACTGGAATACAGCCAAATGAAACGGACCAGTTAGGAAAGAAGCAAACACACACAGTGGGCCCACTAAACAGCATCCTCCTGCCATAACAGCCTCTAGCCCTCAGTGGGCTAGGATTTCAACAGATGAATTTTGAGGGGATACAAACATTCGTCCATTACCATCAGTTTGTTTTACAAAGGAAACGGGGAGTTAGTTAATCTGGTCGAGCGGTTCCATGGAGGTCAGTTATGAGAGCTTTACTTGAACCCAGAAAAATAATAATCATTTTTCCAAAGACCGATAAATATATATACTAACCTATCGCTTAGCCAACTCCACATGTAATGTGATTGAATCAATTGCTAAATCACATGCTGTCCTAACTTAAGACCTGGCAGAACAAAGCTGAGCTCACTCTTAGCCCCAGCAGGGTTGTCAGCTGATGAGTTTCATCCACAAAACACTCCCAAGAGTGAGTCGCATGTCAACATCTCAGAGCATGGAAAGCAACTCTCCGGTCCTGGCTGCTGGCTGCTGGCTGCTAGAACACCATCCGTGTCCTGTGCCAGTCATACAGACACTGCCCTTACCGGCCCCTCGGATTTTATGTCCAAACTCAGTATATTCGACTGTAGCCAGCAAGAATTTTAGTTCTGAAATTCAGGTACACGATAAATAGCATATATTTTTAGCATCCTGTAAATCCAGTTAAATGTGACCCCAAGTCCCTTCCACAGAGATGATGGGCAATTGGATAGATCATACTCATAATCGGGCGTCTGCTCCATCCTGATTTTTGTCAGGGTACTTCCCGCACCTCACAGGCCGCACTGTTCTAGCCCCTGTGTTCCTACGGATCTAGAGTCTGCTGTTTCTGTCCTACTCTCGGAGTATAGGAATCACCAGTGACCTGGATGGTCCTGCATCTGGGATCCACTCTCTCTGGCTCGGGTCACCACTAAGGATGGCCTTCATCTCCACAGCACACAACCAAGGAGTGGAGAGCAGCCCCCACTCTCACAAGACCTCTGACTTGTCTTGGGGGGGTGTCTCTCCCTCAATGCGCAGTTGCCTCCAAAGACATGCCTCTTTCCCCTCCCAGCCTAGGGTAGAATTTACTGTAAAGAGTAAAACCCTTTCAGATGGGATCTAAAGGAACCAACTGGGTGGTAGAAACAGAGTTTGCGGACTGGCACTGCATAGAAATCAATTTTGTTCTAATGGGGTCAAAGTAATGTTAAAGATGCAGAGCAGTTTCAACCAAGAATATTTTGTCTTTTCTAGACAATTCTAAAAAGAGAAGGATGGAAACTTCCTCACCATGCAGAACATGGGGACTCGGTTGTTGGGCTCGTCAAGCATTTCCACATCTAAACATTTCATTTTGTTAACCAGCATCTCCAGCTCATACATTCCTTCCGTCCCAACTGTAATTAAGCAAGTGCATTAAATTTTCAGTATCAGCAACAAATGTCCCTCCAGCCCAGAACTTTCTATTATAGTTGCGCACCTTTTCTACTATAGAAAAGATATAACTCAAGTTTATGTGACGCAAATGTTGGCTTTGAGAAAATGAATATGGAAGCAAATCAGGAATTAATCAACAGGAAGCATGGCAGTGGGAAAGAGAACTGGAACTCACAGCTCCTGGGAACTGGAGGGTCACCCCAGGTTGGCAAGCCACTTTCATTTGGGAGCCCGTTATTTCAAAAGACAGTCCATGTCATTGTTGGAACCCTCCGCAGCAACACTGTCCAATAGAACATTCTGCAATAACGGAAATACTCTATGCTATAGAGCTATATTGTGCTTGCTATTAGGCATTTAAAATACGGCTAGTGCAACAGAGAAACGGAATTTAATATTTTATTTAATTTTAATTAATTTAACTTACATTTAAACAGTCAGATGTGGCTAGAGACTACCGTGCTGGACAGCACAACTAGGTGGTCTTTTTCTCTTTTAATATGCCTCACCCACTTGCATAAATGTTCTAAGATAACTTACCAAAAAATCAAGCACGGCATGAAATAAGAAAATTGAGATTTTCTAATGAAAACAATAAAAGAAGAAAGTAATTCTGTAAAAGCGAGCAGAGACATAGATGTCCCCGGACACATGGAAGGAGTTAGTCATTGCCTTTGAAAATTAAATTTATGTCTAAATTTCTAGAGACGAAGGCAAAATGAAAAGTCACGCAAAAGGCAACATTGAAAATTGTAGTTAACAATCGTTTGGCTGCCAGCAAACCTTATTTTCCGGGGGCGGTTGGCTTACCCCTGAAGCCCCACACCCTCACCCACCCCACTTGCTTGGTTATGGCAGAGCCCCTCAGGGTGACACTTAACCAAACTGGCCAATCACAGCTGTTTGCTTGAGAGACCGGACATGGGACATAGGACATGTGATCTCTCCCTGGACAGCTGGTGCATAACTTGGGGTCTGCAGAATGAAAGGCAGAAAGACTGTGGTCGGCACCAAGACAGGAGAAGGCAGCGCGGTGAGGATCGCAGACAGGTTCTGGGCCCACATCTGTTCTCGCACTTACAACTATGTGACATTGGTCACGTGCCCTAACTTCTCCCGGCTTCCTTCTCTGTAAAATGCGAGTGATTTTCATTCAGGTCTCATAGAGCTGTTATAAAAAATAACTGTGAGCCCATGATAAGTGCTTCACAAATATTACTATTTATAATAATATTAGCGGCAGAATCCCGCCAGCATTCAAGTTGCTAGGTTTGTGGCGTTTGCCAAAACCTTAGCAATTGTCAGCCGTTGGGCTCCATGAGATACACTTCTCCCCCATGTTCTTAAAATAGTGTTTCTATTTGGCTTCAGCTAATTTGGGTTGGGTTTCTGGTAACTGTATCCAGCAGAGATGTAACTTGGCTGCCATTTGTTTGAAATTCCAACTTGTTTTCTTCCCTCTGCAGAAAGCCAGGGGTGCCTAACCTTCCGCAGACTCTGACCACAGGTGAGGGGCATGGAGTAGGAGAACTCAGATGGACACAACCTTTAATGGACATATGCTATATTTTTGGTTGCCCAGAACCCATATGCCCTTCTTATTAGGGAATAAACCTTCCAGAATATGCATCTTGGTGGGATACAGGGCCCCACCTCTTTTTACAGGAGCCAGAAGTCACCAAACAATGTTTTCCTTCATCCATTGGCAGCTACCATGTGGATGTGTGACCTGGACTGGGCTCCTTGAATGCTCCCGGTTGGGACTTGGGAAAGAACATAGACATGGCTTGTGGTTGTCATGGTGATGGTGGTATTGATGTCCAGAGCCATGCTGTGGAGGTGGCAATACCAATGGCAATGCGCTGACCAGATCGCTCCTGCCGTGTGACCCTCACAGACTGGCCCCCCTGCCCAGCCTCCCGTTGTCCATGCCCAGTTCTGCAGCCTTCCTGTGTATTCTGCGAGCTGCCCAACATGCTGCCGATGGATTCTTTCTCTGCGTGAACTAGCCAGGAGCGGGGCCTGTGACGTGTAACCAGGAACCTTGCCTTTCCCTTTCCCCTCTTGAGTAATTAAGTGAGCAAAAATGAACACAGCTCGCTCCTGGGCCTTCGCTGCGTCACCATGAACATTACTCTTCCCATCCCTAAGGTGGGCACATTTCTAGTGATTCTCGCACAATCCTGTAGAGCTTGGACTTCCACTTGGCCATGTTAGGCCTGATTATTACGCCATGGCACAGATGTGATGGAAGAGGGCAGAAGGCCCATGCAGGTACCAGGCATGCCACACTGCTTTCAAAGTTACCAGGATCAGCTTTGGGGCTGATGTTTTATTCCTGAGAGAAGAAAATCAGTTGTCTTCAGAATGACTGAATTGATCCAAGTATCTAATTTTCATCTTCTAGTTGAAGTGGATGTGCCAGGACATCTCTGACAGCCATCTTGTCATTTATATTAAGAAATGAGCATTCTCCATTGAGGACGTAATATCATTTCACCTTCTCATATAACGTTCTTCCAGAAAAAATTCAGTTTGACGGTTTATCCACAATATGTTCTTCTCTGACCTTTAGGCAGACAGGGGCACGTATCCCCACGCCCCAGCACGGTTCCTGGAGAAAAGTAGACAGTAAATGTTTGTGGACCAAATGAATAAGGGAGCTAATGCGCTCACGCACACGCAGTGTACCGGCGGAAAATGAGGAGTCAGCTGCTTGCGTTTGCCCTGGAATGACAGACCTTCCATGAGCCTGGTAATGGAGAAAGAAAGAACAGGGCTGATGATCCAGAACATAAACTCATTGCAAAAATATGAGGCTGCTTTGGTCTGTTTGTTTTTCATTGTGAGGAAAATTTACAATTAAGTCCTTCTGTTAAGGTTACAAGCACACCCAGCGGGAGGCTTCGACTCAAGCTGTAGGGCCCTCAGTGACGGGGCAAGTGGCGGTCACATGTGGCGGTGGATATGCTAACACACCCCCGTACAATGAGGCATTCATCTCTGGCATTGGAAGGTTCTATTTCACTCCTCTCTCGTCCTCCATCCAGCTTAGCTCTCCAGGAGCACCTGGAGAAAGAGACTGTTCCATAGCCGGCTCACATCCATTTGGATGGTTTGGCTAATCTCTTAGGGACTACATTCTGACTTCCCCCCATTCTTTATTTCATCCAAAACAAAGGAGGAAAGAAACTGTTTCTGACACCATTTGTTATCTATAGAAGTAAAATTACGTTTTTGTTTCCTTCTGCTTTGACCACATCAGGGGAACACAGCTAGACAGATTTTCATGTATTGCATATTGCCTAACTTAAAACATTGACAAATTTGAAAGATTCAATCTGGGGACCCTAGACTTTCCTTCAAGAGATAGCAGTCATCTGCCAGGATAGCAGACGCGAGCTGTAGGAGGCCAGGGTGACTGCGGTCCAGGAGAGATGGGCTTTGACCCGAAGATAAACCTAGACGTAGCCACACAGGCTGACAGTCTGGGTCACAGAGTTCATTTGCTTGTTGGTTGGTTGGTTGGTTGGTTTGGTTTGGATCACAGGTTTTAAGCTGAGTGGAGCTGCTTTTCATGGGGCAACTGTATCTAGCCCAGTGCTTCTCAAACACAAATAGTGTGGGGATCAGGACTCGGGATCTGGGTGGAGCCTGAGATACTGCTTTTCTTACCAGCTCTGGGGTGTCGTCAGTGCTGGGGGTCCTCAGACCCCACCGGGAGGAAGAGGCTCAGGCTCCAAGGTGAGCAACACAGACTGGTTTACACAGCAGTGGTTGACGGCTTCCCAGAGCAATTTCTCACACAGCAGATATCCCAGTAAAGGAAACCTGGAGCATAGAAGCAAAAAGTATTTTAAGCATTCTCATTCCTCTTTCCCTAAAGCTGTGGCTTTGGAGAAATCTCAACTTTGGCTGCAATTAGAATCACTAGGGGAACTTTAAAATATCGTACCCACTTCAGACCAATGACATCAGCATCTACGGGGTGAGATCGAGGTGCCAGGATTTTAAAGCTTCCCCAGGTGATTCCAGCAGGCAGCAGGAGTTCAGACTGGGTGCCCAAAGCAAACCTTTACCCATGAGTCATTGGAATTAACTGCCCGCTCCCCCCTCCCCGCTCCTTCCCCTGGCCTCCTGTCCTTGCAAGGACACTTACTCCACATGCCTGGGGGCCATGTTCCCCACCTTGGATTTGGGAATGGCAGTCATCGGCTTGTCTCCCAGGAGAGTCCATCACTCCGGCGTCAAAGCATAATGTGCTCTCAGATCTGACACCAACTCTGCCATCTGCCGAGGCGTGGCTCCCAGAGTATGTTTCTACACAACACAAATCCCACAGGAATGCTGATAGGTGCCATTTAAAAGGTTAGCTACTGTGTGTGCTATGCAATATCAGGTACGGGAAGGTTTAAGTCTGGTATTGAATTCACAGGAACAATTAGAGAATAGTTGTGATTAACCGAGTCATAGTGTTAACACACAATAAAATCTAATTTAATTTAAAAATAAAGAATAGTAAGAGAGGGCTACTTAAGGCAAGGAGGTCTTCATGGAGAATGTAGACCCTTCCTTTAAAACCTTCAAGAATGAGTAGGATTTGGATGTGCAAAAGAGTGGACAGAAGAGCATTTGCAGTAGAGGGAACAGCATGAGGCAGAACCTCAGAGCGGGGATGAGTGGGGTGGGATGGGATGTAGAGGGCAGGGAGGGGACTGGCCTGAATACAGTAGTGATGGGAATACTGAGTATAAGCAAATAAAAGAGCTTGCTCATAAGGTGATATCCGATCTTCCCAAAGAGATGATTTTTAAAAAAATTAATAGCCGTCCTGAATGTATAAGCTTGTAAGCACACGGACAAACTAATCAACATCTTAGTGCAATATTTATTAACGTCATACTCTTACTGTCATGGCATGAGTTCTCTGGAACCAGATGCTGAGAGGGAGCTCGGGGTACAAAATGTTTTTTAGAGATTAACTCCCGTGGAAGGAAGGGGGGGGCAGCGGGATTGGGCAGGAAGCCATTAAATTGTGAGATAGGCCTGACAAAAATGCCACCAACCTGCAGGGAGCTGGGGTGTGGGGTAGATGTTGCCTACCAGTTACCCCAGGTAAAGCCAAGTGGCTGGGTCTTTGTCTTTCCACCTTGCTCAGTCCCGGGCTGGGAGCTGCACTGAGAGTGAGCCCTTGGTTGGGGAGCAGTCTTCACAGAGAAGCCCAACAGCCCTGTCAGTTTGGATGTAACTCTCTCCCTAAAGTGAGCAACACAACGCCGTGTCTAATGCACGTGCCATTCTAGAATCTTGTCTCGCACAGTGTACAAATGCTTGTCTCCATTCTCACTTTCATAACCAGGTTTTGAAACACTTCTGATGTATCTTCGTTTGCATCGCTGTCATCACTTAGCGGTTCTGTTTCACGTTGTGCATCACAGCTTACGGAGCACATCATCTTCACAGTCCTCGCACGTGCTGGATATACAGTTTGACATAAATCCACGTGCAAAGTTACTGAACGTCTTAGCCAAGCTGTGATTTACCAGTTCCGTCTCTTTAGGTCAGCTGTTGTTGGTTTTGACCTTCTTTCTATAGTTGTATGCTTGTGATCGCCACAAAGTAACTTCCTACTGTATACTGTATTTTTCTAAATCATCTTTTTAAAAAATCACTTTGAAAATCTTAGAAGTGATGTCATCCTCTCAGAAGTAATTACTAAACCCTGCTAAATTTTTTTGCTTGCATTTTTTTTTATGATTCTAATAGGTAACCTCAGTGAGCATCCCAAACTAGCACTGATGTTCGTCTAATATGTGTCCTCCGGGTAATGATTTTAGTTCCAAATAAAGGAGTTGAGAAAACACCCACATTACAGATGCTCTTTACACACTTTGTAAAGACTTCAATATAAAGTGACTTTTCTCTTTTTTGAGAAAATGCTACTGGGAAGGAAATTGTAATTCATATTTTGAGCATAAATGCTAAGTCTGTCCAGATGATATAAGGCCACGTCACAGAAGCTTTGAAGACCAAGGTGAGTTTAGGTGGAATACCAATGTGGTTATGGAGCAGGGAAGTGACCTGTTAAACATCATCTTAGGAAACTCTGTGCAGCTAAAGAAATTTTCAAGATGTACTTGGGGAAATATTTTGGAAGCACTGATACAAACAGAAGCTAGAATAGCTTGGACTATAGTGATAGCACAGGAAGGGGTGGGATGTGATGGGGGAAGAAGTGAATGGAAAAGCATTTCTAAAGAATTTTTTTTTATTTTAAAAAACAATGAGGAATTAATAACCTTGCAGGCAAGCTGGATATTGCAGAAAGTGAAGAGTCAAACACGGCTTCAAGAACTTGAAAAGAAGGCTTTAAATATGTAATGGGCATATCCTTGAGAAATGACCATGATCACCATTTATTTTTAAAATTTTTTTTTTAGAAAAGCAGACTGTCACAGGCAGCACCTAACGTCGGGATGTGTCTGGAGTCCTGGAAGCTTGACTACCTTACATTCTCCCACAAATGAACCTTGTGAGCTTGTTCGAGGGTTCTAGAAGTGGAGCACAGCTACTTGTTATACCCTTGACTAAAGGACGGTCCTCTTCTAGGAGGGACGGTCGTCCTCTTTGATCAAGAGAGCTTGCGGCTCTAGGAGGGACACATGTCCATGGAGCAGTGAGAGAGGAAAGAGACACTCACCAGCCAGATGAGCCGATTCGGCTCTGGCTATCAGTGGGGCGACGTATGTTGCAGCCAGATCACCCCTACATCCAGCCATTGTGGAACTACAAACTTCTAGTTGATGGATTTCTTGAAGAGGTTCTAGGCTGCAACAGGACACAGTGCCTACCTTCGTGCCTGCTCAGCGGCCCCGACAATTGCTTCTTTGTCAAACACCAAAACCAGATTTTTTTTATCTACTGTCAGCACTGACCGCCCAGAATGAAGTCATCACGATAGTAACTGCAGGAGCCTAAACAGTGTTCCAGCTTCTGCATTTTTAGGGACCACAGAATTGTTGGATGGCTCCCACATTACTACTTTCCAGGGCCAAGTTGTTGTCCTTAACCCTATGGCCATAATGAGGAAAATTTCCTTGGGAAACCCAAGGATAGCACTTTGTTATTCCTCCGATTTCTGTCCTGCTAATCACGTACGTGGGTTATCTCGGTAAACATGATGGGTGTTCCCTAGAAATATAGGTGTTGACTAGTTGGTTGGTTGGTGGGTCGAGACTCAATGGAGAAATCAGGACTGCCTTCTGAGCTGCTCTCCAGAGTCTACTCTGGTGCCTCACTTTCCTTAATGTGCCCGTGAATCACCTGGGGGATCTTGTTACATGCAGACTCGGATCCAGTGGGGCACGGGTGGGGCCTGCGAGCGGGCGTTTTTAACAAGCTTCCGTGATGCCCACGTTTGTGTAGAAAGCTTTTCCCTCTGAAGGCAGCCGTGAGCCACTGGGGACTGACCTCACCGGGGGCGGGGATGTGCATACTGTAGGTCAGCGCAGATCCGCTGCGAATTCAGAGCAGCCAGGAAGCTAGAGGCAGCCAACTTCAGAGCAGACACACATCCCTAAGGCTCACCCGAGAAACTCCAATGACCAGGGTGTGGATAGGACACCGACAGCAAAATTCTAGGCCTCAGAGAAGCCTGAAGAGCAACTGTCAGTCAGTTGCCTCTCAAAGGAGGCCGTGGAGGAGGGGTATCAATTTTGGCAAGAATGAGGACAATTTTATTATGGAGAACTCCGTAATTATGCAGTTAGAGAGCTGTGTGTGGCACATTCCGGAGCCTACACTGCTCCCATAAGGATTCCACTGTTAATTTTAAGAAGAGAAATAGCAGTGCAACTTTCTCAACTCCCACACCATTCACACATTGAATTTGTGTGCCAACTCAAAGCAGACCCACTGGAAATGAAAACAGAGCTAAAGGCAACCCTCAAACTGAAGCTTGTCAAGCTACAGAGACGCACAGGGAAAGGACTTTGTTTTCTTTCTCCCATTTCAAAACAAAATTCTCTCTCTGCCATTTTAAAATTTACATCAGACGTACCTTTGTTACACCAAAAATGCCAGAGCCAAGAAGCCTGGCACAGGGGCCTTCATAGAGTGGGTGCTCGGTGCGTGTTTCTCCATCGCCCCAGTGGTCTTTCATGCCTTCACCAGGGACCTAAGGCAACAGCCTGTCATAGGAGCCCGTGGGGAACCCAAGCAAGTCGGTCTGATACGGTCCCTCCCTCTGGAAATAGGAGCAGTGAGGATGGAGCTGTTAGGTCACAAGAGTACAGGGCAGCGGGACAGCAAAGCTGGGCCTGATTGCTGGCTGCTCCAGCCAAACTCTGTATGGCAGGGGCTTCCAAACTTTCTTGACTGTGACTCTCAGCAAACACGAAACAAGAGCTTTAAGAATCATAGTCTTCCCTGCTATATACAATGTGCTCTATTTTCGAATGACGGTCTCTCTTGGTCCATCATTCAGACAATTCCCCGAGCCACCATTTTTTTCACGGATTTTTTCACAGCAGCTCTTTTGTGATCTCACGATTGTTAAAGTACCATTTCAGTAATTCTTTTTCTTTCATTATTCCCACTCAATGCATTGCTTCTGTTGTTTCCCTTATCAATGAGTTTTATTCTCCTCTTTTAAAATGCGGGGGAGCAACGAGCACAGTGATGAGTGGCATAGAGTCCGGAGCCAGACTCCCCTCCGCCACCGTGTGAGCTCGGGCAGGTTAACTTCTTTGGGGCTCAGTCTTATCATCTGTAAAAGGGTGACAATAGCAAGGTCGCCTCAGAGAGTTGCAAGAATTTAATGTGTTTATACAAAGTCAGAACATTGCAGAACACAGAGTAGGTCACCTGCTCAAACAACTGTCATTGCTCCGTTCTCTCCGCTGAGAAGAGACAGCACTGGGACCAGCCTCTGCTCAAAGCCTCTGCTTCTCAGCACTTATGCACTCAGCCTAGACAGTGCCCTTCCACAACTGCGAACTCGGTCATGCCACGCTTACTCTGCCTTTTTCTGACCAGTGGAGTTAATATTGTCAGTATGTACATTTCTTTTCTTTTGTAACATTTCCAAAATGTATTATTTAACTTAAATGATTGCAGAAGATAATCAAGATTTTACTTGATCACAAATAGTCATCATTAAAAACATCAATTATGACACTAGGCTGTATCACAGTGATACCTCTGGGACCCACAATAAAGTTCTTTTAGCAAGAGATTTCCATGCTCCACTTGCTCCAAAATGTTGCCGGGAGTTTAGGGGCCCAGAAAAATGTGTTTGTTAGAAGAATGAACAAAATCATAAAAGCAAGTAGATCATGTTTGAAGGCCTCTTCAATGAATAAAGTGTATGCAGTTTGGTGGATCTGTTTAAGGACATTGATTCTCGCTGATCTGGGGACACTGGTTTCAACTATGTTCCAGATAATTGCTGATACCCAAAAAGTCATCTCAATAGGTGAGATATCATTACATACCGTTCTCCTGGTATTTCATGTATGTGTGCAACCTCTTTCCCCACCTGATTCTGACCAGAGTGCAGAGACTATGTTTTTAATTTCACTCATTCATTCATTGACTCTTTCGACAAAAAAAATGACCAAGCACCCAAGGTGCAGGGTGCTGGAAATAATGACAAGCACGTAAATGGGACTTTATAGTTGTCAAAGCACTTTCAGGTAAATCACTTCATTTGTTCCTCTAAATATCTCTAACAGACAAGTGATCCTATTTCTGTTTTACAGACCCCCCCCAAAAAAAACGTTGGGGGGGGCACCTGGGTGGCACAGCGGTTGGGCGCCTGCCTTCGGCTCAGGGCGTGATCCCGGCGTTATGGGATCGAGCCCCACATCGGGCTCCTCTGCTGGGAGCCTGCTCTTCCTCTCCCACTCCCCTTGCTTGTGTTCCCTCTCTCGCTGGCTGTCTCTATCTCTGTCAAATAAATAAATAAAATCTTAAAAAAAAAAAGAAGTTGGGGGAAAATAATGCACAAGAAAGAGTAAAAGGAAAAGAAAGGATTAACTGACCAAAAGTCTTTTTTAAAAGATTTTATTTCTAAGTAACTTCTACACCCAACATGGGACTCAAACTCACAACCCTGAGATCAAGAGTCGCAGGGCTCTTGAGCCAACCAGGCTCCCCCTGACCAAAAGTCTTGAACATCCTATCCATGTTGGTGTTTACAGAAGGGCAGCCCCCCGAGGAGCATGGGCCTTGCTCCCTGAACTTACTTGGTGCTTTGCCCAGCCCAGCGCTGCATGTGAAGAGTCATTTAATAAGCACTTTGGAGGAAGATAATTTTGAAGCTGGTGAGCTTTCAGGTCATCTCTAGGGAAGGGGGAAAGGATGGTAATGAATTCCAGGAGCCAGAGTAAAGGAGAGGATTAACAACACTGGCCCAGATCCTGGGGGATGGGGTGGCGGGATAACAGGCGAGACTTGAAAGAAGGTAATGAGGTTGAGGTTAATTTCAGTCTGGGGGAGAAGACAGCCCGACAAAGAGGACGTGGCCCCAGTGAAGACATCAGAGCACAGAGAGCAGAGACTTGGGATCCAAGGGCCGTTTCCAGGATGTTACAAACTGGCCTCAAGAAAAAGGAAACACTATTTTCTGTGCTTTCACCAACAACTTCCAGCCAGCAAAGTGGTTCCAGATTTCTGGCAGCCTTTTAAATTAGCCCAAATTCAAAGCAGAAACTGCCCTAGATTCCTGTTTCTCAACATTTCCCTTTTCTGTTGCACTAGGCAGCTCCAGATACTCCTTCCGGATGATCTCGTGGGTGCTCAAAGATTGCGGCTTCACAGATCGACTCCTCTGTGAAGCCGCATTCTTACTGAGCGTGTGCGTGCTTGCCAGGGTGAGGGGCAGTGCGCTGAGCACCGACAGCCTCACAGAGAGCAGGCTTGGCTGGCAGCAAGCACCGCACGCTGGTTTCCGGCAGCATGCTCGTGATAATGCCCTGTGTATATGTGGTGAAAGAGTTTATACCTGAGTGGGAAGTAGGATCAGATAGGTAGGGCAGGGCCACATCACAAAAAGCCTAAAGAGGGAGGAGTTTAAGTCAGAAGATTTCATTACAGTCTGGTGGCATGGTAGGTGCCCCAATCCGTGGAAGGCATGCATGCAGAAATGATTTTAAATGAACATACTGACATCCTTGTAGAAATTTTCCAAGATTAGGGAAGGGTAGAGGTCTACTCTTTTCCTGAAGACAGTGACTTTTGACTCCCTGAACTATGATGACTTGGACACAGAGGAGGAGAAGCTGAAAGACAACAGTGCTTGGTACAGAATAATGGGCGCACCCTACTAACAGCAGAATAGCGGGGAAATGATGAGTGAGAGAGGAAAGATGTCTATGGCCAGGTTCTCCTCCCACCCAAGCAGGGTCCCAGGAAGGGTAACTACAGAGAACAGAAAGACTGGGGAAGCAGGTACACACACACACACACACACACACACACACACACACACACACACACACGGCATCCCTGCACAGGCTTTCTGCAGGGGGTAGTCTGTACTGACTACCGCATCTCAAATAGTCTGTTTCCTGTGCCTTCCTAACCCTAAAAACCTTTCTAGGGTATCTTGTGTATCTTTTTTTCTTTAAGATTTTATTTATTTATTTGACAGAGAGCGCACAAGCAGGGGGAGCGGGAGGCAGAGGGAGAGGGAGAAGCAGGCTCCCCGCTGAGCAGGGAGCCTGACGCAGGGCTGGATCCCAGGACCCTGAGATCATGACCTGAGCCGAAGGCAGACACTTAACGGACTGAGCCCCCCAGGCGCCCCAGGGTATCTTGTGTATCTTGACAGTGTCAAAGACATAGAACACGTAGAGACCCGCACGGTGAGGGGTAAATGGGATGGTTTCAGAATCTTAAGCGGGGAAGCCTTTCAGATGAAGAGGGTGCCAGTTCACAGAGAATGCTTCCAACAGCCTTCGGCAGAGATCCCGTTGGAATGCTTCTGGGATGGAACCGTGGGCATCTTAGAGTTCGCTCCTATCCCTCCACCCGCCCTGTCTCTGTACACACCATGGCCCCACATGTATCTGACCCTCAGACCTGTCCTAAGGCGACTGCCAACCCTTTGTGTACTGGCCCAACCTTTAACAATTTGAACATAGTAACAAGAGAAAACCTATTGGGCCAAGGTCTCGTCTTCATGAACAAGAAGTCCTCCCGTGAGCACCAGCAAGGGGTCGTCCGTGAGGGACGTGGGGAGTCAGAGCAGTTAAACAGCAAGGCGTTTCTTCACTAGTCCTTCTTTTTCTCACAGTGTGAGACTCAAGCTGGGCCTTTCCACCAGGGCCCTATGCTTTTGTGTTTTCTTCATGCCACCTGATCGAACCATCATTTAACACTGGCTAAGCCTGCGGCTTCTCGGGAGTGCACACTTAGCTGTTATCAGTTGGGTTGCACTTCCTTTGGCCAATATAAAGCACAGAGTTTCCAGTAGAGACTTTTAGATATATTTACTGGGTTCAAATTCCAGATCCATTACTCTGTCCAAGTTTTATTGACTTGAGGACCTAGGCAGACATCCTGGAGTCATCGACCTCACAAGCCCACGCTTTGTTAAAGGGAGTTCTGAGGGCTGGGTGGAATGGAGGCAGGAAGGAGTGGCAACGGCAGACTGAGCCAGGCTCTT
>NW_024423675.1:22583080-22594807 GCF_017311325.1 Ursus maritimus | reverse complement strand
GGAGGACAATCATCACCCCACCCCCCGGCAATTCGCATCCCAGACTCACGACGCTAAGAGCTCCCACGCCGAGGATGGGAGTCCTCTGATCCCCTTAAGAAGAAGTAAAATCCACACCTTGACCCTATGTATCAAATATCTTGCCTCTCAAGGTGAGAGAACCTGTTTAAAGACCTGTTGGAAGGTGGAGATAGTTGCATGTGAGGTGCGTTTGGAATCTGCCCTCTTCCGCATTCAGCAGGGACCGTCTCAGCTCGCTCCCGATGAACCGACAGTAACAGCAGTGCTCCCACTACTCTGGAGGCGGTCAGCCAGCATCGTCGGGGGGTCATCGGTACCCCTTGGGACTTTAGGAGAGTCGGCTGCTTCACAAGCACTTTAGCTGTGAGCATAGACGCACAACAGGATGTGGCTAGAGGGTCGAAGATTCGTAGGTCTCGGGAGCCCAACGAAGGCTAGATGAACAGGGTGTCTGAAAACCCCTGCCCAAAACGTGCAAGCTTTACTGATAACACCAGAACATGTCGTTGAATTCAACATCTCTCTTTTATCTATTTATATTGATTTAATGCCTACGGTGCACAGTACTTGGCACTATGGGAAGTAAAAACCAAGACACAGTCCCGCTGTGGAATTGGGGTGTAAGTTTTAACAGACTCAGACTTAAACAAGCCTTGTCGAAGTGCCATTCTGGAGGAAATGTGGCTTTCTGAGTTTTCCTGCTCTGGCCACCGCATAGATTTGAATTATTGGGTAGAGTCCACTCCATCCAGACAACCCTGAAAAGTGATCCCCGAGAGGGTTCTTCAATCAAGGACTTTAGGAGCATAACGAAAGTGTTTGCTGGGAAAAGACTGACCAATATGCTGGAATGGAAACTAGATGCGTGTGGCCATACAGCTCACTTAGAACTCTCTAAACACGCAACTTCAGACGATGGTGGGCCTTGGGACCTGAGACCCACTTCCACCTCGTTATCGTTCAAGAACTAGTGAAAACCAGTGTGTTGGTTTGTGTTCTGACGTGTTCAGATTTCTCTTCTCCTAGTGTCGCCCTGTCCGGACTATGTCTCCTCTGAGGACTGGTGCCCATTTTGGCCTCTTGCCGGTCCGAGTGGCTGCTTCTTCCGTCCCACACACTGCACCAGGCTGGCTGCCAGCTGGGTCTTCCCCTGTCACTTGGGGACTGGCTTCACACACACACACACACACACACACACACACACACACACACACTGCCCTAAGAGCTGTCCTGGGTGTGTCGTCTGGGCCCACGAGTGCTCTGAGCCACTACGCCCTTTAGTAAAATGGAGGGAGTGAAGAGTGTGTTGGAAAGAGCCATTTCTGGTGTTTGGGGACTGAGATAAAAATGGATCCTACCTTGAGCAGAAACTAGACTCCAGACACTACGTGTGTAACTATTAACTGCCCGGCGGCTTGTTTTCCAGCTTCATCTTGACACCAGCTCTCATGTAGGTTGGGTAGGGGTGGGGGAATGAGAGGCATGACATGAGAAATCACAAGGAAGAGGCACAGAAACGCAGCCATTTGGATTTTTCCTCACTCCACTCCCTCTCAGTTCTCCTCACTGGATAGTAGGAAAGCAATCTAAATCCTATATGTGTGTATCCACGGTATTGTTTTTTGTTTTATGTATGAAAATATATTCAGAACTTCTCATACGTGTACTTGGTGTTCCTCAATATAAAAGTTGCCTCTTCACCACTGTCTTCCTTGCATGGTTTTCGATCTTGGACCTCCGTGGCCTGCAGCAACCCCTCTGCACAGCGCCCGTCATAACTACCCATCTGCTACAAGACTGTGAGCTCCGAGAGGGCAGGCCTTCTGTCTGACACGGTCACAGGTTATCCCTGCGCCCAGCACACAGCCCAGCAAAATCAGAGAGCTCAGTAATTATTTACTGATTAATTAATGCAAAAATAAATCATTAGCGTTCAGGCTAGGCCCAGGGTAGGGGGCATCATGCCCACCCACCCCGATCCTTTACTCAATGACGTCCTATTGTCACATCCTAAAATCCCAGAGGAGATCCAGCAAAACTGTCAGAAAGGCAATAGAAGAGTCAATAGCACCTAAAATCCATTAAAATGATGAAACATCTGGCTCAGTTGTATTTTTTTTTCCACGAAAACAGAAAATGAGAGCAGGTACCCTGAGCACCGTGTGATGGCAATAAACGCCAGGACCAGAGTCAAGCATGTAGTGGCCCATCCTGTACCACCACCACCATGTGCGCTCTACTCCGTCCGTACATAGGGCATAGCCCACTGTGGTGTCCACTGCACAGAACGGGGTTCAAGTCCCAGTTCTGCCACTTACTCACTGGTGCATGATTGTTATGATGTCCTTCCAAGACTCCTGTGTGGAAGTCCTAACCCTCTCGTACTTCAGAATGAGACCTTATTTGGAAAAAAGGTTGTTGGCAGATGCAATTAGTTAAGTTACAATAAGGTCCCACTAGCATAGGGCGGGCTTGTTATCCAGTATGACTGGTGTCCTCATAAAAAGGAGAAATTTGGACACAGATGCACACACACAGGGAGACTCCCTTGTGAAGAACGGGGTTCCACTGCCGCAAACCAAGGCACTGCCCGAAGCTGGGAGAGAGGGCTGGACCAGGTCCTTCCGTAGTGCCTTGAGAGTGGGCATGGCCCTGATGACACCTTGAGCTCAGACTTCTGGCGTCCAGAACTATGAGACAATACATTTCTGTTATGTGAGCCACCCAGTTTCTAGAACTTTGTTACAGCAGCCCTGGGAAACTTAGTAAAGTGGCTTTTGCAAATCAATTATGCCTTGGTTCCATTTTTTAAAATGAGGTTAGTAATGGTCCCTATCTCCTGGAGTTGTGATGAGGATTAAATTAGTGAATATTTTTAGGGTGGTTAGAAATGATACCTGGCACAGAAGACCAACGAGGTTCTTCTGTTGGTCGAAACTCTCTCCTTTGCCACGCAGCAGTGACAGGACTCGAAGTCATACATTCTGGCGTAGTGAGTCCTAATTTCATATTTTAGCTTCTGTGTAGAGCATGGATACATAACAGGACTCGAGCGTTCACTGAGGGAGTGATGGGTGCTGGGGTGCTTTGCAATTACTTGTATTCACTGGAGACTTAACTGAGCACAAGGTGCAGGGCTAAGGATCTCAGAAGGCCACATGTGACCTTGCAGGGAAGAATTTTTTTTTTTTTTAAAGATTTTATTTATTTATTTGACAGAGATAGAGACAGCCAGAGAGAGAGAGGGAACACAAGCAGGGGGAGTGGGAGAGGAAGAAGCAGGCTCATAGTGGAGGAGCCTGATGTGGGGCTCGATCCCAGAACGCTGGGATCACGCCCTGAGCCGAAGGCAGACGCTTAACGACTGCGCCACCCAGGCGCCCCTGCAGGGAAGAATGTTTTATAGCATTTAATTGTTTCTAATACTGAAACATTAAAAAGCAAAACGATCCTAGATTTTTATCTATTTCTGTTGAATATTTCTAGCTTTCTCATAATTTATGTAATCCTGGAAACTCAGAAGAACAGGAGAACTTTAAGAGAAATAAAACACCTGTGAATGAAGGACAGAAACAGCAAACGGGGGAGTGGCTGAGGCCAAAGAAAACTCAGGAATTATTCTCTTTTCACTTTAAACAAAGGATCCTGTACTTAACAAAAGTCCTCTGAGCTGTGGGTCATTGGAGGACCTCCATTAAAGCCCGTGTGGGTTGCACAAGCTCTTTGGGAAAGGGCTGTGACTCTCTACTCTCCTGGCCACCAGGAAATCCCTTCAATCAGTCATTCCACAAGTGTGTATTGAGCATTTGCTATGGGGTAGGGGCTGTTTTAGGCATGGGGACATTGCAATGGATAAAACTAAAAAAAAAAAAAAAAAAAAATTTTCCATTTCTTCATGGAACTCCTATTCTGGTGAGGGAAAAAGATGGTTGACACAATGAACAAATAAAATAGATAGTACGTCAGATAGTTATAACTGTTGAAGCAGAAATGAGAGCAGGGACGTTTGGGGTGGAGGATTTACATGGGGCGGGGGGGGGGGCAGTTTTACACAAGATGAGCAGGGAGGCCACGCTGAGAACGTGACATTTAAAAGAGCTGACAGAGGTGAGCGAGTGAGCTGTCTATCTGGGAGAAGAGCATTCCAGACAGCAGGAACGGCACATGCAAAGGCCCAAGACAGGAGTATTACAGAACGGAAGGAAGTCAGAGCGGCTGGGGTGGTGTGAGAGGAGCTGAGGAGCATGGGGGGAGAGGAAGGGAGGGAGGTGACAGGGGCCTGGAGGTCATAAGAACGTTGGCTTCTACTCTCAGTGCAGAAAGGGAGCCATTTAGAAGGATCTCTGGCTGCTGCTCGGTCTTCTCGACTGTGTCCGGGGCAAGGAGAGGACACAGGGAGACAAGTTAGAGGTGTTTGCAATGATTCCAACAGGAGATGATGACTCAGGATGGTAGCGACAGTGCTGGTGATTCTGGATATATTCGGAAGAAAAAGCAAGCAGGATTTGCAGAGTGGGATGAGAAATATGGAATAAAGAGAGAAGTTACAGATGATTCCAGGTCTTCTGGCCTGAGCAACTAGAAGTACAGACTTGTTTTTGTGAGACAAACAGAGCCACGAGAAGAGCAGGTTTGCAGGGAATCCCAGGACTGTGGTCCTGGTGCACAGGCTTCCAGACGTCCCGTAGACACGGTGTTGGTTTTCTACGGCCACTGTGACAAACTGCCACAAACTAAGTGGCTTAAAACAACTGAAACGTACTTTCTCATAGTTCTAGAGGCCAGAAGTCCAAAATCAGTTTTACGGGGCCAAGATCAAGGTGTCAGTAGGGCCGTGTGCTCTCTGGGGGCTTTAGGGGAGAACCGTCCCCTGCCTCTCCAGCTCCCGGAGGCAGCTGCCGTTCCTTGGTTCGTGGCTGCACCACTTTCATCTCCGCCGCATGGTCACATTGCCTCCTCCTCTTCTGCCTTCAAATCTCCCTGCACATCCCTCTTGGAAGGCCACATGTGATTATATTTAGGGCTCCCCCAGATAACCAGGATCATCTTCCCATCTCAACATCATCTCCCCATCCTTAACATAATCACATCCGCAAAGTCCCCTTTACCACTGAAGGTGACATAACAGGTGGCAGGGACTAACCAGGACATGGATGTGCTCTGGAAGGCTATCGTTCAGCCCATCGCAGATATCCTGGTGGAGATGGTGTACAAACAATTCCTCATGCAATCTGGACCTCAGGGAAGAGGCACACACCGGAGGTAGGAGTTGAGGAGTCAAGCATCCTGGTGGCATTATTTACTGTCATGAGACTGGACCACCCAGACTGGAGGGCGTGCACATAAAAAAGATGTGCAAAAACCTAGGCCTGTGCTCAGAGGTCTGGAATGTTGGGAGAAATCAGCAAAGGAACCCGAGGAGCAGCTGGAGAGGCCAGAGGACGGTCGGGAAGCTTCTGAGAGGCAAGCAAAGAACACTTCTGAAACAGCAGAGAACTGTTGACTGTGTCAAATGCACTGATGGGTCCAGTAAAATGAGATCTTAGAGCACTGGGCTTGGCAACGTGGAGGTCACCATTGCTCTTAACAAGAACAGTCTGATGTAGAGGCGGGGACTGAATCTGATGCGAGAGGTCCTGGAAAAGATTGGGAAGAAGGAACTAGAGAGAGCCCACACTGACAACTTTACAAGGTGCTTTGTCCTAAAAGTCAGTCCCAAAAAGAATCCTCCCCCTACCCTCCCAAAAGAATCTCTTTACCTGCCCGACGTTTAGAACAGCAGAGAGAATGGCCCCTGGAAGTGTCCTAGCTGGGATTCTAGGATCCAAAGAGGATGAATGTGAAAGATTCTGACTGTTTTGTCCAAAACAGTCCGTACTTGTTATTGCTTTGTGAGTCCTTGTACTTGTTATTGTTATAGGGCTGACTACATTCTGAAAACTCCCTGTAGAAGGTGTGTCCCTCAATGTGAAACCCTTGATCACTGTGGACAGATGGACCACACCCTCACCCAACACAAGCAGAGTTACCTTAACCCTTCAAGATGTGCTACTCAGCGCCCTCCCAAGCCCCGAAAGATCGATTAATCACCAGGTTTCTAAGTTGGTGGGAGCAATGCACCATTATGCACGCACTCTGCAGATGTGGAGCTAATTAACCTTGAACTAGGCAAGTCTCCAAGTCTCTCAGAGAAGTTTATTTATGCCTCCTAAAAACTGAGGGCAATAGCTGCTGCCTGATTTTAATTCTAGGTTTGAGAAAGTGTGAGGCATTACTGTAATGCTAATGAAAAGAGGCATAAGGATGGGGTGCCTGGGTGGCTCAGTCATTAAGTGTCTGCCTTCCGCTCAGGGCGTGATCCCAGCGTTCTGGGATCAAGCCCCGCATCAGGCTCCTCCGCTGGGAGCCTGCTTCTTCCTCTCCCACTCCCCCTGCTTGTGTTCCCTCTCTCGCTAGCTGTCTCTCTCTCTGTCAAATAAATAAATAAAATCTTCAAAAAAAAAAAAAAAGAGGCATAAGGAAATTAGCACCAGCTTGCAAGGAGTTAAAGAAAATCATAAGGTTCTCTCATGAGTCTCTAGAAGATACTGTAATATACTTACCTTTTATAAGAGGACACAAGACCGGGCTCCAACAAGACTGGAGGGAGAACACTCATTGCTGTTCACTGCGTGCGGCTCTGGGACAGACGCTCTGCGCGTTATTAGTTCATCCTCACGGGAGTCCTGCGCACTGGTTACTTCTATTGGACTCATTTGACAGTTGGGAAAAATGAGGCTCAGCTTCATGCCGTTCTCAGAGGAATAGCAGATAAATGCAGAAGCATGACAGTTAGAGCCTCTTCTATGGAGGTGACGGGACTGCAGGACACCAAGGAAGATGGAGCGAGGACCTTGAGAAGAGGTCTGGTGTCCAGAAACCAACCGAAGGATAGCCAATATCCTCTGCAATTGTCCATTAGAAAAAGAGAATGAAATGTTTCCTTTGTGAATTGAGACAGAGCCACGAATGGCATAGAAGGTGAGGAGTAGGGGATGACTCTCTGTAAATACAGAGATACTCATTGCTAGACAGAGCGGTGCCCTGAGTTTATTGGAGGAGGCCAGGGTTTGGTTATCAGTTAGCCAGAATATGCATGCTAAAGAGGGAAAGAACAAAGGGCAGCTTCAATTTCCAGACAGCCCATGTGCCCAGCAGGATTTTTAAAAATTAGTACGGCCGTTGTTTTAACAGGGTGTAATTTAAGCACAGTAACAGTACCAAACAGCCCCAAAGAATAGATGGTGTGTGTGAAGCTGAGATTTGGCACATGAGGACAATAGCTGTTGGCTCCCAGAACCTTCCCAGGCTACCCAAGGCCAGAGCTAAGCAAAGTTGTAAAACGAAAGTGATCCTCAATGGTTCTTTTGCCTGACAACTTCTCCATTGAGGAGCTCCCAGACAACCTCAGGTGTCTGCTACCCTCAAGTACTCCCCGGTGCCTGGTCTCTCCCCCCTGGAGAGCCCCTTCTCCTGCGCCTTGTTGCTCTCATCAGAATTTGTATTCTGGACTCAATACTTTTCAGTGTCCTCCGAGGTGACAACCAGACGGATTTTATTAGAACGGAGGGCTGGTGTTTTCAGGGAGGAGAAGGAGCCATTCCAAGGCACTACCAACTCCTCTTCCTTCATGTGGCTCTGGATCCATCTCTGAAATTGGCCAAGCTTTCCTCAGTCCACGTGTTTTCTACTGGGAATCTGAGAGCTGTGTGCACACCAAAACGTTCACGGGGAGGACCCACTTATATCCTTACTAGTTAAAATGATCTGCATAGATCTAATAACTATGGAATGGGAATTCGTTTTTCAAGCCCAAATGAAGTACTACTACTAAGACAAAGATCACTCTCCGGAAAGGTTGCCTTCGCCCACCCAAACCTTTCCCAGTACCAAAACACACAAAAACCCAAAAATTCATAGTAGTTAAGTGTATGTACTTCAGTGCCACACAGAACCAGATTAGTAGCTTGTTTCTGCTGCTAGTTCACCGAGGGGCGTCAGGTAACAAGTTTCTGCATCTACAAGACCACAGTAGGAAGAGTTCGCACCCCACGGGGCTTTGTGTGGGTTAGATGTGAAAACTACAAAACCCTTAGCACAATCCTTGGCTCCTTGTAAACATTTAAAAGATGTTAGCCACGTGTTATCCCTCTCTGACTAATAACAGGGCCAAGCACCGTTCTGAGTGCTTGACATAATTAACTCAGAATTTCCACAATGACCCTATGATGTGCGTTGTCCTGGTTTGAAAGAGGAGAAAATGAAGGCACAGAGAGGAGTGATTTGCCAAAGTACCACCGTGTGTTGATGGCAGGGCTAGAGCTCGAACCCCAGTAGCCTGGCCCCTCCGTCTACACTCTCGACCACAACCACTCAGCTCTATGGCATATGATGGGGACTCTAGAAGGCACTGCCCATCTCATACCCAAGACAAGTTGTGTTTGTGAGACAAAGAGAAGGCTGTCTTTGAACTCTGTCCCCCAAAGGAGAAAAGAATACGAAGCGATCCCAGCGCCAAGAGAAGCCTTCCATCTCGAACATACTCACTCCCCATGCTTAGTTGGAAGTGAGTCGTTCTGAAATCTGCCACATTTCTCTGCAGTGAAATTTAAGGGGAGGACGTTCTCCATGAGGAATGAACGTAAGTCACCGTGAAGTGAGGGACTAAAGAGATTCTCTAAAAAGTGCGAAGGGAAGACAGGAGGGGCAGGAGGAAGAAAGGAAGCAAAAGGGCTAAGGAAAGGCAGCCCTATTCCCAGGATCATAACTCACACGGAGCACGGGTTCCGGCAGCGTCTATAGGGACAGCCTGTCCATTAACACAATACACGATACTCGAAGGACTTGTTTGATGTTGAAATGTTTTCTAGGATGAGATTCGCAAAGGGAATTCTTGTTGTTTGACGTTCCTTCCAGTTCATTAGGCCACGATGCCCGGTACGCATTGCCGCGTGTGCCGCCAGGCAGCGGGGAGCGCGCGGGGCCACATGTTGTAGCTATTCAGGTGTGAGCCAGGTCTCTGCCTGTATTTCATTCACTCCGTTAACATTTGGGGAAGGGAAGAAGGAGGGAAAAGAAACCGAAACCCCTTTGTGGAGCTTTGCCTAAAAATTTTTTTTCAACGAAGCTAAAGGAAAATTTCCAACTTGTGTTTCTTTAAAAAAGCGTGTGGCCTTTTAATAAAATCTCTTTAAAGGTGCATCCAAAGAGGTCTGCACTCGGGGATTTATCAAGGTAAAGTCTAGGCTGCTCTGCATGTAGCCTGCAGCGCTGAGGGCCCCGGGCCATTAGCTGCTGCCCCTGTGGGCAGTTTGCAGCCAGGACAAATAAAACCAAACCTAGGTCCGCAGAGTGAGCAAAAGGTCTTCAAGGTGTTTGTCACTCCAGCGTTTCTCCTTGAGTTCGCCTGTTGCCATGGGGATAGAAGCCCTTTGATGGGGCATGGGGAGAATATTATTTTCAGAACCCGGCTACTCCCTGGCAAGCTTTTTTTTTTTTTTTATTTTTTGTGCCACTAGCACCTCTAATTCCTACCAACAAACTATGAAAACTCATAACCACTTAAGAATAGAAGAGAATTCGTGAATTATATTTCAGCTCCTTTTCCTTGCAGTTGTCCCTTTTCAGGGAAATTATAAACCATAGAGCAGGAGAATGGGCAGTGAGTTCTCATCAGTTTCGAGATGCAAGCTAGCCATCCACTCTGCATCGTTGCCATCATGTAATCTAGAAACCCATCATTGGGCTGAATTGAGGCTGTGTTTGATCCGTGAAGTACCCTCACTGCTTCTAGATCCACACTTGCCCAGTGATCTTGGAGCTGAGAGGGGCTCCCCAGCCTCTGGAGATCCAAGGATCTGGTATAACCCAGCACAAGACCAAGCTGCTGCCTTCCCAGCCTCTTCTGGGAGATGATTTCCTGAGCGATTTCTTTGACCACACAGATACATTCTCATTTAAATTCAGGCACATACACCCACATCCTGATCGGCAAAGACACACCATGAATTGAATGATAAATAATACATGCAGACAAAGACAACATCAGCTCTTATTTGCAGATGAAAGAACACTAGAAATTATTTCTGATGGAAATATAAAAGATTAAGTTCAAGCGGGGAGTGGAGGAGGAAGTATTTTCTTAAAGCTCCTTAAGAAACAACCTCATTGTTTCACTTTCAAAAGGCACTTTCTGTCTTGAGTTGGGAATTCAGTGGGCACGTGGTAACCCAGGCCCCAGTGGGAGATGCTCGTCCAGTACTGAGAGAGCCCAAGGAAGCAGAAACGGAAGTGAAATCTTAGAAAGGACACCTGCTGATATGCAGCCTGGCATCCATCTCCCTTCTTCTGGTAATTTTCTATCAGAAAACTATCCCCTTTCCACTCCCATTCTGTAGAGCCAAAGGGTATTGGAGCTGGGAGCAGGGTTAGGAAAATGAACCAAGTCATCCCAGTGAGACCCTATCACCCGACTTGGCTCTCTTTTCACCAAAGTTTCCAGCCAGTGGGATGTAAGCCTGGGGCTGCTGGAGCTTGTGAGGTCAGGACAGCCTGCCTGAGTGTACAGAGGAAAACAGTCGAGCTACAGATTCCTAATTATGTATTGTGAGTGCCTGAATTCAGCCATTCCTGAAGCTAGACTGCCCTCCATGTTTCAGTTACAGAAGCCAATGAATTCATGTCAGTTTCAGCTGGGTTTCCCTCACTCTGTCAAACGCTCAGTTAGGTGGGTCCTGCTCGAATATGTGTAATATACACAAACTTATACAGATACGTAGTATATATGTACATCTCTCTCTCTCTCTCTAATTACTAACATGAAAGCAAATCTCTTGTGAGTATTAGTAAGAAGTTTTATCCCACTGACAGGCTAAACCTCCAGGTTTATCATTTGATAAATTAGGGAGTAGAGAGGCACGTGGGTGGCTCTGTCGGTTAAGCGTCAGACTTGGGCTCAGGTCCTAATCTCAGAATCCTGGGATCAAACCCCACCTCAGGCTCTGTGATGATCAGCAGGGAGTCTGTTTGTCCCTCTGCCCCTCCCCGCCCCCCGGTCTGTGCATTCTCTCTCTCTCAAATAAACAAAATCTTTTAAAAAGTTAGGGAATAGTTACTTTAAAGAATTACATGACAAACAAGGCCCTCACCTGAGATTAGGGGAAACATCTCTCAGAAGAAGGGGATCATGGCCTGGGAGGATACCTCAAAAGATGTTTAACCCAATATGGAAAATACAACTTAAAAAGGGAAAATTAAAACAAAAATAAGAATCAAATCAGGAGACTGGGTTAAGATGGCAGAGGAGTAGGGGACCCCTTTTTCAGCCGGGGGAAACATCTCTCAGAAGAAGGGGATCATGGCCTGGGAGGATACCTCAAAAGATGTTTAACCCAATATGGAAAATACAACTTAAAAAGGGAAAATTAAAACAAAAATAAGAATCAAATCAGGAGACTGGGTTAAGATGGCAGAGGAGTAGGGGACCCCTTTTTCAGCCGGTCCCCTGAATCGAGTTGGATAGGTACCAGACCAGCCTGAACATCCATGGAATCAACCTGAGACGGAGGAAGATACATCTGGATCTCTACAAATGAACATCTCCAGCGCTGAGTATTGAGGTATGAAGCGGGGAGCCGTGAAACCGCGCACAGATATCGGAAGATAAAC
>NW_024423675.1:22533744-22579593 GCF_017311325.1 Ursus maritimus | reverse complement strand
AAATCTTGATTATAACAACATAAGCATTTGTTTTGGTCAAATAAAAGCAAGAAACATAAACTTTATAGTATAAATATAAAATAATTTATAAATATAGATCTTTATTTCACCACTCCTCCAAACATCACTAGCTCATTCAAAGAATATCATATATGTGAAAAAATAATGAAATCCATCATCTTTGGCATTTTGCTAGATTTAATTCTATTAAAACTACAGCCTAAAAGATATTCTTGATTTGTTATTATGAAGATATATTTGCCACAGTAGGAGGATAGAATGGATTTTACTTAACAGTTTGTTAGCTTGCTCTATTACTTTTAAATATCTGTATTCTCACTCCAGTTCCCTCAGATATTAAGAGCCGGCCTGTTTCCAACAATATCTTTATTCATTAATAACACTTAGTCATTGGCACCTATATGTGCCAAGTAGATTGAAGAGAATAAATATTTAAAGATAATTAGACCATCGAAGAGGCTCCTGCAAAAGTCTTTAACTCAAAACCCAAGGAGGGTGGCAGGTATCATAAGCCAGTGAAGCAGAGGGAAGGAATAACAGGGCACGGTGGTGGCAGGGAGGAACTGGACAGAGTTCATGTTCTGTCTAAAAGACACACCTTTGCTTAGGCTGCAGCCATTGTTGCCATCAGCAGATATGGGTCAGGGGCGCTGGGTGGCTCAGTCAGTTAAATGTCTGATTCTTGGTTTTGGCTCAGGTCATGATCTCAGGGTCATGGGATGGAGCCCTGGTGCAGGCCTGCTTGTCCCTCTCCCTCCCCCTCTGCCCCTCCCCCGACTTGCGAGTGCTCTCTCTTAAATAAATAAATAAAATCTTATGGGTCAAAGATTGCCAGATCTTATGCTTTGACCTCGATGTGAGACAGGAATCCATCAAAATCCTAGAGGAGAACATAGGCAGCAACCTCTACGACATCGGCCAAAGCAACCTTTTTCATGACACATCTCCAAAGGCAAGAGAAACAAAAGATAAAATGAACTTGTGGGACTTCATCAAGATAAAAAGCTTCTGCACAGCCAAGGAAACAGTCAGAAAAACTTAGAGGCAGCCCACAGAATGGGAGAAGATATGTGCAAATGATGCTACAGATAAAAGACTGGTATCCAAGATCTAGAAAGAACTTCTCAAACTCAATACACGAGAAACAAACAAACAAATTCATAAAATGGACAGAAGATATGAACAGACACCTTTTCAATGATGACATACAAATGGCTAACAGACACATGAAAAAATATTCAAAATCATTAGCCATCAGGGAAATTCAAATCAAAACCACAATAAGATACCACCTTACGCCAGTTAGAATGGCAAAAATAGACAAGGCAAGAAACAACAATTGTTGGAGAGGATGTGGAGAAAGGGGATCCCTCCTACATTGTTGGTGGGAATGCAAGTTGGTACAGTCACTCTGGAAAACAGTGTGGAGGTCCCTTAAAAAGTTAAAAATTGAGCTACCCTATGATCCAGCCATTGCACTACTGGGTATTTACCCCAAAGATACAGACCTAGTGAAGAGAAGGGCCATATGCACCCCAATTTTCATAGCAGCATTGTCCACAATAGCTAAATCGTGGAAGGAACTGAGATGCCCTTCAACAGATGACTGGATTAAGAAGTTGTGGTCCATATATACAATGGAATATTACTCAGCTATCAGAAAGAATGAGTCCTCAACATTTGCTGCAACATGGACGGCACTGGAGGAGATAATGCTAAGTGAAATAAGTCAAGCAGAGAAAGACAATTATCATATGATTTCTCTCATCTATGGAACGTAAGAACTAGGAAGATCGGTAGGGGAAGAAAGGGATAAAGAAAGGGGGGGGTAATCAGAAGGGGGAATGAAGCATGAGAGACTATGGACTCTGAGAAACAAACTGAGGGCTTCAGAGGGGAGGGGGTTGGTGGAATGGGATAGGCTGGTGATGGGTAGTAAGGAGGGCACGTATTGCATGGTGCACTGGGTGTTATACGCAACTAATGAATCATCGAACTTTACATCAGAAACCAGGGATGTACTGTATGGTGACTAACATAATAAAATAAAAAAAACATTAAAAAAAATAAGAATCAAATAAAAACTGTGAACATTATGAGAACATACAATGCTGATGAAAGAGAAAGCCAAGAAGAAAGAATCATGACTAGCTTGAACCATTAAAAACTTGCTATTCTCTACCTCAGGGTTTAGGAAAATTCCAAAGAGTAGAGGTGAAGTTTTGCAGAAATTCCAGTCTGTGGAGAGGAGCTGGTGTAGACTGCTCTCTTCATGCAGATGGTCCAGAAACCATGCCCAGAGAATGGGCCGTCTTCCGCTTCCCATCCACAGACAGAGCCTCTAATCGAGCTATCTTTGACTCCTTACCCAATAGCCAACCCACCTAATCCTTTTCATTTTATCTTCAAAACATACATAGTGTGAAGTTCATTCTTCAGTTCGTTCTCTAGTTCATTCTCACACTTTGGTCCTAGACATATGAGCCCTCACATAGATTACCGCAGGTGTCTCCTAAGTGTCCTCCCTGATTCCACCCGCGTTCTCCTATAATCTCTTCTGTAGACCCCAGAGTGAGCCTTTTAAAATACAGCTCCGACCATATCATTCCTCAGTTCAAAACCTCTCCATCTCCCCCAATGAAAGCCAAGATTTTTTAATTTGGTCAGAATAAAGAAGATGGAATAATTATGACACATTTCAACCGGATGAGGAAATGAAAGCAAAGGGTAACATTTTGCCTCTTTTCTCTCTGAAAAGCCAGCGCAAAACCCAACAATTCAATTTTCAAGTTCCATGAAGGCAAAAATAATCAAACCTTTAAAAATAAAAGTGAATAGACTTCAAGCATTATGGGGAAGAAGTAAGACCCAGACTGTCTGGATTCACAACCCAGCTCCACCATATAACAAGCTGTGAGATGCTGGGCAGATTATTTCACTTCCCTGGGTCTCGATTTTCTCATCTGTGAACTGGGGATGCTAAGAGTACCTATTTTATCGGGTTGTTATGAAAACAAAATAACACATGTAATGTGCTTAGAACCCTGCCTAACGTGTTGTAGGAATCCAATAAATGTTAAGTATTAATGTTTACTATTATTTATGTGAAAGAAAAAATTTCAGATAATTTAGTTATGAACAAGTATCAAAATATTGCTAACATCAGGTTTGCAAGAGGAAAAGCCTGTAGTAGGCCAAGTCAGAGATATTTTACAGGAAAAGAGAACAGTGAAAATATCCCTGTTAGATACAAAATAAAAAGAATGCCTGGTTAAAGGTCCCTGAACTCCTTCTGACAATCAGCTGAGAGTCAACTGGGTGGGTAGGTAACTGATTTCCTAGACCAAATCTTCATACCATTAAAATTCAGCAGAAAATTGCATAAGCGTTTTTTTTTTCAAGAAGGAGGCAATAGATTTTTATCACATAAAAAATGTGATTTTTCTACGTCCAGATTTGGGACAGTTTTTCTATTATGGGTGAGAAGCATACTAACATACTATGTACTCTCTCACTGTTTCCTTGGAAGTGTTCCATAAGGGGAGAGTGATGATGAGTCATATGATCATTCTACACTCATGAGACTGAGGCCTCCCTCCCCAAGTTGACCACGTTTACATGCTTAGGTCATATGACATGACAATAGAAGAGTATACAAGGAAATCCCATTCATAACAACAATCCAGTGATATCACAGCAAAAGTATAATCTTTGAGCCAAGCAGACTTATAATCAAATCCCAGTTTGGTCAAGTTACTTAACCTCTCTTCATCTCCCTTTACTTATCTGAAAATAAGGATGATGCTATCTGTTGTGTGGATAAGGTAAGACAATGATATGTAATGTAAACTTAAGATAATATTGGTTTTCCCCCGTTCCTAGTCCCCACTCCTACTTGTCTTGCCCAAAATACAACCCAGTACGTCTCCAAGCTAATTGTTGCACCCCCATTTCCTACATTTATTAGGAATTCTCAGGAGGGGAGCAAAGTGAGCAATAATTAACCTCTCCCATACACCCCAAATGACCATACTTAACCCAAACCCCCCGTCAAGGGCATTATCTCCTAATGGTCCCAAGTCCAGGCTTCAGAGCTCCAGAACAACATGAGATCCCTGATGTGGCCAGGAAAGTAGCTCTCCCCTCCGCCACTTGGAGCCATGTTTTGTAACCTGAACTTCTGTCCACAGTCTGAATAATTCCACCAGATTCTGACATGTATCCCCACCACGCCAACCAAAGCACTCACTGGCTTCTTGGGTTGGGTGGGGACAGCCTCTCCTCCATCTATCTTATCTTCTTTTCCCATGCGTCCGACTAGAGGCAAACATGGTGGTAATGTGTGTTTGGGGAAGAGGATGAAAGGGGGGTAGTTTATTGAGAGTAGTTATTCACTGTTCTCAGTTATAGAATAAGCCTTTATTGAGTACTGTGAATCTGAACTATGTCTAAGGAGGGAATAGAGTATAGACTCCATCCCTGTTACCGTTCATGGCCAATGGAAAAGAGAGCCTTCTCCTTAAGGCTGGAGGTCATGTCTCGTCTCCCTTATGTCCTCCACGTCCTTGCTCATCATGGAATCTCAATAATTACTGAAAGCATGAATAAATTAGTGAAAATTTCTCTTCGGTCAACTGAGTACATACTCTAAAGATGTGATTTGGGAGGGGGCCTTAAAATACAAGCTAATATTTATTTAATGAAGCAAATGCTTCCTTTCATTAAATAGTTACGGCTAGGGGATTAAAACACAATTGGTACATTTATTTTGCAGTTTTTGCGAATTTTCAAAAGATGTGATTCTTGTCAGGCCAAAACATTCATGATAAAGTATCAGGGCACTGAAAATAATGGCCTATTGTGTGAGAGAGGATCAGAAAACATGTACATTGTCAAAATTAGAGATTGGGCTCAGATCAATAAAATGAGACAAAGTTTAAAACAGCAAAGTGATTCCCAGATGAGAAAATATGGAGCAAGTTGAGAATTGGGACCGTTGGTCTGGCTGGACATGAGTAATAAGTACTTTGGAGTCCACAGAGGGCCTGACTGCAACAATAGACCATGGCTTGTCAGGCTGGGATGCAGGGATTCACTCCAAGGTCAAATAGGCATGTGTTTATTACTCTTGATTTGGCCTTCATAAATACAAACCCAGTGGGGATACTAACTACATTCTTCTTCAAGTTCCAAATTTCAAGATCAATGTAGACCAAAGAAGTTTCAGAGGAAAATGAGAACAAGAAATGTTTTTTTCAAAATAAGTCTTACAAGAAAACACAAATCAGAAGGACTATGTTTGGTTTGTAAGGAAAGAGATTAAGGGGAGCCATGAATCTTTAAGTGTATAAAAGTAGGGTACAGAGAGGACAACAATGATTTATTCTCTCCCTACACAGTGGATAGTTGAAATAATAAAGGCATGGTGCCAGTGTTGCTTCATGAGCACTGATGAATCTAGAAAACAGGCCATGAGGACAATTATTGGCACGGTCTGTTCCACCTTGGGCAAAGGCTGGCCTTTATTCAACCTATTACTCAAAAACCCTGCTTTTCCTCCGCTAGCATAAACAAAACTATCCTCACAGAAACCTCAGATATCAAAATAAGAGTATTATATTCTAGGGCAAAAACAATACGATAGGGTGGTGGAGGGAGAGGTCATATGCTATTACCACCAACGCCAGTTCCCTGTTAACTCTGTGTGTGTGAACAGGTGAGGTCTTAAGGTGCTGGGGTAAGTGGGGATGTCTGTGCTCTATGAACTTTGTACACTTTAATTTGGCTTGTGACTCCCAAATATAGGCCTACAACCTATGTAAGTTGTACTGAGAAGCAAAGAGGAGGGTCTTTGCAGGGCAATATGGCTCTCTTCTGAACCTTTAACAGCTCCCATCCATCCCAGGGACAAAGCCATAGGCACTCTACAAATGACCTGATGGCTTTTTCCCAGCTCAGGCCAGCTCTCCCTCCCTCCTGCCTCACCCTGAGCATATCCATTCAGATCTGTATCTCCATTCCGTGTCCTGTGGTCTCAAACCTAGTTTCCCAAGACTCTGCCCTGCCTCTTCAGATGAACACTTTGTGTATAGCCCCTGCATGGCCTTCACTTCAGACATGGCCTTAGAACTTTCCTTCGGATCTCTTGTGATTCCATGCTCTGCCTCCTGAGAGCCACCCTCACCCCGCGCTCTGACACACACACCCCAACGCAGGCTCCTAAATCCCAGACCTGGTCAGAGAAGTCCCAGAACCGCCAGTCTAAGAAGCATAAACTTGACCAAGCTACCCAAGGCCACTCTGGATATAAATGAATCCTAAGGATCTAAAAGGGTTATTTGGAATAAAATGTATAGATATTTGGCCAAGATTCAGAATCTGTCAACCTGCCGCTCTGTAAGATTGTGAGGGAAGAAGAGGGAGGTCCCTTCCCCTCAGCCGGGAATGAACACTCTCTCTGTTCCTGTGAGGTCTGGATCACAAACAGCTTGCCTCCAGGCGTCAGAGAAGTGAAGGGAATGGCTAAAGTGGGCCAGGCAGGGGAGTGGTGGGAAGCATGGCACCCTGGAGAACAGCCCCATCTGTCTTAGGTCACTAGGGCTGCCGTAACAAAGTGTCGCGGATGGGGGGGGCGGGGCTTAAACAACAGAAATGTATCTTCCCACAGTTCTGGACGCTAGAAGTCCAAGATCAAGGAGTTGACATGTTCGGTTTCTTCTGACGCTTCCATCTTTGTTGTGTGGATGGCCACCTTTTCACTATCCTCACATCGTCTTTCCTCTTCATCTGTCTGTGTGCTCATCTCCTCTTTTTATAAGGATCTCAGTCATACTGGATCAGTGTCGACCCTATGGCCTCATTTAATTTGATTACCTCTTGTAGACCCTATCCACAGGAGTGATTCCGGGGAAGACACTCTGAATCAATCTGACCTGGCTCTGTCCCTATGAACAGGCACTGAAAAGAAACTGGTACATTCAGAAAAGATCTGTGACTTCTCTGGGCTTCCTTCAAACCTCAGGCAGAGAAGCTGCTTCTAGGTACAGTACAGTAATGGTGGTGGTAGAGGGATTGTAGGCCAAGAGTCACCTTGACCCATAATAGGCATAACTGTGGCAGATTCTGTAGAGACCTGGAAGCTAAAGTCCGACAGACCCCAGCACCGGGCAGCTGGGGCCAGGACCTAAGAAGAATGGCAGGCAGGTTTCATTTGTCCAAAGGGTAGGAGAAAGGTCAAGTGCAGAGAAGCAGAGGGGAAAGACGAGGGCCATCATCTAATTCAGGATTGGCAAGCAGGCTGCCACTCCTGTGCCGACTCTGCCGGGTAGTGGCTGCAGGGAGATCGGTCTGTACATGCTCTGCAACCTCATCGGGAGGCTGAAGGGAAGAGTGCTGTGATCGATTAACCCTGTCTGCCCTGGGCAGGGAATGGGGAGTGGCTGTGACTGTGCCATCCCTGCTCCAGGAGGGATGATCAGGCAATACCAATCAAACACCCAGGCTCGGAGATGGGAACCTGTCAAGGGTGTTTCAGCTACAAGAGGCCAGAAGCTAGGCGAGGATCTCAGGACAAGAAGCCACCACAGAAACAAGGGAATTTGCTTGTGCCACCTGGAGAGTAAACCAAAAACTTAAGAATGGTGGAGATCAAAGCAGAGGTAAGCAGATCTGAGGTGTTGATTTTTAGAAGCTAACTAATAACCTGAAAGCCAGAAAAGTGGTAAGAACGAGTAGTGCACAAAAGCCCAAACAAGCCAGGGGCCAGCACACAGGCACAGAAGCGAAATGGACAACAGCAGCAACGACCATGACGCAGGAGCCCCCGGAGGATGGTTGGTTTGCCGGAGGAGTCAGGCAGCAGATGGTCACGAGGGACCCAGCTGTGCACACCTGACGGAGACCCCAGCCGCAGCTGGTGAAGAAAAGGCCGGGCACTAAAATCACTTCCTGGACCCAGCCGGGGACAGGCCAGTTCCTGGACAGCAGGCTCACGTATTCATTCGCAAGGACAGCGATCAGACAACCGCGCTGTGCCAGGAGCAGGGAGGGAACCAAGCAGGCCGGCGCCCTTGAAGAGCTCGCAGTAAGGCAGGAAAAGCAGACAGGCCAAATCCCCACAAATGTGCTGAGTGTGGTGATAAAGGGAAATGAAGCAGCTGAAATCAATGCCCATCTCTGAAAATGAGTGTGAGTTTGTTGAATGAAGGAACCAGAACGACAAATACTTAGAGAAAAGTACCTAATATGTGCCATGCATTATTATGAATGCTTTACACATATTAACTCATGTCATCCTCTGGGGGAGGTATTTTGTTATTCCCGTTTCACAGATATAGAAACTGAGGCTCAGATATTAAGTAAGTTGCTCAAGGTCCACAGCTAGTAAGTGGCAGAGCCACAGTTCAAACCTTCGTGGTCTACCCCCACGACCTGTGCCCGGCTGCCCCTTAACGGAAGGGTAGACATGGATGAAAGGGTCACTCTTGAAAGATATTTCAGGATGAAAATGGACCTTGGAGTTCATCTAGTCCAAGTGATACATGGGAGGGGGATACTTGGGCTAATGCCTTCAACTGTCTTCACTTTCCAGATTGTTACGAATTCTTTAAGACTTCAGAAGCACTCAGTTTTCTCTGTAAAGGATTAACATCCCTAAGGACGAAATTAAAGGGCACCCAGCAAGGACGCTACTCAATCTGAAACTAAAAGTCATCAAGGATGAATGGTCAGGATGCTGAGCGTTATCACCCCAATAAAAAGCTATGATCCCTTGCCAAGTTTCCAGATAATGAGCAAGTTTTGTGGACGTGGAACCTAATAAAGGAGAAGCTGGGTCCTGGGAGGAAGGACCCCACAACATCACGGCAAGTGTATCCAGCAACAATGCCTCCAGTCCTTCCCCAGAGAGATTGTGTGGCCCTTTGCCACAGGCACACCAAGGAAAGGGAGACACCCACACATTTGAGGTCTACCGAATACAAGATCTGACTTGACCTTGCTAACTGGAGACTCAGAGCATCAGTAAGGCCCTCCTTTTAGAATGAGGACACATAGGTTCCAGGAAATAAATGAAGGTAGCCTGGCCCAGGTCTGGGTTACGCTGGGCTCACTGAATCCAAGGACCCACTGATTGTCACTTCCGTAGTCCCCAAGTGAAAAATTGGATGCACACACACCCACATTGGTCTGTGGGAAAGCCAAGTGGAAACGACACTCCTCCCAAACCCAGCTCAAAATAGTAAGTCAAAAGCAAGATAGCTTTCTGGAGGAAAGGGTTGGTGAACCCCATCTTACCTCCATTTAAGTCACCAGTCTGGCCCCTGCAAAAAGCAGACAGATCCTGAAGGATGACAGTTTAGATGGCTACCATTCAATCAAACCCAAATGCAGCTGCTCTCCCAGATGTGGCATTTTTGCTAGAGCAGATGAACATAGCCTTGGGCATACGGAATGCAGCCACTGATCTGGCAAATGTATCGTTTTCCATCCTTATCAAAAAAAGAAGATCAGAAGCACATAACAGTATATTTATAGTCTGGTTTGAGGGCAATATTGACTCTCTTACCTTCTGTCATAACGCAGTCCAAAATAAAAAGCTGGACAGGTTACACATCCCACAGAAGATCACACTGGTCCATTATATCAATGACATTATGCTAATTGGACTGGATGAGCAGGAAGTGGCCAGGACACTGCAAGCCTAACCAAGCCACGTGCACTCAGGAGGCTAGGAAATAAACCATATGCAAGTTGAGGAACCCACCACATCAGTAAAAAAAAATTAAAAAATTTTAAAAAATAGGTTTCCAGTGATCTGAGCAATGTCAGGGCATCCATTCCAAAATAAAGGATAAATTATTGCGTCTTGCACATGTCTCCATGAAGAATGAGGGCCAACAAAGCCTGGTTCCAGTAACGGGTTCTTGAGACACAGGACTACCTCCTGCCAGGCGTGGGGGTCAGGGCAATTAAGCAATAAGCATTCCTGGAAGCCACTGCTACTCAGAAATGGCTGCCATAATTCAGCTCTAAACAGAAGTGACTACAAACCACTAATCCAAAGGCATGTCTAACTCACTTGCCCTTACCAGAATCCCCAAATGCTGTTCCAACACCACCCAACACAAGAGGAAGTTAGAATGTAGGTGTTTTCAAAAGTCTGTCCATGTGAACGCATTGCTAGGGCACCTCCGAGAGCCTAGGAAGGGGCCCGGGGAATTGACATGCCATTAGCTTCTGGGTAAATTCAACAATGTCCAGGAACCCAGACAATGAGCATCTAGCGGGGATGGAGAAGGGGGTGTCAGGCGAGGTGGAGCTGACTCTGGGTGCTGAAGTTTCAGTGCACTTTTCCAAAACATCTTCCCTATTCCTATGTCTGTAAATATTTTCACCACTGTGACAATTACCAAGGGCTTTTTGTTTGTTTATCAAACTAGGTTCCATCAAATACTCTCATAATTAGGAACAGCTGGTGAAGTACAGGGGCTGGGAGGGGAGCCCACACTCCATCCTCATCCAGAAAGAGTCACGGAGACCAAGAGTTTGGCTCCTTAGCTGCTACTCTGGGTGGGAATTACAAATATCTGGACATTCTTGCCAGGGTCTAAAATTCCGGCACTCAAGACAAGGCACGAGAGCTTGCGGCTCCAGTTTTCCCCGTAAGTAAATTGACGATACCTACTAGTCAGAGACTGCGGGATGAATGGCACTATCGAACTGCAAAATCATAGTATTATTGCTTTTCCTCTTTCATCTCATGGGGCAAGATGAATTTATGATATCGTAATTGTTTCCATGGCAGCAAATCGTATTGTCCCAAACAGGGGATTTTATGACTTCATGGCTGGATTAAGAAAAAGGAGAAATCAGATCGAGAGTGAGAAATTTGCTCAAGCATAAATATCTTCAATGATAGCAAGGGGAATAGAGCAAATAACAGATAGGCAAAATTGCCTTTGGTTTAAATGTTCTTTTTACAAGTTCATCCCGGTGCAGAAGCCCCTTCTCCAGGCGTATAATTTGTGTAATGATGCCTCTTTGCTTGAATTCACAGAAGGCTAATGGTGAAGTTCATCTATTTCGGGAATGCTTCAGCAATGCTATTACTAATTGTTTTGCAGCAAATATCTGGATTTCTGCTCTAAGCAGTTTTGTTTGGCTTTTCTATTTGTTTGGGTTGTTTGGGGCTTTTTTTTTTTAACTCCCTCAAAGTTTTATCTACACAAATTCATTTGAAATAAACCTTTCCAGATAAAAATTGGCTTTATGTCATCTGAAAATCTGTCAAGAACTCTCTCCTCACTAGAGGCATCTGCTTTGCCTTCCGTAGGTTCCTATTGACTTCATTCTCATATTTCCAGTCTCTCATTAGTTTCTGTTTATTGCCTGAGAAGAAAGCAAAATTTCTTCCTAATTTTGAAGATACTTAAATTCACCTCAGTTTCTTTTAACCATATACAATAAACAAAGACTTGGGATTTTAAAATTCTGGGTCTCTCTCTTGCTCTATTGCTCTTTCCTTCTCTCTCTCTCTCTTCCCCCTCCCTCCCTAATCTCTCATCCTTTCTCTCCCTCCTCCTTCTCTCTCTCCCCATCTCACTCCAACCCCACACCACTCCTTTCTCTGCATAGACATATTTCCAGTACCTTCTAAGTGTAGTGTCCCCATCTCTTCCTTTTAACCCTCACATACCCAGAATCTGCAGATTCCTGCTAATTCATAAACTTCTTGCCAACCAGCTCACCCAGGAACACCACAGGGCTTCCACTCTCTGAACACCCTGGAGACACTGCTTCTTAACAACACGTCTCAGTGATCCTTCTCCATTCTTGTTCTGAAGATTCCACCTTGCTGAATCCTGTACAATGAATTACTCCTCAATATGATTCCATCAACAAGTGTTCTGTGATGGTTGGTTTTATGTCAGTTTGGGTAGACTATAGTATCCAGTTATTTAATCAAACAGTAATCTACGCATTTCTCTGAAGGCATTTGGTGTGGTTAACATCTACAATAGGTGACTTTAAGTAAAAGAGATGACCCTCAATATTGTGGGTGGGCCTCATCCAATCAGTTGAAGGCATTAAGAGCTCAAACAGGTTGCTCAAAGAAGAAATACTGACTCAAGATTGTAACATAAACTTGTCTGAGTTTCCAGGCTACTGCCTACCATATAGATTTAGGACTTCCAGAACCCCACAGTCACATTCACCAATCCTTAAAACAAGTCTGTGTGTGTATGTGTGTGTGTGTGTGTGTGTGTTTTACATTTCTCAGAAGAACCCTGAGTGACACATGTACATAAAGAACACATTAGGTGTTCAGTGACATGCTGAGCAATATACTGTAAGAAATACAAAAGACGTGGTCCATTTCCCCAAAGATCTTACAGCTCATGGAAGAACCAGGACTAACAGTGCCTAAAACAATGGCAAATTTTAAAAAATAATAAAAATAGGATTTAGATGTTCTGTGTAGATGCCCAGGAGTCCAGTAGAAAGAAGTATCAGTGAAACCTGGAAGGATCAGGGAACATTTCGTGAAAGAAGTGAGTGTTGAGTTGGCCTGGGGAGGATTTGAGGACTGGCACAGGTGTGGGGGAAATCAGAAGAAACTCGGGCAAGAAAAGCCAAGTAGAAGGCGGCCCAGAGGCAGGCATCCATGCAGTCTACTTACAGAACCAGGAGGAAACGAGTCTGATGGAGCAGGGTGGATTTAGAGAACCTGGAAAGCAAGGTTGGAGAGGCCGACAGGGACGGAATTGGGAGAGACCCCAATAAACCCTGGGAAAATTGTTTAGGCCTTGATATTATGGAAAGAGATCCAGGAGTGTAGATAGCAAGAGAACTTACAGGATGACAAATTCAAGGACCTTGCCCAAGCGCCCACAGCTAATTAGTAGCAGAGCCAGAGAACCAGGTTTCTTGACCTTTTGTCTAACTTTGTTCCCACCACACCTCCTGCCTCCCTACAGAATAGAGAAATGATATCATGGAAATGGTGTTAGAGAGAGACTGTCTAGTTGGGACAGTCTAATGGGAGCAGGGATGAGACCTTAGAAGGGAGGCTCCCAGGTGAGGGAGGCAAGGGTCTCCACCAGGGGAGCACTGGTGAGAGCAGGATGACAGAAGGACACGTGGTCATATAAACCCAACAGCTCCTTCTCAACCTTCACCCTTCCCACATCTTAGTAACATTTTATCGTGTCTGTGACTCCTTCCTAAAACTGCCACCCTCATTTTCTCTAACACTTTCTTTCCTCCCTCCTCTCTTTATGCTCCTTCTCTGGATCCTTTCTCCTCCTAGTTCATCAATGTAGGTGTTTCACAAGGGACTGTATTTGGCCATCTTCTTTTCTCTTTTTAACAATACCTTGGCAACTGTGATCAATCTCTTGACGTATTCACCTTGTATGACCTGTGTAATGTTCACCTTGGTAATGACCTCCATATTGCCATTTCTAGGTCTGACCATTGTCATGAGTTTCAGGCACACGGGTTTAATTACCTATTAGAAAGCTCCACTTGGATGCCCCCTGGCACCTCCCACTCGCTGTGACTGCAGCTAAACTCATCACTCGCCTCCTCACACCTGATCCTCTAGTCTTCCCTGTTTCTGACTTGGGGATCACACACTTGGGCTCGACATCTCAGCATCGTTTTTGCTATTATTCCCTCTTGCTTGTTCTTCATATTCGATTGGATGCAAAGTTCTGTTTGTTCTACCTCACCAGCATCTCGGCCATCCCCCAATGCCTGCACTTCCGCCTTCGCTTCTGCCACCCACATCCTGGCTGCTGTGACCTCCAGCCTAGATGATGATGCCCTCTTTAGCGTTTCTCATCTCCGACCCATTTTTGAGGCCGTAACTAGATTAACTTTCCTGAAACACAGCTCCGATGCATTATTTACCTGCATGGTAATTTTTAATCTTTTTCCAAGGCCTTCAAACAGAAATAAGTTCCCTGCCTGTCTTCTTCACCCTCTTTCCCACTCTTCTCCCCACCCTCACTCTAGGCTCCAGCCCAGCTCAGTGATCATCTTCCCTCCTCACTTATGGCTGTCTTGTTTCTGGTGTTCTGTTCATGCTGTTCCCTCTGGCTGAAAGACCAACCCCCGGGTTGTCATGTCCAAGCATGACCTAATTTTCACAGCCCATCTCAAATGTCCCTCTTTCTCGAAGACTTCCTGAACTCAAGTGGAAGTAATTTCCCCCTCTTCTGCCTCCTCATAACCTGAATCTATAACTCATTATTTTCCTCCTTAAATTAGTCTTCCTGAACATGTTACACCTCTAAGCTTTTGTTACAAACTCTCCGAGGGTAGAAAATGAATCTTTATAGCACCAACCCCAAAGCACTTACACATTGTTTTGCATATACTAGGCAATAAATAAATATTTCCTTAATGAATTCTGAAAGAAGACACTGTGGGACATGGTGTGGATTGGAAAAAGTGTTTAAAGATAGGAATAAAAAGAAATGGAAAGGTTTCAGGTTTAGCTGGGTGGAAGGAAAGTAGTGACATTGGGAGGGGACAGCGACTCTGACAGTGGAAAGGGATTTGGGGGCTTTAGGTGATGAGAAGATTCTAAATGGAAATGGCCACCTGGCAGCTGGACATATGGGCCTGGAACTCAGATGAGATGCCAAGACAGGGGCATAGACGTGAGAGAGGAAGCTCTGAGAGCACGTGGGGCCACCAGTGGATAACGTGGAAGAAGAGAAAAGCACAGGCCAAGAACCTGAGCCTTGAAAAACAAAGAACAGAAAACAAAGAAGTTGCAGTCGAACAGTAAGGGACAAGAACTAACGTCATAAAGAAGACGGCATTTCCAGAAGGAAAGAGATGCCCACAATGTTACATATAGAGACATCTATAAGTCACTTGCTGAATAAATGTTTATTGAACATCTTCTATGTGCCCGGCACTGCGTTAAATATAATAGAGCCCCTGAAGAGTCCGTGTTAAATATAATAGAGCCCCTGAAGAGTTACAGTCCGGTGGGGAAGAAGAGAAAGCACAGATAAATAGATAGCAGGTGGCAATGAAGTGCCTTAAAGAAAAGATGAAGTGGGGTAAGGAGATAGAGAAAGGCAGGGGTGTTATCTTAGATGGGAAAGGTCTCAGCATGGAGGTGACATTTGAACAGAAAGCTGAATGAAGTCAAGGAATGAACCATGTAAATATCTGGGCAAGTGTCTGGAAACAGCCAGATAATGGCGGGCATGGTAGCTTCCTTCTGGGTGTCTTAGCCAGCCCTGGCAGGTAAGAGGTAAGAGCATGAGATGAGGAAGGAGAGGCAGTGTGGAGATCTGAGGAAGGAGAGGCAGCCACTGGTGCTCGCTGGCAGGGGGAGGGGCCGTGCTTGCCAGATGAATGGAAACAGAGCCAGGCAGAGACAAAGGTGCTGTAGAAGGGGGACGGGGAGACTCAAGAGTGACCTCGGGCTTCCTCCAGCAGGGACTCTGTTTCCGGGGCGCAACCCTCACCTGGTTCACCGTCTACCTCCAGAAAGAGCTGGCCCTTCCGGAGCACCCAACTGGTCAATGCTACCATGTTGCCAACTCCCTGACAGAGAACTTCTGAGAAATCATTTCCCTTTGAGTCTTTCCAAATCCTTCCTGACCAGTTCCTAATCCAGGTTGCTAGCAAATCCTGCTGTCCTTTCCTCTCTTGATATTTAGCCTTCCTACCTGTCTTTCTGTTTGCATTGTCACAGCCTGAGAACAGACACCGATCCTTTCCCAGGGAAACCGTCTTCCTCCTCAGACTTCTTCCCTCTGACTCTACCTACCCTCCCCCACTGAGCCTCACCACCTCAGCCACAATCGCCTTCTTCTATTGGTGTTGCTTTTATCCAACCATCAATTTTATTTTCCTTTTCTTCCTTCTTGGGCTGGGATTCTAACAGCTTTCCACATCACCAAAGACCGAGCCCAAGCTGTTGAACCCTTGTATTAGGAACCAGGGAGCTCTGCCTTTCTTAGCCTCTTCACTGCAGCCTGAACTGATGCCTCCCCTTACCCCAAACCTGTTCCCAAGCTGGGCCACAGGCTCGGACTTGCCATCTGGGCAAACTTGCTGGTTCATCCAGTACTGGCCACAGGCCTCCCTGGCTCCATCTGGTCACGTAATGGCCACACCCCCTTCATCTTGTCACCGCAACTGTGTGCCTACCCTCACCAGTGACTCCCTGCTCCTGGCACATAAATGTGACATTAGGGGAACATGTGGCCCAGGACGGTGTGAATCTCTGGCTTCAATTTGAGGACGGCTCCTGCTTTAAGCAACTGCTGAAACTGGGACAGCCCTAGTACAGTGATGTGCTCGCAGCTTAAAAACCACAGCTAAATAAGTAAATAAATAAAATAAAATAAATGCAACATTTCGACTCTGAAGCTTTGTTAAAAGGCGGTAGCAGGGCAAACCCAGTTATTCAGCAAATATGTACTTGAATCTATCGACTTTTGATGGGTTGAAGTTACAGGAAAATGTATTCCCTCCCCAACCCTCAAGCCCCTATTCCCCTGTCGAAACAGCAAAGTCATGGGCCAGGAACTGTGATTTTAGCCTTCCTCTGAAGAATCTCTTCCTGGCTCCTAACAGAGCTGGGAGGTCTCCCTCTGGCCCCATTATTCAGGGGGCATGAACACCATCAGCCTGTGAGCTAGCTTGGCCTAAACTTGGCCCCTGAGACTCAGAACCTGGCTTCAGAAGAGTGGGAGGGGCAGAAGACGAGGGAAGAACCTTCTGGCGGCTTACTGCCTTAGGAAGCACCAGGGTGGGGGCAAAGAAGGCTCCCACAGCCTGACACCTTAAGTAAAAAAGGAGAACCCAGCGCCGGAGAGCTGCCTTCGCCGAGGGAGGCTGAGCAGGAGCCCCGGACCTTCCCCACAGCTCCCGGGGGACACAGCCTGTGGCCCCTCCTGAGCGCCCCTTCCCGCCCCCTCGGCCTGAGCCCTGTCTCCAGCACGCGGCGCGCACACCCCTCCCGGCGAAGCCCTAAAGGCAACTGAGAAGCCTTTAAAAAACAAAGCCCGATGATCTTTGTGGAGGAAATCTTCTGGAGGGGAAAAAACAAAAACAAAACCCAGCAAGGGTTGAGCAGCATCTCCGGCACTGCTGGTAGTGCGCGGCAGAAACGAACGCAATGGTCAGCCGGTCGGTCCCGAGCTTCTCTACCAGGGGAAGCAATGAGGAAAAGTCTATCTCGCCTTTGTTTGTGGGGAATTTCATAAGAATTGCCATCTCTGCGGCTGTTTTCCTTCTGTCCTCTTAGCCGCGTGCAAATCCCGGACCACGCGCTAGAGGTCGCTGTTCATTACAATCCAACCTCGCCTCCAGTGCGGGCTGCCCGCCGCCTCACGTCCCCACCGTAGAGGGAGGAACCTGCGGGCTCTGGAGGCAGGATGTCTGCTCCGCCACGCCCAGGCCAGGTAGGTCAGGATGCATCCACCTGCAAGGACGTGCGCCCTTCATTACACAGACAGAAGTATAAAGGGGGGGAGCTATCATCAAAAGTGCTTCCAATTAATTATAATTTTTCAAAAGTGCTGCATAATTTGTGACCTTTGAAACACTTCCCCTATTCCTCTGCCTTCCCCTCCTCCACACCCCAGCTGTATCTCTTCTTTCCAGGTGACCCAAGAAGCAATTTGAAGAAGGTATACCATAAGAACGACTTGAATACAAGCCAGGGTTTCAATACAGGCCATACCTGCGGCTAGCTACTACCACTGACACCACTGGGTTTGTATCCCTCCTAGCTGGTTCTGTGCCCAGAATATCAAGCAGCTAAGAAATAAAATGACAAGACAACAGAGCTGATAACACTGTGAGCCATTATAGCCTCGCCTGCTGGGGAGATTTCTAAAGCTGCTACCCAAAGAGCAGTGTCCGAATGCAAGGCCATTATTAACGAACCGGAGCTTGGCCTGACCGACCCCTTGTATTCCTTTCCTGCGTCTCCTAAGTACATTCATCTGTCCCTTCTTTAGTCCTAGCTTTGGAATTGCCAATTCTTTCCACACAGACCAACACAAAGGCGAGTTAGAGGCCGGAGTTGACATAAAAGTCAGCAGTACTTTCGTTTCCAGGCAAGTCACGAAGGCCTTATTTATTGTTTGCTGCATTTCCACTTCTGTCCTTTGCTCCGGATCCAAAGTAGAATCTAGATGGTGACGCAGAGTCGTTACACATGCAGACGCTGGTACAAGACAATGTATAATTCAGCGTTAAGACAGTGGCGCAGACTCCGACTCAGGAAAATTCTTAAAAGAGCCCAGAGCACCAGTGTAGACAGGCAAAGGCTTCTCGGTGAAAAGCAGGGCTTTGCCCCTCCTCTTGAGGGGTGGTGAAATGGGGGGGTGGCTAGGAGCACCTGAGGTACGGAAGCAGACAGGAGCCTGGCTCTTGTGAGGGGACCGCCCCCCTGCAGCCCAGGTGCTGTCGCTGAGTTGGAGGGGAGGGCGGGAGCCACCAGCAGTGCGGAGCAGGGGGAGCATGATGCGGGTGCTGCCGGGAGCAATGTGCACACTTTCGTTGTGGTGGTAAAATACACATAATATTTACCATTGTATTCCTTTTGAAGTGTGTAATTCAGTGACTTTGAGTAGATCCACATTCTCGTGCAACTGTCACCACTCTCCGTCTCCGGAAACTCTTCCTCATCTCAAACAGAAACTGTGCACCCATTAGGCAATGGCCCATTCCCGTCTCCTCCAGCGCCTGGCCACCTTCATTTTATTTTCTGTAGCTATGAATTTACCTATTCTACGTAAGGTAAGTGAAAATGTAAGTGAAATCATGCTATAGGTGTCCTTTTGTAACTGGTTTATTTTCTGTAGCATAGTGTCCTCAAGGTCTATCCGTGGTGTAGTATGAGTCAGAACTCCATTCCTTTCTAAGGCTGAATAATATTCCATTGGATGGATAGACGCCATTTTGCTTATTCATTCTTCCTGTAGACGGATTTTTGGGTTGTTTCCACTCTTTGGCTATTGTGAATAAAGCTGCTGTGAACATCAGTGTACAAGTAGCTTTTTAGCGTCTTACTTTCCGTTCTCTTGGGCGTATATCTAGGAGTGGAATTACTGGATCAATATGGTAATTCTATATTTAAGTTCTTGAAGAACAAATTAATTCCCACAACAGCTGCGCCATTTTACATTCCCACAAGGGAAGCACAAGATACCAATTTTTCCACATCCTCACCCAACACTTGTCATTTTCTGGGTGGTTGTTTTTTTTTGTTTGTTTGTTTTTTAATAATAGCCATCCTAATGGGTAAAGTGATGTGTCATTACGGTTTTGATTTGCATTTCCCTAATGATTAGTTATTATTGGACCTCTTTTTTGTACTTATTGTCCATTTGTATTTTCTTCAGATAAATGTCTATTCAAGTCCTTTACCCACGTGAATGACCATACACTTTTGAGGCAGTATGGTGTTTTTGTTCTGGCTTGGGCACTTCCTAGCTGTGTGACCCAGAGCTAGTTACATAATTTCTCTCAGTTCCTTCATCTGTAAGATGAAATAATAGTAATTACCCACACAGGGTTGTATGAAGATTAAGTGAGTTTGTATGTATAAAGTGCTTTGAAGAGCGGCATTAGCAGACACTAAGTGTTCAATTCATTACTACATGAGGTGGCTTGGAGAGGGGAACCATGAAGTATGGGGTAGTGAGGGGAGTGGGGAGATAACGTCCTACCACAGGTGCTGGTGGGAATGGCCTCAGAGATCCTCTAGTCTAGCCTCTGTATATAACCAGAAAGGAAAGGGACAAAAAGTTAGGCCCAAGAGCCCAGGGACAAGAGGGGCCCTTGGAGCCACTGCTCCAGAGTGCAAGTCCAGGCTCCTTCTACCACACTTTCTACTGACTTCCATTCTCACCTTCAGTGTTCTGTTAGTGTTCTCATGGGATATGACTTGGACATCTTCAAAACCACCTTGATATCCTCTTATTGGCATCGTATTGATGGACCTGCAACCGTTGTCAGTTCTGAGGCTCAGAGTGGGAGCTGACGTGAGCAGGAGGCAGTGTTACCTCCAAAATTCCCTTTTGGGGAAAGGGAGCCCCAGATTCTCTCAGTGTTTGGGGCTGGCCAGTTTCAGTCAGCATCACAGTTCTCAACGATCTGTCCCACCTTTCCCTCTCACTTCCTACTTCTGTGGGACAGCCTGACTAGAGTAGAAGACTAGGGACTAGAAGACGCTCTCCTAGAGAGACAACTCTTGCGACCTCCCCCAAAGGGCCCGAGAGTGCAGGCAGCCTCCACTTCAAGTGGAGGTCTTACTGAATGGCACCCTGCTTGTCTGCATGGAACTCCCCATTACTCTGTGTCTACCAGCACGTATGACAATGCTAGCTGCCTCCCAGCCCCCAACGGTAGCAGGTGACACAGAAATAGGTGGACAAATGGCCACAAGATGAGCTGAGGCTGCACGGGCTGCCAGAGGTTCTAAGGGCACCTCGGAAACAGAGCACCGGGCATCACTGGTGACATCAATATGGCCTCTTCTCATAGCGCCTAAAGCTGAAGTTCATTTCCAGTTTCCTCAACTGCCCTGTCTCCAGCAGCGGAATCCGCTCATATCAGCTTGACAGAAAGCCGGACGCCCTGCCTCTCTCTCTCTGATTCGGCTAATGTGATTTCTCCCGTTCGCCACCCCTAGACAATGCAACACGCCCTTTATCTCTGACTGAGCCGCATGGCCCCTCTCATAGTCTGCTCGCTGATGATTCACATCAAATTTCCTGTTTGGCTTCCTTTATAGATGCGTGGCTCCTGGTGTTTTTACCCATCTTCTCGTGGTGCATCCGGCCCAAGAATGCTTATCTCACTTGTCAGCTTCGCAGCCGTCCTCTCCACCTATGTTACCCCAGGCAGCAGAAGGAAGTTTCACATTTAAAAGAATGTTTTGATGATTTCTTCTTCCTTCTACTTTCCCCCTTTTCTTCTAGGATGAATAATTGTGGGCTGTTATAACCCCAGGATCCTGGGGACATCTTCGGCCATCGCAAGTCTAGCGAGAAAAAAGCACCCATGGGCCCATCACCACGGCTTCCCCTGGGCAGGAGGACGAGGGCAAATATGGAACCCAAAGCATGAAGGGTGGCCCCCGAGGCCTCTGCAGCCATTTGGAGGAAGAAGTCGGAGCTTTGGGGGTCACCCGGTACACCGTGATGATTAATGCCGCATATGTGTCTTCCACACCAGTAGTTTTTAAATTGCTCCCCAAAAGTGTGGGGAGAGAGAGAGAACAGGCTCTGGGCCTCCTCTTTGATTCAAGGAGAGCAGCTCTGAGTTTATATGTTTCATACAAGATTTTCTTTGGAAGAAGCTGCTCTGTGGCCCCAGACAGGCAAACCCACAAATGGGCTTACAAGATCTCTGTCCTGAGAGGAAGGACCTCGGTCCCAACCTAGCTCCACAGTCTTTGACAAAGCATTGGAGGTCTCCCTGCCTTCTCCGAAATTAAAAAACTCGGGCTAAGAGATGGCGAAGGCCCTTCCAGTTGCCTGATCTCCTCTTAAATGTGATTCGTAGCCTTTAGACAACTGTGTCAGTTGCCGGTCAGAAGGACTTGGAGCTCAGGTCCTGCTCTGCCGCTCGTGGCTCTGCTACCTGGGCAGGGGGACACTTCTCCCTTGGAATCACTGGTAATGTTGATGGCCTTGCAAGGTTGTTGTAGGGGTTAAAAATAATGCACAGAACTCTTGGGGCACCTGGGTGCTCAGTGGGTGAAGCGTCTGACTCTTGATTTCGGCTCAGGTCCTGATCTCAGGGTTGTGAGATGGAGCCCTGGGTCAGGCTCCCTCTGCCTCTCCTCCTCCCTGCCACCACCGTCCCCCACCACTCGCACTCCTGGAAGTCTGTGCTCTCTCTCTCAAAAAAAAAAAACAAAACCTATATATAGAACTCTTCTCAGCCCACAGTAGTTGCTCAGTGAAGGGTAGCTGTGACCTACCATGATTTTTATGCATTTATCTCTAACTCTGCCATCCTAGTACTGGACATTTAACCTGTAGGTATTTAAGTGAACGTTCACCAAGGCGTTCCTACAAAAATATTCATAGCAGCAAAATCTGTAACACCAAAAAAAAAAAAAAAAAAGAGGAGGAGGAAAACAAACAAAATGTGTCCATCAATCAGGAACTGAATAAATAAATCATGGATTATGCATCTCTGTACATTTGTATTTCATGACCGTGGATAGGTTTGTTTATTGATCTATTTTATCAAAAGCAAGATTATAACCTATCCTTTTGTTTGTTTACCTCTTCCTACTTTTCTATATTAAAAGTAAGTTCAATAAATATTATTTTTTAATGCAACGTTCTCTATTCTATGTATATATTTGTTAAATAAATAAATATGTACGAGGATGAAGCTGATGAGGCTGGTGACGATGGGTCACTTTCAGAGGGTGCAGGAATCTCAGGATGTCTTTCAGGTCAACTACCAACAAGGACCAGGCTCTTTGGATGGATGTTCTTTCACCAGTCTTGCTCTCAGACCCCCTCTGTTCTACTTCATGAATTATTGGGGTCTCCCTGGGACCTTCTCCAAGTGAAATAACTCTCAGGCCCTTGGTTTTATTTATGTTTTCTGTTTTACAGCCGGAAAACTAGGAGAACGGAGAGTTAACAATTCTTGCCAGGTCTCAAAGCCTAGAACCGAATGCTCAGCTGAACACCACCAGGGTTCTCTAAGGACGCAAGCCCAATTTCCAGGTCCTCGGTGCTGACTTCTTAGCACTTGGTTTGCGAGGGAAGAGGCTCGACATCCTCCAGCAGAAGATCTGTTCCACTTGCAGAAAAAGGGGCTCCTGTCTTTATACGGAAAGCTCAGATCTTTGAGGTTTCTGTTTTAGTCTTCAGATCTTTTCCTAACTACCTTTACAGTAAAATACTCATTTTTTTAGGCACGTAGGCCAGGGCTAACCAAGTATTTCCATCACACAGATGAAAAGCTCTAGCCAATACGAGTCTAAGGATGCAGAATTTCTGGCCTGGGAAATAAATGTGTAAGTGAGATTGTTTGGTCCCCTTCTCCCCTGTGAACATCCCCCACACACACACGTTGAATGTCACACTACTTCCTCTGGCTTCAGGGCCCCATTATGACATCCTGTCATGTCACATCTGAGTTCTTCTGAAGTGTGCCAAGCTCTGCATGACTTTTCCCTCCCCTTCCTCCAAAACCCCTCTACGCCTCCAACTCCCCTACCACCGCACAGACTCAAATTCTTCCCCTCCTCGGGTAATGATCAGGAGGAAAGTCAGCAGACTCACTGATTTAATTTATGGTGTGAATGACTGATGACCTGATAATGTCTCCGGGAAAGTGAAGGTTTTATCAGAGGCATTTAATGCAAATATTTACCCTGCAGAGATTATAAATTCTTCTTTCCTCCATCCCTAACCCAGCCCTGAATTAGATGCTGGTCCACAGTCCTATTGTCCTCAGGGCTGAGAAGATCTCTGCTCATCAGGAAGAAGGCAGCTTTTTCTTTGCTGATAGATGGCTCTCCCGTGATCCTGACTCTTTCCTACTATGGATATCATATATTTCTCACTTCCTTTCCTCCTTTTCTTCCTCCAGAGCCCAGAGCCCATAAGCCTTTCTCTCTCTGTTTCATTTTTTGGGCAGCTCATAGAAGAATGCCCATAGTTTCTCTTTCTACTGGCTGCTCAGGTATCTGGAAAGAGATCACAGAGGGATCCCACTTTTATGACCACAGGGCTCCCAAATGCCGGTCTGCATTCGTAACCACGCCTCCCCTGGCTTGGGTAGCACAGTGAACAGAAAAGTAGCTAGGATCTGGGCTAAGAGCCTTATCCATGAAATCATGATTGCTGCCTGTTCAAGGGCCCCGTGGGTGTCTCGAGTGTAGTCCTGGGCAATATTTATTTTTCTCCGTCCTTCTGCCAGTCTCCACCTTCAGGATCTTCTTACAAGGACTGTTGCCTTCTGCCATCCCACAGCAACTCTAGCTGCTTTGTTGTATTTGCCCGAATCACAGTCGAGCGGTGGCTGCTTCTCTTACACTGTAGACCCAAGGATGAGACAGTTGGGCCCACTCAATGGCATGGATCTGCCAAGGGGACTGTTTTTTCATTTAAGTACAACTTTTATGTTATCACAGTTTCCCTTCCCTTTGAAAGTTGGCACAAATCCTCTGGACCATAAGACACCATGGAATGCTAGCTGTGCAAAATATCACCCAAACAACTCGTTGATAAGGCAAAGCTGAGCTTATTGCCTACAGCACTGAAGGAGAGCCCTTGTCCTCAGCATCTCATAGTGTCTCAGAGCTAGAGGGGCTAAGGAGAGATAGTGAGATTTCAAAGTCTGACCTAAGACCAATGTTTCAGTGTGGGGGCACGTTTAGGACTGAGGAAGGATCATGATATCAGAATCTAGTATTGGTGGACAAAACAAAGCAAGGATTTTGGAAGCAAAAGGTTTCAACACGTCTAATAGGTTATAAACTGTCATTTAATGCTCTTTCAAAATTAAAGATCGGAGGGGCACTTGGATGGCTCAGTCAGTTAAGCATCAGACTCTTGATTTCAGCTCGGGTCACGATCTCACGGTCGTGGGATTGAGCGCTATCTGGCTCCACGCTCAGCACGGAGTCGGCTTGTCCCTCTCCCTCCTCTTCAGTCCTTCCCCCGCTCATGTGCATGTTCTCTCTCCCTCTCTCTCTCTCTTTCTCTCTCTCTCTCTCAAATAAATAAAATCTTTTTAAAAATTAAAAAAAAAATAGGGGCGCCTGGGTGGCACAGCGGTTAAGCGTCTGCCTTCAGCTCAGGGCGTGATCCCGGCGTTACGGGATTGAGCCCCACGTCAGGCTCCTCCACTATGAGCCTGCTTCTTCCTCTCCCACTCCCCCTGCTTGTGTTCCCTCTCTCGCTGGCTGTCTCTATCTCTGTCAAATAAATAAATAAAATCTTTAAAAAAATTAAAAATTAAAATAAATTATAGACTTGATAGTTCTATCAGGAAGTTCTTGCAATGATCAATTAGATTTCTGCCACTTTTATCTCCCTGGATAAGAGTTTTCTGTAATAATTAAGTCATGTGATGAAGACCGTGGAATGGAAAAGTCATGTGTAAACAGTAGGCTGTGTAGGAGGCTTGATTCTTAACAGTAGTAAGTCCCAAAAGTCGCCGTAGTGCTACCCTTCACCACCTCCCTAGACAGCCGGCCCCGCCCACCCAGCAGAACCTGTAGACCTGGAGGTTTCAGGCCATTTTCTTTTCTTATAGAGCTTCTTTCCTCACCCAGGTCACTGTCTGCAGGGGAAGAGATTCCTGTTTTCATGCCCAGCTCAGCCACACACTGTCTCTCCTTGAAGCGCCTCCAGATCTCCTGCAGACAGAAATCCTTCCAGCCTTCTGGACGGGCCTGACAGGCCTGAATTCACACACACTAGGTAGGCAGCAGGAGCCCTTGTCCACAACTTTCGCGGGCAGTTGAAGGTTTGGTAGAAGAGGCAGGGTGTACACGTTGGGCCTGTTGTAAAGTGGCGCCACCGTGGGAAGGACCACAGAAAATAATGCACACGAATCACCGCCATTACGAAAGGAAATGGGGCAGAGCTGGCAGATGTCCGTCAACGTTTTTACTTCTTCTCACTTGGGACAGAGTGAGCACTGATCTTGGGCAAGATATCAGGCAGGACAGAAGCAGCCTGGGTCTCAGGATCATCGAATGAGAAAAGCCTGCCAGGCAGGAAATGAGGGAGAAATAAACTCCTATTATGTCAACCATGAAAAGAAATGTTTGGTCTGTTTAGTACAGCAGCTAGTACAGGACGCAAAATGACAGTTTTCCCATCGGGACTCAGAAGAAATTGATCTCTGTCATTGTTTCGAACTGAAAAACCACACCGCAGCGAAGAACCCCGGGTTCAAGCTTTGGGTGATCCTGATGGAAAACCAGAACAAATTAACTTGGCTTTGGCATTTTAATCAAGTGGCAGGTATTTATAGAATGTGTTATTAGCTGATCATCCTTTGAAAACCAGTTTGCTTCTTTGGGAAGGTTTTGGCAGCTGTGCATAGGCCAATAGTTCCCATTGTCTCTCTGCTCATAGAAATAAACTGAGATTCCTCTTTTTCTTTTTTTTTTTTTAAGTTTTATTTATTTATTTTAGAGAGAGAGAGAATACATGAGTGGGGGATGGGAGCAGGCAGAGGGGGAGTGAGAAGGAGAGAAGGGGACTCCCCACTGAGCGCAGAACCCACTGAGGGGCTTCATCGTACAACCCTGAGATCAAGACCTGAGCCCAAATCAAGAGTCGGACAGGTAAGCGACTGAGCCGCCCAGGCGCCCCAAAACTGAGATGCTTCTACTTTATGTATTTCGGATGGGAAGAAAGATAGGTCAAAGCCATATTTGACCAGAATCTCCTCAATACCTAGGTCATTCTCCCTGGAGTTCAGTTTGACGCAGAATCTGGAGAAAAACCTCTCCCAACACCCTTCTTAATAACCTCATGGGCTGGAAGAACTAATACCCTCATGACAAAGGAGTCCTTACTTTCAGGGACTGTCCTGAACTTTTTTCCCTCTGAGTGTAGGTGTTCAAGCTGAGTCACCAAAAAACCAAAAACCAAAAAACAAAAATAACACCCCAAATAAAAATCACATACCCATAAGGATAAGCAAGAGCCCGCCGTTTCCCCATGTTTCTATCATGTTATAGAGAAGGACACAGTGTTGATCAGGGTACAAATCCACACTAGTTTGCGTGGGATACCACGCTTAGCCATGTGGGTTTGAGGTGGGCCGCAGCTCCAGACCACCGCTGGTCTGTGTGCACCGACGCTGGGCAGTGCGCATTCTGCCTCTGTCCCCGCAACCTTATGGTCCCGGGAAGGATTTGCCCACCTTCTCCACCTACCCCACCATTTTCTCTAAAAGAAAATTGATAAAACCGGTCAATTTCATCCGAGAGAGGTAGTTAGTAGGTAGGAAAGGATTACAGACTATCATAGGAGGGAAATAGAGAATACTGTATAGAAACGCTACGAACGTGCTCATTAGCCTCCATGCTGGGACAGTTCCTCCTATCGCAAGGTGAAGAGTCCAGTGGATTAAAAAAAAAAAAAAACCTTTTTTTTTTAATTGTCCTTTCTTGGTAAAACTTTTACAATGGGAAAAAACATAGCATTTGGCTCATGCATTCTGAGTACAAAAGGATTCCACAGGCAAACAACGTTATTAGAAGAAGCTGTCCAGCTCATACTTGTTCATTCATTCGTGAGCGTGTGAGAGCCGTCAAGCAAACTGGTTTTGTGACATTCTCATTTGAGGAGGTCACATGGGCACCTTCAGCCCATTTCCATGTGTGAGTCCTGGCTTTGCTGGAGTTATTTGTGGGCAAGGCTCACATGAAAGCATTGGAAGGGTTGGCTTTTCAAGGTTTAGTTTGGAGTGAGAAGAGAAGTTGACTTCGGGGACTGGAAGGCTTGGAGACCTGGCCCACTCAGCACTAAACGCTATTTTTAGCAGTTCTTCAACCTTATTGACATAAAAAATGCCAAGTAGAATAAGACCCTAAAGGAAGGTACCTGATTTAACCATCAAATGCAACAGAAATAATCATTAAAAGCTCTTTTCCTTAATGGCCATCTTTACTCGGTTAGTTATAGTTCTTAACTTCCGGATAGTGGTTCACGTTTCAGTACTTACAGAGCATAGGGAATGCCTTTGGATTTTATTATTTCTGATAACACGAGAGTTAAAAATAAACAAATGTATCTAAATTTATTTTTGGTATAAGTGTACTTTTTGTTTTAAAGTTCCTAAGCAAAAATACCATAGAAATTTAGACCGCCTGAGGGCTTATGAAATCAGAGGGGAATGTCACCTCGAACAGACTTTGTGGTATTGTCCCCTCACCTCCTCTGCTGTGGTGTTGTTCCCCCACCCTTCTGGGCTGTAGTGTGTCTCCTCACCTCCTGGGTTGTAGTGTGTCTCCTCACCTCCTCACCTCCTGGGTGGTGTTCTCTCACCTCCTGGGCTGTGATATTGTCTCCTCACCGCCTGGGCTGTGGTGTTGTTCCCTCACCCCCTGAGCTGTGGTGTTGTTCTCTCACCTCCTGAACTATGGTATTGACCCCTCACCTCCTGAGCGTGGTGTTGTCCCCTCACCTCCTCAGCTGTGGCGTTGGCCTCTCACCTCCTGAGCTGGGGTGTGAAGAACAGCCTAGGAGCTCCTGCAGCATGCCTTGCCTGTTCTCCAAGAGTGGCAGCCATACCATGAGAAAAAGTGGCTGTCCTTGTCATTTGTTTCAATTTGAGGAATAGAGACCCACTGAAGCCAAGTCAAATAAACAAGATTTATTGCAGAAACACATAGGAATTAAAGAAGAAATAGAATTCCAAGGACATCCAAGCACAGGAGCTAAAATTGAGCTAGGTCCTGGCTTCAAGGACACTCAGTCAACCCCAGAGGTAGAAATTAATAGATCTTCACTCCAAAAGCTCCAAGATCTGCCAAAACTTGTGTCTACTCCTGTCACTGCTCTGCTCAAAATGCTCCAGTGGCTCCCCATGTCACTCAGAGTAAAAGACTAAGTTCTTACCATGACCCACAGATCTATATGATGTTGACCCTCTCTCCCTGAGGCAACTTGCCTCCCCCTCAGTCACGCTGCTGTGACTGGCCATATTGTCTACCCTGTGGTCCCTTAACACCCCGGGAACACTCCTGTCTCCGCGATGTTGCACCTGCTTCTCCTTCTGCCTGGAATGCTCGTTCCCAGCTATCTGCTTATCCCTTCTTTTAGGTCTTTGCTCACATGTCATCTTCTCAGTGAAGCCATCCCTCTGTTTAAAGTCGTAAGCCCACCCCACCCCAACACTTCCTATCCAAATTAATCTGAATTATTTTTAACATTTTGTGGTATGAAAAATTTTACACATACTCAAAATGGTATCATGAACCCCCCTCTGGTCATCATTGATCAGATGTCTTAATTTCACTGATCTTATTTCATCTATTCCCCCTCCATTTTTTCCGGCATTATATCTAAACCTCCCAGCATGTATCACTATCTGATATATATTTCTTATTTTTCTTGGTTGTTTCATGTTTCCCCCCAAAACCGTCGGCTCCATGAGGGCTGGGATTTTCCTGGGTTTGTTCACGGCTGGTATCGCCAGCACCTGCTTGAGTGTCCGATGCAGAGTAGGTGCTCATTATTCATGGCTGAATGAAGCAATGAAGCAGTTCCCACAATCCTGCCTGCTTTCCTCCCCCACTGCTCCCCCACCATCTGACCTGTGCAGCCACAAATGCCGCAAGCACCCCTCCTCTGACCCCACCCAGTGATTGTCAGCCACAGCCCCTACTTAGCCCCGTCCCAGACTCTCAACAAGCCCCTGGCTCCCAGTCCAAGAGGCAAAACCAGATTGGCCCAGTTCCCTGTTTGTGAGCCACGTCACAGTATTCTGGCAAGGCTGTGAATCAACTTTCCTGGCGTTCTCTTGTCACCATGTGGTACAAAAGTGGGTACCCAACAGGGGCTGTCGATGGGCTATTTCCCTGGAAAGGAGTGTGTGTAATTGACATCCCTCTTTCACCACACAAACAATCTTCAGTGAATTTGATGAGATTAGGCCATGTTCCTTTTTAGGTGGTGGGTAACTCTCTCGGGCAGGCTCTAATCGTTCTAGCCATTTTGGAGTTATAATGCATCCCATAGAGAAGATATATATATGTGTGTGTGTGTGTGTGTGTTTGTGTGTGTGTGTGTATATATATATATATATATTTTTTTTTTTGGCCGGGCTCCACCTGTGAGATAGAAAAGAATGCACAAGGAATAGCTCCCTTCACTTCAATATCTCTCTTCCACCACTACCAAGGTTGTCAACCAGCAAAGCCCTTTGGGCATCAGACACTCTCCAATTAGGCCTTCAATAAAAGCCAGGAGGTGTTGCCAGCCCATGATGACAAGCTAGGAACCTGAAGGACCAGTAATATGCTGGCACCCCAGCAACCACAATGAGGATTGCTTGGCGAATGCTTCTTGCCAACAGTGTTTCCAGTCTACCTGCCAAAGGGTGTGGCTTCTTCCTCAGCGAGCTCCTATGTGAACCAAGCGCTGACCAGGCAAGGGTAGATCCAGAAGGAAACATCACCACATCAGAGCATGTCCCAAGGCTGTGGCATTCTTTTCAGGAAAGACTGTTTATTTTCACTGGGGTATGGTTGTCCCTGATAACTCTGCGTCACCCAGCTGCCACTCACGATGATTTTTAAGGCCACCTGGTTTTCAAAGTCATCTTATAAGGTTGTAGAGACTCAGTCTCAACTCAGACTCAAACTTTTTAAATTAATAGTATTACCTCCATTAGCTGTTGAATATTGATGGAGACCTCACAGAGGCATATCCTTTTTCTAGATTCTTCCAAGGGTAGGATTGATACTCATCTGGTACAGTCATCCTGCAGTCAAAGTATTGGAATACTTCCAAACCACTTGGTAAATAGACAGTGCCCCAAACACCCCTACTTGGAAGTCTCCCACCATCTCAGCTACCTCAGCTCCTGCTCTGAGTCCTCTGGCTCTTGGCATGACCCAGAAGGTAAAGGGTTGATGCTGGCCCAGGAGGGACCACAGTATCCATTGTGATGGGTCCGTACCTGTGCCATACTGGTCGTTAAATATGTTTAATATCACCCCTGCTTCTAAGTTAAAAGCAATGACTACCACCACCCCTCATCTTAGACATTTTCATTCTTACTAATTTATAGAGAAGGCTGCAGTGGGATTGGGACTGGACCAAGGTCCTAATCCTGCACAGAGACAGGACAGCCAGAAACAGAAGTAATCGTTCAAGCAGAGACGCTGTAAGCACTTTCCTCTGCTACAGACATCTTTCCACCAGAATGATACCCACATAGGATACATATGTTTGTCTGGTTTGTGCACTGCTGTATACCCCAGCACCCAGAGCAGTGCTTGGCACGCAGAAAGTGCTCAATAAATCATCACAACTCTTGAATGAAGACATGAAGTCCCTGATCTGATGGCCCCGTTGTTGCCTAACTTGATGAACTTAGGTGACTCTAAATCTTTTCAGGACTTCACAGTTTTGACCTTTTTTCTTAACTATTTAATCTCTTCCTACATCAAGGCACAGAGGAGACAAGCATATCTATGGTGCATGTCACTGACTGATCTCCACATACACAGCGATGTGACATCTGTAGCATTTCCCTGCGGTCTAGAAGGTGTTCTGGTTTCTCCAAGCCACTTCTATTTTCATTTCCAGAAAATTAGCCTCACACATGACATCTGTTGGACCAACTCAGCAGAAGCTGTTCCAGGATCTCAGGCAGCACAGGTGAAACAAGAAAGCAGAGTCGCGCTCTGGAATCATAGCTCTGCCACGGGCCACATCATCAGTGGCTTCTTGTCCCCAGGTGCTCCATGATAGAGGAATGGGGTCAGGGACCAGGAAGAAGTGAGGTAGGTGGCAGGCCTTTAAGAGCTGGAGTAAACAAGCTCACCTTCTCTAGCCACTGATGAAAGGCCACTCTGGAAGAAGGAAAGGGCCAGGTTTCATTCACCAAGGCACCCCCTAGCTTCTACCCACTGTCCAATTGTGCTCACCTGGGACATGTTTTCGGTCAGCAAGATCTCTGTGAGGTTTGAAGGGTGAAGGAGCAAAGTCTCTGAAGGAAAATTTGAAATATGTGACATTTCAGAACCAGCCGTCTTCCCTATTTACAAAACTACAGGGGAAGTGTCAGTCTCTGAACACACATCCCATGTGCAAATTCACATTTTCCTCTTGGCTATAGTTTGAGGACCAACATGACTTCCAATACACGACACAGATGGCATGTTTCCCTACAAGTGACACGAATTGTGCGTCACAGTTACGCTTTATTTTTAACTCCTTTCATCCTGGCATTGCCACGCAGTGTGCAAACTTTAATTAATACCCCTCACAAAGTGGCGAGGATCATTATCCCTGTGTCAAGTTTGAGAAACCGAGTCACCGTAGGCTGTGACCCACAGGCCACAGGCTGAGTCAGTGGCAGAGCCAGAGATCAAATTCCTGACTCCCAACCGCCTGGCCACTGGCCTGGCCTCACACCCACTGCCGGCATTTCTTATTTGAAGCTGCTCGCTTTCGCCTGGAGCCAGCCAGACGCCTCCCCTGAGGCCTCCTTCTCATTCCATAGCTAACAAGGATGCTGCGGCCCAGGAGAGGCCGAGAACAGCAATGGGGGAGCACATATCAGACCATTTGAGGAGCTTCAACACGGTCAAGAATCTGGGCCTGACCTGGGAGTTTTCTCCCAGGAACGTAAGACCACAAAGCCCCAAGGTTTCCAGACGCCTCTCTCCATTCTCAGAGCACGTTTAGTCCGCACCTCCCTTTTTATAGTTCGTGGTTCTTAGTGACACATGAATGATTTTAGCCTTCGTCCTTTTCTTCCTGTCTCTCTGCTTGCAGTCAGTCCCGTCTTTCCTCTCCTCCTTTCACAACACATGCCTTGTCTCCTCTGCAAATAACCCTCAGACCCACACACCTTGGCCTAGGAGGCATGGCCCTACAGCTCACCTTCTGGCATGCTCTAGAAAAGGAAGCCAGAACCAACTCCACTAGAAACCAGCTTTCAGGGCATAGGAGATTACACCACGTAAAGGAGACACACAGATATCTGGGGAAGTGTCCTGATGGGTAGTAGGGTTCCCACCAGATGTTGCACACAAGGACTGTTATTATTTTTTTTCTTTTCCTGAAGGAGGACAAATACAAGAAATAGAGACCTGACAAGTTTTCAATGAAGAGGTGGTGTGGTGCAGTGGCTAAGAGAATGGGCACCGTGGAGCCCAAATACAGCAAATCCGGGCTCCACACTTACCATCTGTGTGACCTAGTCAACTTTCTTCATTGCTTGGTGCTTCCGTTCTTGATCTTCTGTCAATTGGTAAAGTTGTCCCTCTCCTCACAATCATTGTGAGAAATAAATGACTTAAGGGATCAAAAGTTCCTGAAACAGTGTCTCGTTCTTAGTAACTGTTAGAATCCAACAAACCATTCCCTCCACAGTTACTCAATGCCAGACACCATACCAGGGACAGGAGCTGGCCCTCCAGGGCTCCAGCGGAGGGAACAGATAGGTAGATATTCCTAATACACTGTGGTTGGTCGCGACAGTGATGCGGATATGCACAGGGCACTACGAGTCTGCCCCTGTGTGAATGAGGAAATAATTCCAGCCCTAAAGGCACATGCAAGGGGAACTTGGGCTGGAGATCAGGAACTTATTTCCTCAGCTGGGCGCCATCATGCCATAGTGTGCATGATGCGCTGTGTACGTGACGGCACTGCACAAGTGTCTAAGCTGTCCTGGGAAGGACGAGGAATGGGGCAGAGATGGGTTTGGAGAAGTGATGGCTGGATTTATCTTGATTAGGGATTCATTCATCAAAATGAACAGGGGAATCTGACGTGGCATTCTAGGCAAAGAGAAGAGCATGAGCAAAAGCGAAGAGGCCGTCAGGAGCACATTATATGTGGCGAACTACAAATAATTTGGTACTTCCTCGAGCAGGAGGCAGGGAATGGCAGGCAGTGTGCTAGGCAGGGTCCAAGCAACGTAGGGGCAGGTCCACTGTGTTCATAGCTGCCCACCATATCCGAGAAAAGATGGTCAGATATTCAATTTTTCACCCTGACCCTGAGTTGTCACTTGGACATGGTTTCCTCTTTCCTTCTGCGATCTACTCTGGGGTTTCAGTGGGTGTTGGTAGTAGCTGGAATCCTGAGGATTGGTGATCTAACAACTTTGGGCTCCCATCCTTTCTGATCATCAAGATTAAACAAGGACCCTGTGTCAAAAGGAAGTCTTTCTATTTTGTCACTAAATGAAAGGTTGACTGATTTGTACCTCCTCTTATCTAAACTTTCCCTGAAATCCCATGGGAGCCTCACTCAAACTGCTTCAACAAAAGAAGAAATGGACATACTCTGAATATAGAAATGAGAGAAACATGATCTGACTGTTTAATCTATTAGAGACAACCAATGTGTAAGTGGATAAATCCAACTACCAGATGACCTGAAAAGTGCTAGAATAGAAACATGGGCAAAGTGTATGGAAATCACAGGACCAGCTTGGCAGGCAGAGTTGGAAGAGGCTTGTACAGGAGGGGGTTTTTAAGCTGACTGTCAGAGGCTGAGTCGGAGTTTCTAGAGAACGAGAAGAACAATTCAGACAGAAGAACGTACAGGGTTGTGAACGAGTCTAATGTTTCAGGAAACAAGTCGTTCCATCAGAATGACCGTGGTGAAGTGTCGGAGGGTCAGAACCACAGGAGCTCAGCATACGAAGAACTGGATGGCAATGCATCTTGGAGTTACTCGCTCAGGTTTGCTTTTTAGACGATATTTTTGGTGGCAAGATAAAGGATGGCGTGGAATGCAGTGCAAAGAGAAGCATGAATTCCATAGATGAAGCCATTGCAATCGCCAGGTAAACCATGGTAATGGTCTCGTCTAAGATGATACAGTAGGGATCTTTATGAGATGGGATTCTCTGACTTTGTGACTGGCCATGGAAGTCCAAAAAGAGGAAGATTTCAAGAATTATTGAAATTTCTGGGGTACCTGGGTGGCTCACTTGGCAGAGTATCCAACTTTGATTTCACTCAGGTCATGATCTTGGTCTGAGATCAAGCCCCATGTCAGGCTCTGTGCTCAGCATGGAGTCTACTTAAGATTCTCGCTCTCCCTCTCTCTCTCTGCTTCTGCCTCTTCCCCACCCCCCACCAAGTAAATATATAAATCTTAAAGAAAAAATGACTGAGATTTCTAATCTGGGAAACAGAGAAGGCAATAACACCATGAACCAAGATCAAAATACTTGAGGTAGGGGCACCCGGATGTCTCAGTCAGTTAAGCATTCGGCTTTTCATCTCAGCTCAGATCTTGATCTCAGGGTGGTGAGTTCAAGACCCGCACTGGGCTCCATGCTGGGAGCCTCTTAAAAAAAAAAAAGAAAAAAGAAAAAAGAAAAAAATAAAAAAAAAAAAGAATACTTGAGGTAGAGAAAGTTCTGTTATCTATAAGGGTTCCATTTGAGATGTATTAATTTTGAGGTGACTTAGGACAATCCAATTGAAAGTGTGCAGATGGTCATTGGAAATATTTGTCTACACTTAGGAGAAAGATCATGGCTGGAAATGGGGATATGGAAATTATTATGCGTTGAACCATATGAAATTGCTAACGAGATCACATTTTACCTACAAAAATGGCAATTTCATGTGGGAGAACATTTCATATGGGAAAATAGAGTGAGAGAGAAGAGATAAGTACCAAGGGTAAGATATTATCTGGGAAACGTTGATTTCTAACCGTGGGCAGAGAAGGAGAAATGGTGAAGATACTGCACAGAAATGCTAGGAGACAGAGACGCAGGGGAAATTCAAGAGGGAGTAATGGTATAGAAGCCGGAGGTGTGCTTATCAAAAAGGAACGGGTGTTCCAGAGGAAAAGGAATGCTGCAGAGGATGCGGTAGGAGGACAGAAACAGGGCTGTGCACCTGGCAGGTGGGAGGTGACTCCCCCCCCGCCCCCGCCCCAGCAAGAATTTCAGCAGAGATGGGACAAGCGCTCGACTGTAAGAGGTTGAAAAGAGAAGGCTGACCGCAAGGTTTCATTTGCTTGTGTGTTTTGTTTTTTAAGGTTTGGGGAATTTTGCACCTATTTATGCATAAGAGGAAGAAGCCAAAGAAAAGAAAGCAATTGAAGATAAAAGACAGGAGGAATGAATAATTACGAGCACCATGTCCTGAAGGAGGCAGAGGAGTAGACTTGAATGCATAGGAGGAGAGGTGTGCCCCGGATGGACGGGCCAGAGGCTCACTAAAAGCAGTGTTAAGTCCCTAACCATCGTATGCATTTCCAGCCATGCACTCTGACAGATCACATTTATTAGTGCTATTATGTTGTCGTGGGACAGAAATCCTTCTCAAAGAGAAGGATGGAAATATTTTAATCACCAGTGCTTCTTGCCAGAGATCGGCACTCATGCCTTTGATGTCTTCTTGGGCACGCGTACCTTGCAGCCTGCAACATCACAGCTAAGCCCTCTCCACTGTTCACTGTGAGCCTGCCCCCACAAGAAGATTCATCCCTTCGAAAGGCCTCCAAAACAGTCCAAACAGTTGTCCGGTGAGCACAGGGGGGCGTCAGAATTCACTCTGTCAGTCTCTCAGGAGGTGTTTCTCTAAGGAGGTCATTTCTTCGGGCTCTGGAATTAATGGCCCGGATGGCTGTCACTGAGGAGAGTTGGGGCAAAGGGCTTCCTTTTGGTTCCAGTTTCTGACATAACCAAAAGGAGAAATTCATTGCCCAGGACAGCTAGTATTTGCTTAAGGATGGATCACAAACATAGATGCTGTCTTAAAATTCCCAACTAATCCTGTCCTAGTTCTCATCACATAGAGGCCAAAGTGCTAGGATCACATTGGATTCATCCAATCAGAATAGTAGGAAAAACAGGATTAAGAACATGTCTCTTCATCCAGAGAAGTTAATAAGTGAAAGACCCAACAGCCCAATCCTCTAACAAAAGAGCCTGTTAGGTCAGGGACCCATGTTGCCACCTGAGCTGTCCATAGACCTGGCAACTTGGGCAATGTGAGTTACTGGTCACAGAGGAGACTGGGTGAGAGACCAGGAAGATTCCCACTAAACCTTTCGTACATAACCCGCGTGGTACTTAGAGGTAACCAAAACGTCAGTTTACAGCTCCATGCCTCGTACGAGGGCTCTATCCGTCGTAAGAGATCCTCAGTTAGTGTGTGTCTCACACATGAACAAGTGAGTCAATGAATCATGCTGCCAAGTCACCACACTATTTGTCCGAATAGGAGTTCAGAGCGTCTTGGGCTTGTGTGTGCATAGGGAGAAAATGAGGCAGGTCCTTTGGAAAGTTATCTTACTACCAGTCCCTAATCTAAAATGGTGAAATCGGTTTTTTGATAAAGACCACAGATCTTCAGTGTGTGTGTGTGTGTGTGTGTGTGCGCGCGCGCGTGTGTGTGTATGTACAAAGATATACACAGATATGCACACACACACGGGAATGTAGGCTTTTGTAAAACCGTAGCTTGGAGTAAGATGATCTTGGATCCTGAAAGATGACAAGAAAATGGACACAATTTGCACCTAGTACCATCAGAGGATTTGTACTGGTCTTTTGACATAAAACAGTAATAAAACAAGCATCCCAAGAAATTCTGAATTTAGCTCCTGCCCTTTGTTCAATTCAGATTCCCTCTTTTTTTTTTCTATAATCTTCCACATGTTTCTTATACTGTGAAGTGATTTTGTTACTATGGAAACCACAGGGCCTGCATGAAGCTCAAATATGATGTCAACTTATAAAATGATTTAAAATATGTCCCATGGCTTGACAAAAAGCATTTGGAGGAATTACCACACCCAATATAGTGATGTGCCTACTTAAAACATGTATCTGGGAATATACCTTTTTTAAAAATACAGATGGGCATTTGGGTGGGCAGATGTGATTAATGAAGAAATAGCCCACAGATGCTGCTCTGAATGAAAGAGCTTGGTTAGGAAATTCCAGGTTTATAAAATCATGGTAATTATGAGCTATAGCATACAGAGATTATTCCTCACACTCAAAGCTTTGCCTTGTTTGTAAAGCACATAAGCCCTAGCTTTCTAAAAGAGCTCCCCTAGAAATATCCGAGAACAACACAGCAACCATTTAAGGAGGATTTTTTTAAGTGACTTCTTGCCTGGAGGCAAAAGATAAAGAAACTCACCTCTTGGGGTCCTTTTTCAGCCAGTGAAAGCCAACCCCCCCCCCCCGGAGCTCTTGCTCTGTTTCTGAGGCCAAGTGTTGCCTCCAGATGAACACATATGTGCCTGATGTCATCTTCTGGCCTCGAATCTGTATATGATTCAGTGATAGTGGAATCTGCCCTAATACTCTGAAATCATTTATGACACTGATAACCAAATGGAGCCTGGGAACCCACACCAAAAATCTACCTACTTGATTTGAGGAAAAGCCGCAGAGCTGTGAGAGCTGTTAGACAGGAAAGGCAGAATAAGCAGAATGGAAGGCAAGCCGCTCCGCTCCCTGGCCTCCCACCCTCCTCCTCGGCTACCCTTCCCTCTGCCAAGTACTTGCAAGTATATCATCACAACAACACTCCGGAGAACATTCTTGTTGGGTAATAAGAAAGCATAATTATATGCTTCAGAGCTGTTGAGGTTTTCTCCTATTTTCAAAACAATGAATATCCTGTGGAAAGAGAGCGCCGCTCATGAGTAAGCTGAGATTCCTTCCCCAGAACACACAGACAGTGGTTTGGAGGAGAGACCAGAGGGCAGCTCTGCTAATGTCTTATTCCTTGGGCAAGCCAACCATGCTGCTCTGTGGGGCTCCCAGGAACAAACCCTCTCCGTCAACATAATTCAAAGTGTAACATCTTCAAAACTGAAATTACATATTTTCTCTCTCTCTCTCTCTGCTTCTTCCCTTACAACCATAGGCTGTCCAGCGCTGAGAGAAATGGAATTGTTTCTAAGTCCACACCGTACAAAACTCAAGACTGACTTCCACAAAGCATTACATTTATTCCTTCAGATATTCGTATTTCTCACCTCAAACGTGATCAGTGAAGAGGTGGGAACTGCCCCTTTGAGTCACACAATTCCTCCTGGATGTGGAATCCAAGTTGCAGCTTCATGAATGTGCAGTAACATATGGTTTCCAGAGGCAGACATTCTTTCATGCGATTATCATACCGACATTCTTCAAAATCCGTCAGCAAGCCATGGAGAATAGTTGTGGCTGGAGCCAGAGAAACCAACGCGAGCATTTAAAAAACACCAATCCTTTTGACACTTCTGTTTACTAAGTAGTGACCTCCGATTCCACAGGTAAGAAAACCTGCACCCAAGAAAGTCATAGAAATGCATATCCCAGAGTCCTTATTCCGACTGGACTTCCCGGAGCCCAGACTATTCTCTCAGAGAAGTCTGTGTTGCTTCTAAAATATCATGCAAGTGTGGTTATTTCTACCACAGCCCACTAAACTCTCAGTTACATTAAAATTGCCCTGAACAGAACATGCTTTCAAGTAAAAACATCATGCTGTTGCTTTTATAAGGCTTGGGTCACATTCTTTTGACCATATGGACTCTGTCACGTGGAAATGAGAATTGTCGGTAGCTGTCAAAAAATGTTGTCCCACAAAGGAAGGCAAAGCATTCTGGGGCTCACACACCTCTAGCCACTGCCCCTCACTCGACCACAGCCTCATGGAGGGTCTGAGGCAAACACTGAGGATCAGATTCCTTTCATTTTGGTGGTGGTTAGGGAAAAACGACTTTTCTTCCTGTAAAAATCTGTTATTTGGCAGTAAATACTAAATGTAGGGGGCTGAGTCACGTTTCTACATCCAGCTTTGTATTTTGCTTCCTAGGCAAGTGGGAAATTTTGGAAAATCCAATTTTTATGAGTGTGCAGTTGTGTACGTGTTATGTGTGACAGAAGGAGAGAGAGACTTTGGGAAGGAGTAGGGGAATAAAATGTATACATATCCCAGATCCAATTTCTAGCAGATAATTCATATTCCTAATCTGTAGCCTTGAAGAAGACTGTCATTTTATTGGCACAAATGACTTACCATGCAGTTTGTTGGGCAAGTGTTTAAAAAAAAAAAAAGTAGGAAAAAACCCCCAGCCATGTGCAGAAAATGCCTTGGCAGATGGAGCATATCTATTCCAGACCCCAGGTCCTTCACTACTGAGTATCTTCCTTTTCTTGGTGTTGGACCCATTCACTGCCGGGGAAACAAATGCCAAGAATTTCCCAATAGCACCATTGAGGATTTCTAATGAAGAATGAAAGAATGAAATGAAGAGAATTCTGGACTATTGCAGGAAACTCTTAGACCAAGACATCCGCCCTGTGTTGCCTAAAGGTTAAGGGGGGGTTCTTCACCTACATTAAGTACTACCTAAGGCCAAACCCCACACCAAATGACGCTGTGTCTCCCTTCATCTGCGCTTGCTCTGAGCCTCGAGATGCAGGAAGTCAGAGGAGTTGTTTGTAATTAAACTTCTCATTTGATTAGCTTCTCTTCCACAATCTGAAGACAGATCATAGGAGTAGGACCACACTTACAGATAATGAACAGTTTCATTGTGTCCCAAGACCAGAACATGAGTTTATATGGGAAATTTTTTGATGGGGTATTTTGATAGTGACACAATGACATACCAGCTGGTTCTCTTTAACATTCGAGTCTTAATTTCCACCAATACTCAATTAACATACACATATATGCAACTTCTGTTAAGTGTCACTATCATCCATCTCTAGAACTTTCTCACTGTCACATGTAGACACTTTGGGGAGACAAAAACTGATACTACTGATACTTGATAAGCTAGCAGAGATTAGAGCTGATACACAGGTGAATAGATCACTGAAAACACAAAAGTAACCAGAGTGAGGTGTCATAACTCATCAGAGTATAAGCACATAATATTTTCATGATTTATTTATTCATTCGTTCAACATATATTAACATGGCACCTCTTATGTGTCAGGCACTGCTCAAGGTGCTGGGAATAAAGCAGAGAACATAAGAGACCAAAATTCTAGTCTTCGTAGTGCTAGCAAGTCAGATAGGAAAATGTAAGTATAGACAGATAAGTTGTGTCGGATGGAAATAAGTGATAATGAGCAAAGCGAAGAAGGAAGAACACAGGTGTGTGAGTGTGGAGGAGGGGTTTGAAATGTAAGGAGGCGTGGCTGGGGAAGCCTCATGGAGAAGGTGACAGTGGAGCGAAAACCTGAAGGCAGTAGAGAAGGGAGGAAGAGCACTGTGGGCAGAGATAATAACACGTGCAAATGTCCCACGGCAGGAGTGTCCCTGACATGTGTGGTTGGAGAAAGGGAACCACAGGGAGAGTATAAAAGAAGGCATCAGAGAGTTACGGGCTGGCAGGACACGGGCCAGATTGTGGAGGGTCATTTAAAAGACAGGCTAAGAATGTCTGGCCTTGATTCTGAAATGGGGCAACCGTGGAGGGTTTATTTTGTTTTGTTTTGTTTGCAACTCATGAGCTAGGCAACTTTGGGCAAATCAATTAACCACTCTGAGCCTCCGGTTCCTCACCTGTCAAATGGGGACAGTAACAGAATAATATTACCAATTCCAAGCATGGTTGTAAAGATTTTTTTTTTATTGTGGTAAAATATATGTCACAAAAAAATTATCATTTTAAGCACTTTTAAGTACACAGTTCAATGGCATTAAGTACATTCACACTGTCATGCAACCATCACTATCATCCATCTCTAGAACTTTTTCATTGTCACAAATGGAAATGCTGTACTCATTAACTAACTCCCCATTTCCTCTTACTACCCACCTCCCCAACCCCCAACAACCATTATTCTACTTTCTGATTTCTGATTTCTACTTTATGATTTTGACTATCCTAGGTAACTTATATAAGTGGAATCATACAATATTTGTCCTTTTGTGGCCAGCTTATTTCATTTAGCGTAGTGCTCTGGAGGTTCACCCATTTGGCATGTGGCAAAACTTCCTTCCTTTTCAACAATGGATAATATTCCATTATATGCGTATGTCACATTTTGTCTATCAAGGAACCATTCGTCTATCAAAGGACACTTGGGTTGCTTTTGTCGTTTGGCTATTGTGAATAATGCTGCCACGAATGGAGCTGTACAAAAATTTCTCTTTGAGTCCCTGTTTTCAATTATTCTGGTTATATACCCAGAAATGAAATTTTGAGACCATGTGGTAGTTTTATGTTTAATTTTTTTGAGGAATCACATACTATTTTCCTGAATGCACCATTTTACATTTCCACCAACAGTTCACAAGGGTTTCAACTTCTCCACATCCTCACCAACACCTGTTATTTTCGCGTTTTCTGATAATAGCTATCCTGATGGGTGTGAAGTGGTATCTTATTGTGGTTTTGATTTGCATTTCCCTGACGATTAGTGATGTTGAACATCTTCCCATGTGCTTCTTGTCATTGTCTATCTTCTGTACTTGAATATGGCTATTCAAGTCCTTTGCTTATTTTTAAACTTGGGTTGTTAGGTTTTTCACTGTTGAGTTATAAGAGTCCTTTCTATATTCTGGATATTAATACTTTACCAAATATATGATTTTTAAATATTTTCTCCCGCTCTGTAAGTTGCCTTTTCACTCTCCTTCTAGTGTCCTTTGATGCACAAAAGCTTTGAATTTTGATGCTGTCCAGTTTATCTATGTTTTCTTCTGTTCCCTGTGCTTTTGGTGTCATATCCGAAATACCATTGCCAAACCAATGTTGCGAAGCTTTTCCCCTATGTTTTCTTCTAAGAGTTTTATAGTTTTAGCTCTTATGTTTGGGTCTTCAACCTATTGTGAGTCTACTTTTGTATATGGTATGCGGTAAGATCGTTGGAGGGTTTTGAATAGAGGAGAAACATGAACTGACTTTCATTTTTAAAAGATCACTCTGGTGGCTGTGTAGGGACCAAACTGCTACCAGCTGTGCCTCATGTATTCCTTTTACACGCCAAAAGGTGGGTTCCAAAACCATATTTCCATATGAGTTTTTAACTTTTCAGTCTCTTCTTTGTTCAACGATTGTCTAAATAATTTGACACTACTTTTGCATAAGTGTATGCACACCTCCTTCCACCCCCTACAAACATCCTAACCCATCATCTGGGGAATAGAAAGATGCATACTTTCCCCTACCTGAATATTGTGTTTTTATTACCTCTACATTAATATTATGCTTTCATTATTATTTACTTCTTCAATATGCATTTAACAAGTGTTTATGGGATGCCTACTATGAGCCAGGCACTTTCCTAGGTCAAAGAGATATAGCATTGAGAAAGGAAGAGCCTATCCTCATGGAGCATACATTCTTGTTATGCATTAAAACACTGACCTAACAAATAAATGGTCCTCATATCCAATGATTACAAAAGAATAATTAAGATCAACTATTAGAAAGCCAAAATTATCACCCTTTCTATTCTCAATCTATTCTCAAAGAGCCTACTGAGACATCAAAACTAATCAATACAATTTATAAATAATTCATAGAAAACTATGTTGCTTAAACATGGACGATTATTTTTTCTGTGGCCAGGAAGAAAACCACATCCATGGATTCATTCGGTCCTACTTTGTTTTAAATTCAGAACCTACTATGTGCCAACCACTGTTCTGGGGGCTGAATGAATAAGACTGGAATGAGCTGGAAATGATGTTGGAAAGAAAAACAGGAACCAGGTCATGGAAGGTCCTCATAGGCCAACAAAAAGAGTTTGCCTGCTTGGAACATTGTCCAGAGTTCAATTACCCCAGGTGTGTTCTATAGTGTGGGGTAGTGACTCTCAACCTAGCTGTATGTTATAACTACTGAGGGGATTTTTTTAAAATGCCAATGCCTGGGTACTACCCTCAGAGATCCTAATGTAATTGATCTGGGGTGGGTCCAGGGCATCAGTATCTTTTATAAGGTCCGTAAGGGATTCTAAAATGCAGTGAGTGCCATGGAACTTTGTGACAGCATTTACTTATTCATGCATTGAAGAAGTCCAGGGCAGCTCTTTTTCTCTGAAAATAACTTCCATTGCTTTATTTTTTCCCTTATATCTAAAGTAACATCCACTCATTGTAGAAGGGTACATTAAAAAAAAGAAACATCACCCCAAATCCTACTTCCCGGAGATTTCTTCTATTAACATTTTGGTGTATTTTCTTTTTGTGCATATGTTTGTGCTCTTTGTCCCCCAAATGGTATCCAGCTTTTCTCATCATTTAATAATGTATCACAAAGAACCAGCCAGTGTCAGAATTGGGAACTATTTTGACCTTGCTTTACATTATCCCTCAGCCCTCCACACACAGAAACGAGATAGTTCGTTCAAGCAGGTATGTTTGCTTGGCTCTTACTTTTCATAAAAAGCACCTTGGTCTTATTCTCTACCTGACTGATTATCCAATCACATCTCTCTATCCTTCCTCAACAACAGAGGGTATCCACACTTAGGGACTTGCCTTGAATTCTACTTTCATATATTTTTCAAAAGCTTGGTTGCCAGAGATCATATCTGCGGAGGATTGCCTGAAGGACATGAGTCTATTTATTCTTCTATGTATTCTAAAATTTATCCTTGCAGCATGCCAAAGTTGGAAGATTGCATGCATAAAGCTCACTATTTTAGTTCCTTATAAAAATGCTTTTACTAAATTGAACTTCAGCTATATATCATCAGCCTATATTGAAGGGCATCGTAAGAAACGGTTCTCTGGAGTTCATTTTCACATCTATTATGAAAGTAGACTCATTATTATGCCTGACAGCATTTACTTATATCGCCTAACATTCCTTTTATGAGAATCCACAAAAGTGCTGAGGAAATGAACCACAATTTTTGTGTATTCCCTTAATCTCATAGACCTCATACTCTTAATCATTTGTCTCCGTCTTTCCTTTGGCTGCTAGGGAGCTCAGTAAAATGGTGGCTCCAACCAGCAATTACACCTAACCATGGAATGCTTTTGTGCATTTCCTTTGAACTCTGGTTTTATGATAGCTCCGTCCTCATTTTCCCTGCACCTATTTTCTCTTCAACTATTAATTTTGACTTTTTGTGTTGGATATATTTTTTAAGCCTTTGTGGGCAAGTGGAAGGGGGAAAAGAAACGAGAAAGGTGACAAAGGGAAAATGAAGAACATATAAAGGGAGGAAGAGAGAGAAAGAGAATGGTTGGAAGGAAAGAAGAAAGCAGGCAGAAAGACAGTAAAGGGCAGCCTCGTGACCAGGATAAGAGCTGGGCTACAGGAATCTTAAGGAGGAAGGGATGACCTTGTGCCTGATGCGGCGAGACAGCAAAGTCCTGAGGAGTTTCATGGTAACAGCAAGCTAGCTCCCACAGGGAGCCTATCCTCCTCCGGGTACTTTAGATGCAGCATTCCATGTAATCTCCTTAGCAACCCTTTGCGGAAGATACTATCATTACACCCATTTCTCAAATTTAAAAAAGCAGGGGTGCCTGGGAGGTTCAGTTTGCTAAGTGACAGACTCTTGATTTTGGCTCTGGTTGTGAGATCAAGCCCCACATCAGGCTCCATACTGAGCATGGAGCCTGCTAGAGATTCTCTCTCTCCCTCTCCTTCTGCCCCCACCCCAAAAGCAAAACAAAACATCAGAGATCTACAGAGACACAGTTCACGCTGACTGGGGAAACTGGTTTTCAATCCAGATCTGTATGCTATACACTATAGACAGTAGTTTTAGGCTAATATGATCCATTAAAAATAGACCATTAAGGGGTGCCTGGGTGGCTCAGTCGCTAAGCGTCTGCCTTCGGCTCAGGGCGTGATCCCGGCGTTCTGGGATCAAGCCCCGCATCTGGCTCCTCCACTGGGAGCCTGCTTCTTCCTCTCCCGCTCCCCCTGCTTGTGGTCCCTCTCTCACTGGCTGTCTCTTTCTCTGTCAAATAAATAAATAAAATCTTAAAAAAAAAAAAAAAGAACCATTAAAATCTTCTAGAGAAATCAAAACTTCAGCTGAAAGACATTTCCTCATATTAACAATATCTTACTTTACCATCATCTTGGGGGGGGGGTGTGATAAAGGATAACTTTCTCCTTCATCCGTCTATTTCCACCTCCCAAGGAAATATAATTACATTGAAAATGAGATCAGGAATGGGGG
>NW_024423675.1:22480916-22533738 GCF_017311325.1 Ursus maritimus | reverse complement strand
GGAGGGAAATAGTACAGACTTGCTGGCAGGAAGAGCAAGCAGGAAAGCCAAAAGGACAAAGGGAAAGCTGACAAGACAGAAGGAAAAGAGTGAAGGATGGGAGAGCAGACGGGAAGGGGCTCTTGCAAAGAACCAAAACCCTGACTGAAGGCCAGGGAAAACACAAAGAGGATGTTGGCGGTAAGCCTGGCATGACAAGTGGCAGACTAGAGCTAAAGTAACAATGAGGTGCTCAGGAAAAGATGAGGTCCTTAGGAGAGAAAGAGAGGCGGCCTTTTCGACCCCCCCTTCCCCACTCTGGGTGGCGCTGTGCAGGGGGTGGCCAAGTACAAGGAGGAACACGGTGCCCGCCTTACGCCTCATCGCTCCAGTCCAAACCCAACTGTGAGGTTTTAAAAAACTGGAGATCCAACTATTTGTGTCTGTTTTTAGCAAAGAGAATTTTTCCTGATCGCCAATTACGCAATTGTTCTATAGAATCTTCATTTCCCAAAAGCTCTAAGATCCAAGTCAAATTCAATATTCTTTAAAAAACCCTGACTCCCTTGGGGAGCTTTACGTTAATGCACAGATGACGATGGCTCTGCGACCCTCGGGTGCTGACGGACAGCTGCGCTGTGCAGAGCGAAGGCTCTATTCGCACATGCACCATGTGGCTTAGCGGGTCCGGTAGCAGGAAAGTGGAAACTCATAGTTTCCCTCATCGTTATCCTTTCCTTTCTATTTCAACTGGGTCTTTTTAAAAACTGTCCCAATCACTGCACAGCTAGTTGTAGAGTCAAAAGATTTCCATCCAGGAAAGTACCCAGAAGCCCAGCATTCTGGTATGCTGAATGACAATGCTGAATGAAAGCAAGGACAATTCTTTTTTCTCTCCTCCAATGTGTCATCTGAAAAATGTCAAGCCTACAGTAAGGTTGCAAGAAAGGTACAATGAATATTCATATAGCGTTCACCTGGATTGGCCAACTTTTAATATTCTGCCACATTTATGCCTTCTCTCTCTCTGTGTGTGTGTGATACAAATACACACACATAGACACACTCCTTTTTGCTCAAACCTTAGCCCCCTTAGGGAGTTATTTGCAGACATGATAACCCTTCACTCCAATTACTTCAACATATGTCTGCTATTAACAAAGATACCCTCTTTCAGGACCACAGTACAATTATCATACTCATAAAATTTCACAATTGATATAATACTATTATCTAACATACATTCTACATTCAAATGTCTCCATTTATTCCAATATTATTCATGATAGCTGAGCTATTCCCCCCAAACCCAGGATCTTAAGAAGAAGCAATCACTGTATTTGGTCTTATGTCTCATTAGCCTCCTTTAATTCTAGAAGAATACCTCACCTTTTTTTCTGGTTCATTCTTTCAGGATATTAACATTGTTTGAAGAGTACAGGCCAGTTGTTTTACAGAATGCCCCCCATTTCGACTTCTCTGGTTGTTGATTCATCATTAACTTCATATTAAATAACAGAAATACTGTTAGGTTGAACCATGAAATGGTCATTTTATATACCAACACCAGTCAAAACTCAGCAATTTCATACAACTTGTAATTTCAACCTAATATATAAGGAATATTGTGTCCCTCCTCCTACATCACTTCAGGGATACATGATGCTTATTTGTCCTGTTACTGGTGGTGTTAAGTTTGATCATGGGGTTAAGGTGGTGTCCACTAGAGCTGTCCATTGTAGAGGTGTTTCGTTCTTTTTGTAATTAATAAGAAATCTGTGGAGGATCCTGGGAGACTAAGTATTCTGATCCCCAACAGTCTTTCACCCAATTATTTTAACATCCATTGACGATTCTTGCCTGAATCCATTAATACTATGGCGGCCATGAAGTGTTGCTTTCCTGCTTCTGTCATTGCTTCCACATTTCCTCACTGGCATTCTTCTGGAAAGTGCTTTACCTCCCCACTGTTTATAAACTCTGGTCAGTAAGGACTCATGGATTCTTTTTTATTTAAGTTGTTAGAATTTATTCCTGCCATTCTTCATTAGAATTCTTTCCACATTAAAGGTTTATTATAACCTGCCAAGTCAGTCTTGCCTTTCTAATACCAGCACGCTTACCTCTACAATGTGTGTTATCTGCTTTGTCAAATTTGAGCCTGACTCTCCTGAGACGTAGTGCCAGAATCCGTCATAAAAGTGAGATTTTTAGTTTTTGTATTTGACCTGAATTTTCTAACTTTTTTTTTTAAAGATTTTATTTATTTATTTAACACAGATAGAGACAGCCAGCGAGAGAGGGAACACAAGCAGGGGGAGTGGGAGAGGAAGAAGCAGCCTCGTAGCAGAGGAGCCTGATGTGGGGCTCAATCCCATAATGCCGGGATCACGCCCTGAGCCGAAGGCAGACGCTTAACCGCTGTGCCACCCAGGCGCCCCTGAATTTTCTAACTTTTTTAAACACCTGAAGTCATTTCCCTGAATTGGATTAACTTTTGCTGAGAAACTATTCTTTCTTGTCACCATCTTGTAACTGTCTGTAGTTACATGGGACGGAAGTATGGGATGAAGGGGAAAAAGTAAGCTTGTTAGCCACACAGGTTTGGGCTGAATGCCGGCTTTGCTCCAAAACAGCTATACAAGCTTGGCAAGTCATCTCATCTCTGTGAGCTTCAGTTGTCTTGATTTAAAAAGAAAAAAAGAGGAATTCTAATCCAATACGTAGGGTGTTGTGAGTATTCAGGGAACATTGCATGCAAGTGACTAGCTCAGCACCTGGCCCACAGGATGCACCCAACTAACTGCTGGTTGTTTTTTAAAAGTTATTTTTTTTTTAGAGAGAGAGAGAGAGAGAGCAAGTGCAGGGGGGAGACAGAGGGAGACAGAGAATCTTAAGCAGACATGAGGCTTGATGTCAAGAACCTGAGATCATGACCTGAGCCAAAATCAAGAGTTGGGTGCTCAACCAACTGAGCCACCAGGCACCCCTAAAAGTCATTTTTAAATTTCTTTTTAAGTGATCTGTACACCCAGTGTGGGGCTCGAACTCATGACCCCGAGATCAAGAGTCAGATGCTCTACCTACTGAGCCAGCCAGGTGCCCCTGAGTGGTGGTTTTAATAGCATCATTAATGTTATTTTTTTCCAGGCTTACATTTCTTTGCAGATTTTACTCACCTTTAGATAATTCTATACTTCTCTAAAGTGAAAAGTCATTTTATTCTTTCCACTCATCTTGTTAATTTACATCCTTTTGCATTTCATCGACTCCTCTTCTTGGTGTTTGCACCCTCTCCCAAATGCAGCATCTGCAAACTTAATTTAAACTCTGCTTCTTCCATTCTTTTGCAAAATGTATGACCCTGAATCTATCTTATATTCTCCTTATCCTCTCACAGAAACATCCTCTTTAAAGAAATTCATTTACAGTCATTCTGCATCTCTCCTCTCTCCATTCTCTCTCCCTCGTTCTCTTTTCCTTTCTTTCAAGTGACAGATACGTTTTGGAGCGCCTGCTAGATCAAACAGTGGACCAGCAGAGTCCAGACCTAAGTCTAGTAAAACACACACACATAATATATGTAGATATAATTCAAAGTAGGCCAGATGTAAAAAAGTTATAAAGTGACTGGAAAACTTAGAGGAAGACTTGTAGAATGAGTAAAATCTGGACACGTGGTGTCTTGGAAGACAATCAGTACAAGTTTAAAACTGGACTCCATTCTAATCTAATCGTGAATAAAGTTAAAGTCATCATCGAACACTGCAAGTTCACCAGAATTACACATATTTGGAGAGACTATACACAAAACTGTCACCTCCTATTCGTAATGCCTACTGCTATCGTTTACAGAACACTGTACAGTTACGGAACATTCACAGAACACTGCGTCTGATGCTATAAATACGAAAAAACATCATCCTAGGTAATTTCTTCTGACCTATATTCTAATGTACTAATTCTCTCTTTATCTTCGTCCATTATTTTTAACCCATATGATGAGCTTTAAGTTTCAATTATGTTTTTTCTAAAAGTTCCACTTGGTTCTTTCTCAAAATTGTTCGACTATTTTTTAAAATTTCTTATTCTATGTAGATATTTTCAAGCTTGTCTTTTATTTTTCTAAACATGGTAAGTATAGCGGTTTTATATTTCTTGAATATAATAATAATTATAATAATAATAATAATCCATTACTTGAAGCTTTTGTACATCTATTTCTCCTGTCTGTTGTCCTATTAGTTTCTTTCATGGTGCTGATCTCCTTATGTGCTTCGTTATTTTTTTACTGTCAGCTGCTCATTTTCCATGGAAACTTATTTGTGGGACCTCTTTGTGGCCTCTTATGAAGATGCTTTCATTCAGAGAGAATTTGCTGTTGCTTCTACCCAATTGCCTGAGGCCACTGCCTGTCCCAGACTGCTGTAATCTAAATTTAGCCTTGAAATTTTTTTATCTACTGAAACGATATGAATTCACACTAAAAAAAAAAAAAAACATGCATGAGGGCAGATTTTTGTGGCTAAGATGTGTCAAGGCCAGTCCCACCAAGACTGGCTCTACTTGGGACCAAAGCTACTTCTTCTACCGTCCATCCACTGGAGGTGGGAATAGGAATGATATGTTTATTTCTGGCAGACCCTTCCCCTGACGGTCTAGCATTTGGGGTTCCCAGTTTTCTGAGCAGAGTCTTCATTAGACCCCTATTTTGTTCAGGCCCTGCCTTTGTTTTCCGTCTCCTCAGGCTCTTGGACCATTAAAACAAACCCAAGTTTGCTGGGCTCAGCAGGTTAGCAAATGGCTTTAGGGCAAAAATAGTTTTCCTCTCAGATTTTTCTGCCTTTGCTAAGATTGGCCTGATAATTTTTTTTTACAAGATTTTAACCTTTCTATGCTTTAAAGATACTGTTATATACATATTATCGAGATTTTCTAATTGCTTTTAATAAGAACTATGCAAACACATAGCCCACTGTACTCTAAGACATAGAATTACAGTAACTATAGTAACTTCAGACATCATGTGATCATTCTATTTTTTAAATGACAAAAAATTACTTGCTTAAAATTTTTCAACTCATAAATATACCAACTGTTTTACTAATAATAATGAAGCCTCTTATTCAAAATACATTCAATGATCTCAAAAATAGGTGTGTATTCTAGCAAATCCTGGAAGATCAGACCTTACATATTGGTAGTTTATAATCATTTATTTTTTACCATAAAATCTGAACTTCCTGGAGTAAGCAGAGAACAAAGTGTACAGGATCTTACTGCATAAATATACATTAGTTAAACATGCAAAATACTGTTTAATGATTCAGATTCTTGCAATATTTCTGTTACTAAAAACTATCAAAGATTTTTACGAATGTTCATTTACTTCAGGGTATCTTCTGGAAGCTGTTCAAAGTAACTTTTAAAAATATACATCTAGGGGCGCCTGGGTGGCACAGCGGTTAAGCGTCTGCCTTCGGCTCAGGGCGTGATCCCGGCGTTGTGGGATCAAGCCCCACATCAGGCTCCTCCGCTATGAACCTGCTTCTTCCTCTCCCACTCCCCCCTGCTTGTGTTCCCTCTCTCGCTGGCTGTCTCTATCTCTGTCGAATAAATAAATTAAAAAAAATCTTTAAAAAAAAATATACATCTAATACACCAACACATCTCATATTTATTTGCCATTTGTCGATTTGTCTTCCAAATCCAAACATGAGTGAGAGCAAACAGTGTTTGGTTAATTCAGGGTAATACATTAGGTGTGCTTCAGTTAATGCTGGTTTTTATTTCCAAACAATTCTTATTTTTTTACACAGCAATGTGAAAATGGCCGGTATTATCCCTCTGCCACAGTCCAGCAAACAGAACGTTACTGATTGATTCAAATAGTAAATGATCAGTTCAATGTTTAGGTGGTTGAGCTGTGCTTTTATTTCCCCAGACACCGCTTTGAGCAGAATTCAATCATTTTAAAAACCCTGAAAAAAAGTGTGGAATAGTAATTCAACTGGCAAGAAAATCCAACATATAAACAGTGCAGTAGGACTTGGGAACTCTTGTGACTCAATGGATTCATTCAATAATTATTTACTGTGCACCCACTTTGGAGATAGGTAGGCACCAGACATTGTAGACACACAGTGAAAAAGCAAAAGCAAGGAACTTCATCTCCCAAGGCAGTCCAAGACCTTTGAGGTGGCCAGTGGGGATAATAGCTGTCTTTACCTACCACTTTTCGTCCCCTTGATCTTCTGGTTGCTCTCTGCAATTGCCACCGCCCCATCCTAACCCAAGGGTGCGATCTGGGGGAATATGATGGGAACTGAGAGGCCCCATCACCCCAGCAGCTGCTTTGTTGACCCAGCCTGGTACTATTTCTTCATCGCCTTCTCTAGAAGTCCTTCCTCTGCCTTATATTGGCGTCTGTGATGAAATGCCCAATAGGGCCCAAGTCAGGCTTAGTTCTAAAATACGGGTGCTTATATGGGATGGTCTTATGTAGCATCCAAGGCAGCAGAGGCCCTCCTGACAGGGGCCGTTCCATCCTCAAATGAGTTTGTAGGAGTTGATATCAGTGATAAGGCTAAAGTAGAAAAATACCAGTGGCCTTGCCTAAAAGCACATAGAAGACACATCCTGGCATTTCTAAAAATACCTGGAGGAAGCTTCAGCCGGGAGGCTGAGGTCCTTAAGAGTCAGTGGGAGCAACAAACCAGCAAAAGATAGGCTCTAAGGTTAATGCAATCTCATTGCTCTCCAAAGCTAGTGAGAACTGGGGTTATGTGGGATACATATGTTATCTTGCTGTCTCTAAAATGTAAATCAAAAGAGAAAAGGGGATTGGAGAGGACTACGGAAAATGCTCAGAGAGAGACTTTACTTTCTAAGTCTCTTTAAAAAAGCCCCATGACTGCTTCGCGGTTGGGTACAAAGGGATGCAGTTACAAGATTGGGTAGGCTCTGTACCCCAGAGGGTCTTAGACGGAAGGGCCTGATTAGAAGGGTTAGTGCTGGGAAATCAGAAGCAAGCAGCTTGGATCTGGACGAAAGCAGAAAAAAGCAGGCATTGACGAGGACTGAGAGCTATGCCTGTGGGAAGCCTGGACCCTCACCCCAACTTCCACCCTCCACAGTAGCTTGTCCTACCACCACCTCTAGAGGCCCAGTCTTACCCCTCACTCTGCCCACCATCCCCATCCCCACCTCTACCTCCCACGTCATTTTAACCCAACAACCAACTTACAAATTTTAGTACAGTGGCTCTCAACTTCGGCTGTATATTAGAATTACCTGGGGAGCTTTTAAAATCCCCAATGCCCAGGCCAATTAAATCAGAAGTGAAACCCAGGCATCAGTAGGTTTTACAGCTCTCCTGGTGATTCCAGTGTGCAGCCAAAGTTGAGAACCTCTGCGTTAGGAACACAACTTATTAATAATAAATTGAATACTGCCTAGCTTTTCATCAAAAGCCGAGTATCAAAAAGGAAAAGAAAACAGAATGGTGGGGACAGGGCAGAGGTGGAGTGCAGAAGGCAGAATTTTGTATCAGTAATGACAGACAATGGATGTGTGTGTGTGTGTGTATGTGTGTGCGCGCGCACGCACATTCTATGAAGAGCTCATTCAAATTTAGAACAAAAACACTGAGACCTCCAAGGGGAAATGCACAAAGGTCATGAACAATCCACACAGAGGAATACAAAGAATAAATGAGCATGGAAAAATCCTTTTTGCCGATAAAACCTAAATTAAAAGCAAGCTTGAGATTGCATTTTATAACCACTAGTGTAAAAGGAAAAAGCTTAAATGACACTTAATTTTGATGAGATTGCTGTGAAACCAATATACTCACAAATTCTGATGGCACTGTAAATTGGTTTTAAAAAAAACTCCTTCTGGATAGCAAATGGCAACATGAAAAAAAATTATAAAGGTGTTTGGACCATGGACTCCTAGAGGCTTATCTTCAGGAGGTATTTAAACTGAGGCAAATAGATACGTGCTTGAAAACAATCTCTGCAACGAATTCTAAATTGAAAAAAAAAATTGGAATCAAGCTAAATTTCCAACATAGGGTAATGGTTTAATAATTCATGGTATACCAGTACCACAGAACATTACGCAGTCATTAAGCTGACAACTATGAAGACGGTGAGGAAATGTGGAAAAAATGCTCCCCCGAGGGGGCCCTGCCCCAGGCTCAGCACAGCCCCACCTCTCCCCTGCAAATTGCCCGGCTGAGAAGGAAGCTGTAATTTGACCTGATTTCCCAGCCTCCCCCAAGAGACCTCTGGGAGTAGCTTCTGTCAGGTATCACTTCTCTGTCCGGGTCCATGGGGAGTCCAGCCTCTTGCCACCCAGGTTCTTACCCCAGGACCTCTGAACACCCACTCATCCCACTGAGTCTTCCACCCTCCCCAATCCTCTCTCCCACCTCCCAAAGCCTTTCACTCTGCCCTCCAGAAGCCCAGAGGTTCATCTGCAGAAACCCCTGTATCTCCAACTTCATCTCTGGCCTACCTTGTCCCTCTACCCCGTCACCCAGCGGTGAGGAAGCATTTTGGAAATGTCAAGTGTTAGTCGTGGGGGACTGGGTGCTGCTTCCGCCAGGGCGCTAGGATTTGCTGCAATGAGCATAACGTTCCTCGATGAAGAATTGCTCTGTATTCTGCCAGACAGTCATGTGATTTAGGAAACTGTTTATAATAATCTGACGCTAGAATTGAACTCTTTTACATAGAAACCCAAAGTCTTTTTCACACTATTTTTAAATACACTGAATTTTCCAGAAATAAGACTTCCATGTACACGGAGGGAACATGTTTGGGGCACTTTCTAAGGTTGCACAGCATTTTGGAGACTCGCATCCGGGACAGCCGCACACCTCTGACCAGCTGCCCACGGAGCTGTCAGGTTCACAGGGTTCCCTCGATGGGTTCCAACAGCGAACAACTTGGTTAGGCCTTTTAGTGATGTCATGACCAAACATTTTTACAGGTCAAAATAAAATACCTTACGATAAGTTACTTTCCTTTTATCTTGGCATTCTATTACAGCTAGGGAGGTACAAAATATTTGTTACAAAAGGAGAACACTGAGCCTCCCAGCAACAAGCTCCAAGCTTACCCCTGTAGCTCTTGCAAGTGGAGACTGATTTACTCTCATCCCTCTCACACAGGGTCTCAGTGTCCTGCATTGTTGCCTCCAGACCATGTCTGCTATTTCCTTTAGTAAACATCTCAGTTCTTTCTGAGAGCATGCCTTCAGACTAGCACCCAAGACCCCGCCTCGGTGCCCTCAACTGCTGACTCACAGGTCCTGCCCCTTCATTTACTGATTTTTAGCACCTGGCTCAGTCATCCTCCTTCTACCAATACTTCCGTCATCATTCCTGGGAACTTCAACCTCTACAAGGACATCAACCATCCCTTGGCTTTGCAGTTTTTTGATCTCCTCTTTTTCCACCCCACCTTAGCCATCGTTGCCATGGTTATACTCCAGGTCCTCAACACCACCAGTCACAGCACTACTACACAGCAATATCACAGTTTAAAGCCTCCACCCTCTCTGACAACACCTCATGTCCTTCCAGCTCACTTAGTCTAGTATCCTCCCTCTAATGATTCTTAGACCTCAATGAGACCTCCAATTCATTGGTCCCATCATTTTTCCTCTTTCTCTCTCTCTCTCTCTGCCTGTACTTCTGCCCCATTCCATGTCTTTACCTTTACCCTTATTCTTTACCAAGTTTTGATCCCATTGTACACAATTTTATACACACACACACACACACACACACACATCTCTATAAATATCTAACTCCTTTGTCACTTGCTCCCTTCATTGTATTGTCCAACAAAGCTCCAATCCTAGTTACATATCCTACTTCCTGCTGAATGTAGCTGGGAAAAACACGCTATCTTGCAAACTGGTCTAACTTTAAATTTATGACAAAACTTTCAAGTAGGCATTCAGCTGTCCAAATTGATAATACGATCCTAAAATAGGTCCCTAGGAAATTGACTTTCTCCCTTTCTAAGTCAACTGTCTCACGTTTTCTCCTTGCCTCACTTTTTTTTTTTTTTAAGATTTTATTTATTTATTCGACAGAGATAGAGACAGCCAGAGAGAGAGGGAACACAAGCAGGGGGAGTGGGAGAGGAAGAAGCAGGCTCATAGTGGAAGAGCCTGATGTGGGGCTCGATCCCAGATCGCCGGGATCACGCCCTGAGCCGAAGGCAGACGCTTAACCGCTGTGCCACCCAGGCGCCCCCTCCTTGCCTCACTCTTATTCATTCTTACTTCTTCACTCTTATTTCATTGACAAAACAGACCAAATTTGATGAGAATCACTTCATTGTTCTACTATTAAATCTAACAACGTGTATGAACCTGTGTACAACTATTACATTTTTACGAATGTAAAATGGATGAAGCGTACATATTCCGTTGAAGACCCCCCGCAACTCCTGAACTGATTACCATCACCTCTTGCCTACCTAAAGCCTTTTTCCCCAGAATTAACCCCCTTTCCCATGAATCATTCTTCTTCTTCTCATTTCCAACAGTCTGCACACTTACTATAATACGTTCCCCGCCCTAGACTACATCCTTCCCCAGCTACACTTTATTTTTCCTTTTTCTCCTGCTCACAGCAAAACCCCTCCAAACGTGTCCCTGATTGTCTCCATTTCTTCACCTCTAGTTCTGTCTATAACGCATCTCGTCAGGATTTCATCCTCACCACACTGCCAAAGCAGCTCCTATTAATGTTACCAACAACCTCCAACTGGCTAAACCCAGTGGGTTTCTCTGTCTACTGTCTTATTCCACCTCTCAGGAGCATTTTACCCCCTCTGTCACTTCCTTCTTAAAGCAATTTTCACTGCTTCCGGGATGCCACACTGTCCTGTTTTTCTTTCTACCTTAGGGGCCGCTCATTCTTAGTTCCCTTTATTGGGTGCTTCTCTTCTGCTCAACCTCTAAGTTAAAGTCTCCTAAGTTGAGCCTAATGCCCTTCTTTTCTATCTACCCAGAGATCTATGGCTTTAAATGCCACCTGCAAGCTTATGACTCCTGATTTTATATCTCTAGTGCCAACTCCTCTCCCAGGCTCAAATGCATGCCTCCCGCTGCTTATTCAGTATCTCTTAGGGGGCTGCCTAATAGGCATCTTGAACTTAGCATGACCAGCACAAAACACTTGGTGTCCCCCTCCCCACCCCTAGTCCGCTCCTCCATGAGCCTTCCCAGTCGCCTTTATGGCACCATTATTTGGGTAAGTAGGGGTCCTACCTATCAAAACTGTTCTTTACAATGGGAAATACAAACATGTAGCACCTCTCCGTTGTCCAAGGTACTCTTGCAAATGTGTGCCACTGACCGAGGCACAGACCACAAGTGAATCCAGCCAATCGGAACTCACGTGCAGATACTCACAAAGTTGTGTATTACCTAGCTGTTTTAGGCATCTGATGCTGTGGATAACAAACCACCCCAGAAGTAGGTGGCTTAAAACACAATACTCATGTATTTGCTCACTATTTGGCAGTTTCGGCAGCTCATGGTACAAATGGCTCAACTCTGATCTCTAGGCACCTGCTGGGGAGCTTGCCAGGGGCTGGAGACATCAGCCTCCGAAAAGGATTCACTCACAGGCTTAGCAAGTTGATGCTGGCTATTCAACTGAGATCATCAGCTGGTGACTTCCATTCTCCATTGAGTGCGCTTCTCCCAGAAGCTTCTTGGATTTCCTCACAGCAAGGTGCATTCTAAGAAGAAGGAAATAGAAGCTGCCAGTCTCTCAAAGGATAGTTCTGAAACTGTCACAAGGTCACTTCATTGTATGCCGTTGGTCAAATCATCACAGGTCCAGCCAAAGTCCTAGGGGAGTGGATAAGTACACTCTCCCACTTAGTGAGGGGCAGTGACGAGGAATCTGGGCCATCTTTAATTCACTACACCAGCCCTTTGAACTGAGTAGCTGACGTGTAGTTGGTTTGGTTCCTCGGAAACAGCGATGTGCTGGTAGATGTTGAGCAGCTGACCGGACTGCCCTGGGAACGTGGGGGCTGTGGTGCCACACTCCCACTGGTTCCCCAACACATGGACCACGTACTGCACCCCAATGGAGGTAGACTTTAGGCAGAGGCGGGAGGTGGGGAGAGGTGGGACCCCTGCCATGTGAGCAGTGACAGAATCTCACACGTCCCTGTCTTAGCCCCTCCTTCAGCAAGAGCTGATACTGCACCTCTGACTTTTCGACTTCCCCATCTGTAAAGCAATCTCAAAACTCGTTGCCCTTATAACGGAAGAGCTTTCTAAAATCCTATATGCCAAAATACGGGTTCTGTCATCTCTACTTTCTTAAACCCCAGAAGATCCCTCCTCCTTCTAAATACACACTGTCATTGTTCTCAGTTAAATGAATAGGAGCTGGAGCAGGAAAGAGGAACCCTGCTCCCTGGCAGAGCCCTGGGGTTGATGAAAGCGTTGACTCCGTGGGTCAGAGGAACACGTCCCCAGAGACACCCTGTAAAAGTGCACTGAGAAATCAGAGTTGAATCAGGTGTCAGAAGACCCATTGAGTCTTGTAAATGGTTAAGGGAAGGCTGTGATCAGCAGAGAGAAGGGCTGCTCAGAGATCAAAGGCACCATAGAGCAAGAGACAACCCAAGTCAGCCGTGAATAATAGCTTGTTTTCTTCCTCGAGGAGCAAACCGTGCTAGGGCTAAAGCCAGACCCAACACACTCAGGCTCATCAAATGCTGCAGGGAACGCTTATATGGAGAGGACGGTAGGGGAGGGGTGTGGTAGAAAACCAGTCTATACGGTCCATAAACATTCATTAAATCTCCTCTGGAGCTGTGAGGAAAGTGGTGAGAATTAGGCTCTCCATTTTACAGCCAAAAGAACTGACGTTAGATGAGGTAAATTGTTGAGACACTATTAAGTAGATGAACAGAAGCAAAAAAACAAAAACAAAAACAACCCCCCCCCCAAAACCCCAAATATTTTATCCCCCTCATCTATCCATCAGAGAATGTAACCTTTATCTTACATGATGGTTACCTAGTTACTTTCAGTCTGGGGAAAGATCTGAAAAATGAAAAATCGCCTAATCTGTAAGCTCTCCTGGGAAAAAAGCAAGCGAGATAAGAGGTTTTCCTATCAATGGAATACCGAGACTGACTTGTGCTAGGAACCCAGCCAATTTATTACTTCTTTCCCATTGTGAAGAAGTACTATAAATGGACACACTAAGCCCTAAAGAAACTGGTTAGAGGGGAAAGAAAAATCAAAACCCAAGTGTAGAAAGACAGGCAAGTAGGATCAGTTTGCTGGGTTTCCATCCAAATCCTCCTAATTATGCGTGAGGCTTGGCTGGCAGCTTGACATCAGCGAGGCTGTCCCCAGGCTCTCTGGCTGAGCCTGCGCTGAGTGGGTAGCAGGGCACCAAATCAACCTTCTAGAAGCAACTGGGTTTTCTGTCCTTGTGCCCAAAGGAGACCTTTCCAAAAATCTAAATGTATTCTTCTCTTTAGAATTACTCCTTCAGAAGAATGTCCAAGACCCAGTCACTCTTTGTTCCTGCTTACGCACAGCTTAATGCAGTCCCTCCCCCCTGCCCTTGGCCTTGTCCTCTTCCTTTTCCTACTGACCCCACCCAGAAAGGACTGTATTTCATTGTCTGTAGCTAACTCAGTCATGCTTTTTGCACCAAGGATCGTTTGGAAGGAAAAAAAATTTTAATATTCGGTGGCATTTACAGAAACATCTGAAAGAAATCTAGCGGACCTCGGTTTTGCTGTCCTCTCCAAGCAAGCGTAAGCCAAGAGAGACTTTCTCGACTGTGGGTAAATGTTCGAGGCATGCAGTTACTCTCTGCTTGTTCCCTGCGACTTCTTCTGTTTCACCCCCGCCCCACCCCTGGGCAGCAGAGGGAAAAGGGAGCTCCGGGTCCATGCCCTCCTCCCCTCGGACTGACCCTCAAGGAGGGAGGGAGGTGCGCCACCGCACGCTGGGAGCCCACGCATGGGCAGATTCCCAGGCTCTGGACAGTGCCCGGCTCTGCCCCTCCTCTTCCTCTGTGTCAGCCCCTTCTGCTTTGCCAAACCAGCTGGCCGCACCTGGACATCTCTGTCACTCTGCTCCCTCACTCTGCCTGGCCAGAAGCCAGCTTGGCATGATGCGTGCTGGGGTCTGTGCTCCGCTGCGGGCAGCCAGCTGGACCTGGGTGGGGGTGGGGAGGACTCTCACGGTGCTGCCAGCCCCACCAATGCCTGAAGCAGCAGACTACGCTCTGGCTTCACCTAACTTTTTACCCGGTGTAAGCTAATCTTCAGGCTTTCAGTGAGCTCGCAGTGTGTGCCCTAACAAAATGAACGAGCCTATTGCAAGGTATTTCTATTAATGAACGGTGTAGCTGGGTTTGTATTGGTGGGCATATCTATGGACCAAAGCGGATATTGTCATCTGCATAATGTCTTTAAAATGCGATTATGAGTGGTAGATGTTTTTCAATAGCCTTCAACCCATTTAAGGTTCTGAGACTTTCCAAAGTTCATGTCATCTCTCATAGGTCTCCACAGAGCCACGTTTCCAGGGACCATATTTACACTTTGGTACGCATTGCAGCAGGACACCCAAGTCCTCACCTCCTTATGTGGAGCCTTACTTGGTTACAAACAACAGAAAACTAAATCTCCTTACGTCAGCAGCAACAGGGAATTGTATTGGAAGAGATTTGCGTCGCTCATAGAGCCAAGTGAAGAATGTGAAGGAAGGAAGGAACAAGGTGGTGCTGAGGCCCTGGGTTGCAGGGGGCCACCAGCCTCTCCAAATGCATTGCCTTTGTCCTGTGCATTCGTGTTCTATTGCTGCCGTAACAAATCACCCCAAACGTAGTGGCTGAAAGCAAAGGAAGTTTCTTAGTTCAGGGTTCTGTGGGTCAGATGTCTGGCTTGGTTTGACTGGGTGCTCAGCTCAGTGTCTCCCAACGTCAAAATCAAGGTGTCACCCATGCTGGGCTCTTATCTGGAAGCTCATTTAGGTTGTTGGCTGAACACATTTCATTGCTGTTATAGGACCAAGTTCCCTGCTTCCTGACCTGTGTCAGCTGGGGGTCTCCATCAGCTCCTAGAGGCCACTGCAATTTCTCTGCATATGGCCCCTTCCAGCTTCAAGTTGACAACAGGGTGTCAAATTCTCCTCATGCTTCCGATTTCTCCAGCTCCTGCTGCTTTTGAGAGAACAGATAGTTAGATCAGGCTCACCCAGATAATCTCCCTATCTTCAAGTCAACCCTGCCACATAAAATAATAATCATGGGAGGGATATCTCATCATCTCATCATATTACAGTTTGGGGGGGAGGGAATTAGAAATTCTGCCAAACACTCTTTGACTCAGCTCCAATAACTTTTTGTCCTTGTCTATCTGTGTCATGTTTCAAGCTCTCAAAAGAGAAACTCAGATTGGCCAGTCTGGGTCAGATGTCCATGCCCATTGTCAATCAGCTACGACCAAGGGACAGGGTCATATAGAAGAGGGGTCAGCATCTGGATATCAACAGCTCTGGGACAGGGGAAGATGGTGGGGAGATGGCGAAAATCATGAGAGGAATCCTTCTTGAAGAGGGACATAAGGAAGTGACAGTATGAGAAGAGAAGAGGGCCCCATGCTGCACAGCTGGAAGACAAGCCCCCAAATTAGGTAGAGAGTCTAAGAGGAACACGAGCACGGTTTACAAGCTCATATTTTGTCCTTGTATTTTGCACCTGGGTTAAAAATCTGTGATGTTGACACTGTTGCAAAATAGAACTGTGGTTGTTTTAGTTAACAAGTACATCTCTGAGAGTTGCCTTTTCCTCTGAAGAGTTGGGATGTGTATGCTCCCCTATATTTCTCTCCAAGGGAGAGGGTTTAAAATAGTTCCCCCACATAGGAAGTCTATAGAGAGCAACCCAGAACCATGTAGATACCTTTTGGGGGTTTTCTAAAGGTATTTTTGAATCCTTTTTACCACTCCCAAGAAAATTAGGATTTGGGGGCATCCTCCTGATTTTAAAGGCTTGAAAACCCGCCCTTAGCCAAAAATAATGGCTCTCTTTAAGGTGATTCAACAAGGCTCTTGGAGAAAAGACCTTAGGAATGAATCTTTGATAGGTACTTCTTCTGAGGTCGATGGTGATGAATGAATGCCTCACTTGCGCACAGTAGCACTCTAACTGTTCAAAGTAAGAAGACGTCACTGAATGATATGCCTCGTTGGACTCATTTGGGGAGAAAACAAATGTGCAGTTGGCTGCATCGGTCTCGTGCCCACTTTGGGCAGAGTTCACTGGGAGAATCAGAGAGATAGGAAAGAATCAAAGAGACTTCGGGATACAGGATGGGGAAACAGGACCCAAACAAATTATGCCTGGAACTGTGTTTTACTTAAAATGAAACAGAGCCTCTCCAGAAGAAGCGATGCAAATCCTGTAAGATTACAAAGTCACAATGAAATTGATTTTTACTCACTTTAAAAGTTTACGTGGCCTAGTACCCTGTACTACAGATGTTCGCATGAGCTCCTAGAGAATCAGACCTCCAGACTTTCTGTGCTTCACTTCTCACCACGAATCTGTTCCTTGCATAAGTCATTCCTCCTGCCCAGAAAGCATTCCTTCGTTCTTTTAAACTGTTTTCCTTCCTGTCTTCAAAATGCTTCTGAAATGATTTGTTCCTTCCACCCCCATCACCTGCCTTCCTGTTTGTTATTATCCTCACTCCCCGGGGACTATTCTGGTATCAGCCATAGCTCATGACCCACCTTCTCATCTCAGGTAAGGCAGACATACAGCTCCACCAGCCCAGGGCCTGGTCTCATCCTGAGAGGAGTGAGAAGGGCATCGAAAATGCCTTCACTGATACTGGGTGGGTATTCTGTTTTTGTCTTTGTTCTGCCAGTTTGAGAGACCAAAAAACCCATCTTATGTATTATTAGTTCCTAATGATTTTACATGGTGGTCAAGGAAGGCGGCCTGAATAACTCACACTGAGGGCAGTTTATTGAAGTGTGTGGCTTACCATACGGTCAGATTTGTTCCGCACACCACGGATATTGGGAAAGTACGGGTATATCATTTTCCATACAAAGTTTTCTGTTTGGCTAGTTAACAAATTTATTGATGATTTTATTCAAATCCTCTAAATCCTTTTTTTTATCTAATGATCTGTCAAAAATCTTTTTTTTACAATTTTAATTGTGACAAAATACTCATAATATAAAATGTACCATTTTACCCATTTTTAAATGTACAGTTCGGTGGCATTTACCACATTCACATTGTGGTACAAATGTTGTCACTGTCCATCACAGAACTCTTCATCTTGAAAAACTGAAACTCTGTCCGCATTAAACAGCGATTCCCCACCCCCCCTCCCCTCAGCCCCTGGCAACCACCATTTGATTTTCTGTCTCTGAGTGTGACCACTCTACGTACCTCACATAAGTGGAATCATACAATATTTGTCTTTTTGTGACTGGTTGATTTCATTTACTATAACATCCTCAGGGTCATTTATGTTGTAACATGTGTCAGAACTTCCTTCCTTTAAAGGCTGAATAATATTCCTTTCTCCATAAACCTACATTTTGTTTATCCATTCATCCATTGGTGGGCACTTGCGTTGCTTCCACATTTTGGCTTTTGGGAATAAGGCTGTATGAACATTGGTGTACAAATAGATTTTCAATCCCTGTTTTCAGTCCTTTGGGTTTATGCTCAGAAACAAAATTTCTGGATCATATGGTAACTCTTGTTTAATTTCTTGAGGAACCACCATACCATTTTCCATAGCAGCTGTGCCATCGTGCATTCCCAAGAACAGCACACAAGGGTTCTGGTTTCTCCACATCCTCACCAGCACTTGTTATTTTGTTTTTCCAATAGTAGTCATCCTAATGGCAGTGAGGTGGTCTCTTATAATAGTGATAGCTCAAAGACCTTTTTAAAGGTAAATTAAATTTTTCCATCACAAACTGTGGTTTCATTCTTGTACTTTAGTAATCAATTGTGTTTTATATATTTGATACTACGGAGGGTTTTGTGTACAAAAGTTAATAACTGTTAGGGCACCTGAGTCGGTTAAATGTCTGACTCTTGATTTTGGCTCAGGTCATGATTTCAGGGTCTGAATCAAGCCCCCTGTGTGGGGCTCCACACTGGGTGTGGAACTTGCTTAAGATTTTCTCTGCCCCTCCCTCTACCCCTCCCCCGCACTCACATACACTCGATCGCACGCGTATCTGTCCTCTCCCCCTCGCTCTCAAATAAATAAATAAATAACAGTTAATAACTATTACATAGTCATTGTTTTTCTGCATTTTTTTGCCCAGAAAATTACCCTTGTTACTTGGAAAAGTGCTTCCTAAATTCCAGCAGAGACTGAAGACAGAGTTTCACTTTGCTGATCAATCCCCGAGGCTTGTGGCCCATCCCATCGTCTTTCATTCATTCTCTACCTCAGATAGAAATTAACACGAACACTCCAATCTTGAAAAGCGGTTACACAGCACCTGAACCCTGCAATAGCAGAAAAACAGGCTGCCTGCTGTCGAACTATTACTGCCTCTAACTCCACATGAGCCTGCTCCTTGGATTCTGCAAGGTCAAAACCAGAAGTAACCTGCACCCTCTTTCTCCTCCTCATCTTCACTTGCTCAATTGTCCAACAGTCAGTCAATAAATACAGCAGCATAGCCAGTCCTTGTGCCGCGTACTAGAAACGCAGCTATGGACAAGTTATACACAGTTCCTGTTTTCATGGATCATACAGCAGAGAAGGGAAACATTACATAAATAATTGCAAATAAGATAAGTCCTATAAAAGAGAAGGACAGAGTGTTAAGTAGCAGAGAAGAGCAAGCTCTAGGCTGGTTGAGGAACCAGGGAGACCATCCCTGAGGAAGTTCCGTTTCAGCTGATGCATTCAGCAGGCACTGAAGAGCCACCGAAGACTTGCGCGGTTAGCAGCGCGGCCCCTGGAACTGGGCTGCAGGTATTCTTACCACGCTCTGGTGCTTTAGCAGCTGGATGACTTTAGGGGAGTTATTTAATTTCTCTGTAAATAATAGTTGGCATAGTTACTTAATGCGCACATCAGTTTCTGGCACATAGGAAGTACTCCGGAAATGGTTATTATTCAAAAGCGAGCGTGCGCGCCTACCGTACTGGGCGCTATGGTGGAGGCGGAGAGCATCACGGTAAGAATACACATAGTCATTGTCTTCACAGTCCCCGCCTCGCAATGATTCAACGTACAATTTTTTGGCTTTATGATGGTGCAAAACTGATATGCATTCAGTAGAAACCATACTTTAAGTTTTGACTGTCGATCTTTTCTCTAGCCAGCGATTTGCGGTACCACCCTCTCTCGGGATGCTGGTCAGTCAGCGAGCCCCGCTCCCAGTCAGCCGCGCGATCGGGGTAAAGGAGCAGTAAACTTACAACGAGTCCGTACCCATACTGCTACTCTGTTTTTCACTTTCAGTACAGTATTCAATACATCACAGGAGATAGTCAACACTTTCATAAAATAGAATTTGTGTTAGCTGCTTTTGCCCAACTGTATGCTAATGTAAGTGTTCTGAGCACGTTTAAGGTAGGCTAGACTAAGCTATGTTTAGTGGCTTACGTGTATTCAATGCATTTTCAACTTATAGTAATTTCAATTTATAACAGGTTTATTGAAACATGTCATAAGTCAAGAAAGATCTGAATTAAAGGCATGTGAATGTACCTTGACAGGAAACAAACCTCCAGAAAGATTTCATTAGACAGTTTTTTTGTTTGTTTATTTTTTTGTTTTAGAGAGAGAGAGAGAGAGACAGACAGAGAGAAAAAGAATTTTAAGCAGGCTCCACGCCCAGTGCAAAGCCCAACGCGGGGCTCAAGCTCACAACCCTGAGATCATGACCTGAGCCAAAATCAAGAGTCAGATGCTTAACCGACTGAGTCACCCAGGGAGCCCTAATATGAGACAGTTTTTATCTAAAGTCTCTAAAATGCTCCTAATCCTTTGGCTCAACAATTACACATCTGGGAATTTGTCCTAAAGAAGTAAGTACGAATGTGTGCAAGTTTTAGCTATTTCTTGTACTGAAATGTTGAGAGCACCTAGGTGTCTCACAGGAAATCAGTTAATTATGATACAGTGTATATGATGGCATGTGATGCAATCATCAAGAAGATGTAGAGAAATTCTATTTGGTGACATGAGATGAGACTTAGTATCATGCATGTGAATACGTTTTGCTAATAAGATACACTAATTCATAGAAAGCAAGGATGGAAGTATTTAAACCAAGGTATTCAGTTAACTGTCTTTTGGCAGACATACCAATTAGGGACCAATAGGAACCAACTCTGGGAAACTTGGTGGAAGGGGAAGAATTTACTGAAAAGAGCTGCGGTAACTCAGAGAAAGGAAGGAATAGCTGACTAACCAGGCTTTGGGTAGGACAGGAACTAGTTGGATCTGGCATCCAGGTAATAGAAAGGAGAGGACAGTTTTTGCTAAGCTATGCCTTTGGTAGAAGGCAACTTGATGTGTGTGTGTGTGTGTGTGTGTGTCCTTCTGTATTCAACCTGCTCAGATCAAGATCTCCAGAAAGAGAGTCTGATTGATCTGGACTGGATCATGAGGCACATGCTTTGCAGTTCCGGTGATACTGCATACAGTGGGAAAGCCACAGTGCTCCAGAGGAAGAAGCGGGGGAAAGGTGAAATCAACAGATATTCTCTATATATTTTAATTCTACTGTAATAGACAGGTACTGCTTTTATAACAAGGATTTTTTTTTTTTTAATTTGAAAAACCTCAGAATGCAGATAAGTTGCCAAGTTCCCTGAATGGGCTACTTTACAACCTGTTTTCCTCTTTTATATCCCACTACATCATCTACAACAAATCTCATTCCCATAACCCCACACCCACCCATGTACCTACTTTTCCACGTGAATTACTTTTATGTGATTATTAGTAATATAACAACAGTATGACGAGCATGTAACATTACAAACAGGCGCATTTCAATAATATAATGACAAAGAATGAATGCACTATGGAAAGTTAGGGTAGAATTTTGCAAAATAATCACTAAAAATTATAGCAAGCATTTACTAAGGGCTTGCTCTGTGCCCCTGGACTGAGTCCCTTACTTACGCTATGTCACTTTAATATAAAATACATGACTTGACAAAACAACATTTCCTTCTCCAACACAGCATTCTTAGTAGCTTCTATCTTTTCTGAAAAATAGATTCTTTCTCTTCCAAGAACCTCAAGGCATTCCATTCGCATCAAGTAATTCATTTAAATTCTCTCACCATCCCTAAGAGGAAAACACGGGATTGGATATTACTTATCTTTCTGTAGAGCTGAGGAAGCCACAGATATGTAATTTCCTCAAAGTCGGTCGACTACTGGTGGCATCTGGACATCTCTCCATTTATTAAAGCTGAAGGCATTGAGAGAACAATTCTTTTATTTAATAGACATATTCTGTGGTTCTTCTTTGTATCAGGCTTTCGTGCAAGGAATTAAAGACTGATTCACGCCCCCACATCCCTGCTGTGAGCCCGGGCGGGGTCAGTTACCAGGAACAAGGCGGGCGCAGTCCCAGGCCCCAGGCCGGAGTGGCCCCACCTGTTCTCAAGCTCACAGTCAGAGGATGCACTGGGGGAGCGTTTGCAAGTGAGGTATGTAGCTTAAGAAACAGAAGGGAAAGTTACATCTGAGGAATTGGAAATATGCATGAAAATACCGACGTGACAAAAAAATGCAGTCGATGCGCACAGTGCAAAGGAACTCTGAGGAGCCGTGGGGGGGGGGGGATCTATGTGGAGGATGGGGATGTGAGGAAGCAGCGTCCACAGGCGGAGATAACAGGGGAAGATTGCAGGCCACCTTGAGAGGAGCTGCACCTTGGAGGTGGGGGGGGAGCGGGGGAGACAAACTTGCAGGGAGGGGGAAGGAAATAAAAACCCAGCCTCATCCTGCGTCTTCTCCTGGTCTCCTGGCAGATCTCCTGTTAGCCAGGCCAAGGAGAGAGGGTGTCTGCTGATACTCTCTAATGGGTCTCCCTGGGATGGGCGCAGGTGGAGGAGGGTGGGCGGTAAATCTGGAGGGCTGAACAGAAGACACCCACCACTTCAGTTACGCTGCTAATTTGCATTCCTGGACAGTCCTTTGGCCTCTTTGGACATAAGCTTCTTTACTGTTCACAGGAAGGCCTCATTCTGGTCAACTCTAAGGCATCTCCCAGGGTCGGCACTCTATGGAGAAAGAAGAGTCGGGTCTGAATAGACTTGCATTAAGAATTAGGGAAGGGGACGCCTGGGTGACTCAGTCAGTTAAGCTTCTCTCTTCGGTTCAGATCATGATCTCAGGATCTTGGGATGGAGCCCTGTGTCAGCCTCCCTAATCAGTGGGGAGTCTGCTTCTCCCTCTGCCCCTTCCCCCTACTTGTGCTTTCTCTCTCTCTCTTTCTCACGCACGCTCTCTCTCTCTCTCAAATACATAAATAAAATATTTTTTTAAAAAAAGAATTAGAGAAGATTTCCTTCTACCATCTACCAAGAAGCATTCTTTCCCACCGCCTGGGCATATGTGTTAAACCAACTTAATAGGAACCCTCTTGACTGGCAACTGGAAGAATCTACATTAAATGACAAGAGATCCATGGACTGTAGCTCCGGGATCCTGGTGTGCACCTCGGGGAAGCCCGTCTCCCTCTTGTTACCGTAGTCAGGAAGCAAAGACACAGAAGGTCCTATCTCCCCTGTAAATGTGACTGCTATTTTTAATCCCAAATAATGGAGGAGCAAAGAGATGAAAGGAGAAGGGAAGATTATCACTCTCACTAATGAAAGTGACGGCTACCAGCTCGTCTAGGGATGCTTCGTAGTAATTATCACCGAGAAGAAGTGTAAGACTCTGGCTGGTTGGCCGGCAGACAGGGGCTGAGTAAAGGGATTGATGTTTAGACTGGGGAGGCTGCATCCATGTGAAGCCAACTGGCTCTAATGGGCCGTCTGCCGTCCGATACAGAGCGTGGTTCATTCATTAATGCTGAGTGTTTGCCAGGGACTGATGCACACGTTAACCGAAGAGGATAAGAACTTACCAGTGTAAAAAGAGAGAAGGGTTGCTTCCCTCATCAAAACCAATAAGATGTCATGGCTCATTTTATCCATGAATTCTAAAATACTTGCAGAGTTGCACACTCCGACTTCTTGACCTGAACAGACGGGAGAGGTGACATGTTGAGGAGATTAAGCAGGGGGCATTGGAGCCAGGCTGCCTAGGTTCTGTCCCTCATGTCAAGTGACCCTAACAAGTTACTTAACTTTTCTGCAGCTTAGTTCCTCATCAATGAAATGAAGAATTGTGCCTTCTCATAAGACTCTTCTGAGGATTAAAGTATTTACTGAAGAGCTAATAAAGTTAAGAAAAGTAGAATAATACGTAATATACAGACAGTACTATATGTGCTTAATAAAATAAATATCACAATGGGAAGTCAAAGAATAGAATCCAGAACCTTCAAATCTATATCTCTGGTGTATTACACAGTTGCCTTAAAAAAAAAAAAAATGGAGGGGCGCCTGGGTGGCACAGCGATTAAGCGTCTGCCTTCGGCTCAGGGCGTGATCCCGGCGTTATGGGATCGAGCCCCACATCAGGCTCTTCCGCTATGAGCCTGCTTCTTCCTCTCCCACTCCCCCTGCTTGTGTTCCCTCTCTCACTGGCTGTCTCTATCTCTGTCGAATAAATAAATAAAATCTTTAAAAAAAAATGGAAAAGACAAAGGTAATTCTTATTGGGTTCAAACAAGTTCCTAAGTAAATTTGAGGGGTATTTGCTATTATGTTTTTTTTTAATTTTTACAGAAGTTAATGAGTGTTTGGCCTATGGTTTTCATCTATTGCAGTTGTCACACGTTAATATTTAATGTGCATTTAAATAGACACACATATATGGGCCAAAGTTCTCCAAGTGCATAAGTTACTCTTTGAGGAGTATCATTTACTTGTAGAGAAAGAGTAATATATCTGAAAGCACGTTAAGGTTTTGATTCTCAGCCTTTTTTGGGAGACCGTGGATACACCTAGTTTTGGGGTATATTTCAACATCTAGACAGGAAACACTATCTCAGAGTATTAGGAGGATCAAATGTGTTAATGCAAGCAACACACTTAGAATAGTGCTTGGGACATCATGGTCAACACTCAAAAAAAGTATACCTCCAATGTCCCCTCCCGGGTTAAATGATGTCAGGGCACTTGTTTGCTCACAAAGGAAAGGAGTGACTGACAAATCAGCCCAATGAGCAATTCTTCCAAGGCCGAGAAAACAAAACTGCTGTAACCATGAGGAATATACATGCAAGAATTGCTAATGAAGAGCTTGCTAACATCTCCTTGGATCCCACCACCATACCTGGGCTCTCACATAGGTGCTACAGCTCAGGGCTAGGTTGGGCACTCCTGCCTCCGCTAAATGGAAGCTTCCTGAAGGATCTCCAGAGGGGTCAACATGATGGTCCCTGTACTCTACGAGTGTTTGGCTCCACTCAAATCATACATGGTACTCAGGTTTGCAAATCTAGAAAGAATGAATCAAAACAGAAATAGTCTCTGCCCCAGAGGCAACCACATTGTAAAAAGCCAGAGTTGCCAGAATCATTTACTTTATGATTTCTCATTTGTTGAGCCCTTTATCTAAAACAAGCCTTGGCGTGTTGTTCTTTTTCTTTTAAGAGAAACTCGGTCACTGCAATGGCCGCTGGCAGCTTTCCTTCAAAAAATTTTTTTCCTAATCATCCTGATTATTACTCTTGGCCATATACAATTGCTGCATTGCATTTGTGTGTGTGTGCGTGTGTGTGCGTGTGCGGGCATGCGTGCGCACAGCACTTTATTTCATTTAAATAAATGCCTTGTTATCATCTTAAACTGGTCTGTATGTTGTTCTTATATTTTAGGGGATTTAGAAGTTAATCTTTTTTTCTTTTTTCATTTTTTCTGTTAAACCAGTCAACCTGATCTTTAATTTCCATGGCCTGGAAGGCTTTGGAGAATAGATAATATCTTTAGCGTCAGTCAGGCTAAATCAGAAATTCACTCATCGCTGATGCAGGACACTGAGAGGAAAATTACCTGTCTGAAATTTAACACTGAGTAAAATGGGGGAAATAGTCCCTGAGAATCCATACTACACTTTGATTTTCACCTAGAATTTTTAACCCCAGTTCATACTACGAAGTTAGTCTGAAAATCCTTGGGCTGAAACCGAAGCAAGCGGCTTTTAAAATAACCAAGCAGAGTTTGAACAACTAAATAGAATTTCTAGGAGTGAAAAAGAGAATAACTAAAATTACCAACTCAATGGATAGGTTTCAGAGTAAAGAAGACACAGTTAAAGAGAAAATTAGAGAACTAGAAGCTGAAAAACTGATCTAGAATAAAGCACAAATATACAAAGAGAAGGAAAATAAAGAAAAGAGGTTGAGTATGGAAAATACAGTGAGAATGGCTAACATACATCTAATCAGAAGAAATGCAAGAGAAAGAGAGAATGGTGGGACGAAGGCCATATTTGATGAGGAGTTTCAGAACGAATAAAAGACAATAAAAGAGGAATGAGAAAAAATAATCAATCCAAAAGAAGGCAAGAAAGGGGAGGGGTGGGCAGAGGGAAACACGGAAAAAGTGAGACACATAAAGTATAAAATGAGGTTAATAATAAGTCAAATATATCAATAATTATTGGACTAAATGTTTCAATAAAAAGACAAAGGTGATAAACAAATTTTTAAAAATTTTATTTATTTATTTGAGAGAGAGAAAGCACTAGCAGGAAGAGGGAGAAGCCAACTCCCAGCTGAGCCTGAGAGCCTGACGTGGAGCTCGATCCCAAGACCCTGGGATCATGGCCTGAGCCAAAGGCAGACGCTTGATCAACTGAGCCACCCAGGTGTCCCCCAATAAACCAAATTTTTTAAAAAATCCAGTTACATATTTCTAACCTGAGATTCCTCTAAAATATAAGAATAGAAAAAAAGTTGAAAGAAATAAAAAAATGTATGCCAGGCAATTACTAATCAAAAGAAAGCTATGCTATTAATCTTACCAAAATACACTTGAAGGCAAAATCATGTTTTCCTATATACAGGAGAAAGGTTAAATTCACCTGGAAAATATATAATTCTAAATGTTTGTGCACCTAATATCTCAAAGTATAGAAAAGAAAAATGGATAAAATTATACAGGAAAATAGATACATTTTACAGTCATGGCAAGAGAGTCAGTAATCAATAGATCAAGCAAGCAAACAAACAAAAATCAGTAAACCTATAGAAGATGTGAACAAGTGATTGGGAAACTCATGTATAGAACACTGCGCCCAATCGCTCTTTCAAGCCCACAGGAGGAGTTACAAAACTGATCACATAATGGGCCACTGAAGAAGTCTCAAGAACTTTCAAAGGACTGAAACCATAAGGACCATATTCTCAGATCACAGTTCCCTTCCTCTTGAGTATGGGCCGGATTTGGTGACTCATTTCTAACACACAGGAGAAACAAAAGCAAAAGTGATGGTGTGAGATTTTGCAGACTCAGTCACACAAGGCGCTATGGCTTCCTGGGTTCTCTCCCTCAGGACCAGTCTCTCTGGGGGAAGCCAGCTGCCATGTTGTGAGGACACCTGAGGAGCCTGTAGAGAAGTACACACTGTAAGGAACTGAGGTTTCCAGCCAACAGCCATGTGAGCCGCCATCTTGGGAACAGATCCTGCAGCCCCCGTCTAGCCTTCAGAGACTACAGTTCTGGGTAACACCTTGACTGCAGCCTAATGAGAGATTCTGAACCAGGACCACTTAGCTAAGCAGCTCCTGGATCCCTAACCCACAGAGACTGTATGAGACAATGCTTGTTGTTTCAAGCTGCTCCATTTCGGGGCAATTTGTTACCTAGCAATACATAACTAATACAATAGGGGTGGAGTTCCTGGTCTACCTATTCTGAGACTCAGAACAATAACAAGATACACACACAAATTAGAGAATAAGACCACATACAATAAAGTGCTAAAGCATGTACTGTAGGAAACAAGACTGTACATAGAGAGGATCATTCTAAAGTATGAAAAATAAGCTAGAGGAGGAAGATACCAATTCTCCAAAAAGAAAGTAGAGGTGAAATTCAGTATTGCATTCATCCACGCAACAAGTAAATTGAACCCCAACTATGTGCGATATGCTGGGCTGGGAAATGGAGCGTTTGTAGCTCAGTATTGTGGCAATGATTCCTGCCGTCAAAATTTCACGGTTTCACGGGAGAGAGAGACAAGGTTAACAGAGTTTACATCGTGAGTGTTAAGTGCTGTCTGATAGTACCCTACAATTTCTGGAGAGTAGGGAAAACTTCCTAGATGAAACAGTATCTAAACAGAAACATGAACATTGGGGTTGCATTAGCCAAGACACGCAGAGGGAGGTGAGGAACAGTGTTCTAAGCCAAGGAGACAGCACGTGCAAAGGCAGGAAGTCAGAAAGCAGAGCACATTAAGCGTCCAAACGAAAGTTCAGGATGTCTGCAGGCTTGAACTGAGAGAGTCCGGGGTGGGGAGAAAGACTGGAGAGGACAGGGAGGCTGGATCCTGCAGAGCTGGGAAGCGCTTTCAAGTCTGCACTACACCAAGAGCAAGGGGGAGCCACCAAAAGATTTTCAACTCCTAAGTCTGGGTCAAGTAAGAGGTGAGAGCAGCACCCTTGGAAGGTGCTAGCCGGTTTACCAGGCCTTCAAAGATTCCCCATCTCCTAATCCTAATGATTAATCCCCAGGTAAATACCACGAACACCTTTGTAAGGAAGACGCCACCGAGGCTCTAAGGGCTTTCTTGCCTCGCACAAAGTCGCGCCCAGGTCATCAGGGGAGAGCTGCAGCTTGAAAGCGAACTGGAAAAGAGGAAGGAGGAAGGGAGTCAAGAAAGGATGGATAGGTAGGGAACCAGTATGGCAGGACCTCACAAAGAACAGTATTATATTCTGAAAGCCAACTTCAACTCTCTGTGATTGTAATAGACTTTCTTTAAAAAGCAATTTGCCTTTCTATAGGGCTGTGAAGTGTGGGAATGGGTGTAAGACCCACTGTAATTACAGAGAACTGGAAAGAACTCTGACAGGTTCCTGCTGCTTTCTTTATGCTCCCATGTGCCCCTCGAAGTTTATCAGCATCCCTGATCTGAATTACCATGATGACAATGCTCAAGTGATAGATTGCGCCAGATTTTGCGCCCATGGTAAGTGTGAGATTCCCCTGTGGGTGAGGCCAGCGGTGCTCCCCAGGGCAAGAGTGGCCCCCTGCCCTGAGGCCCTGCCTGCCTCCCGACTTCTGTACCCTGAGGAGTGCTCCTGCCCTCTGTGGCAAAGAAACAAAAACAGAAGCATGCCTGCTGAGCAAAAAGACATTTTGAAAACCCTAACTGGAAAAAAAAAAAAATCCTTAGATGCGTTCCTGAGAGTGCTGTTTATCATTTTCTCCAGGCCTTTCATTTACATAATTTACCTAAGTATAAATTCTCAATTACTTTCCAGAATTTCCACCGAGAGGCTTACAAAACAGCAACGTGAAATTCATTTGTAACAAAAACTGTTGTAATGAGTAGCAGATTGTCCTTACACCAAATCAAATGTCTGGGTACATGTTTGAGGTTTTCCTTTTTTTAAGTATACTACTTTTCATTTGTCTTTAATATTTTAGTGGTAGGAGAGGAAGAAAATTAATATCTACCATGGGAAATAGGCAAAGGCTGAGAAACATGAAAGAGAAGAGGATAAAGGCAGATACATCTTCCGAAATTTGATGGATCTGTTAATACGTAGGCTAAAGGAAAATGCAAATAAAAAATGAGTTCGTTTGTAATGAAGAGATCTCTTTGATACTACCTGAACCCTGTAATCAATCTCTGTCACAGAATCACAAAACAATGTTCAATCAGACTGTATGTGCCTCAAAATGTCAGGCAATAGAAAGTATGTGGTACCACTTGGAGGCTAAAAAATTGAATGTGGACCTAATGAAGCCTCTAGACCTGCTTACCCATTACAGGAAATAGAGGACTGAGGAAGGAGTTAAATGACACCACAGAGAAGCCATAAGCTTAATCCAAAATATGGCACATTCTTCAGGACAAATGACTTGTTTTCTGTCACAAATCAATAGCACGAGAAGAAAAAAGAGGGTGGGGGCAGATTGATAGACACTTAGAAGACATAGAACAACCAAATACACCATGTGGACCTTGTTTTCATCCCAATTCAGATGAACCAACTATAAAAAGACACCTTTGAGAAAACTGGTACATTTGAATATGGTAGAGGTGACACGGGCCATTAAGGAGTGTTGGTGAATTTTGTTAGGTGTCATAATGGCGTGGGGCTGGTGTTTCTTTTTTTGTTTGCTTGTTTGTTTTTAATCCCTATTGGTGGAGACACTAAAATTTGTACTGGTGAAATGATATGATACCTGGGATTTAGCTTTAAAATACTGCAGGACCATTTTTAAAAGAAGGCTAGAGGAAACAAGATGGACAAAACGTTGGTCTGGTTGAAGCTGGTTATGGCATGCAAGGGTTCACTGTATTATTCTCTCTATTTTTGTGCATGTTTGAAATTTTTCATCATTAAAATTAAGGGGACAAATGAACTCACTTAAAGATCAATTTCTGTGACAGGGCATGGCCATATGGTGGTTTAATCTCATTTAGGTCACTTATAAACTAAGTGACCTTGGAAATAAAGACTCTTGGAGCCCAACAAGACCTCAGGGGTTATTTTTTCCCTTGAATTGCAGATGAGAAAGTTGATGCCAAAGTTGAGTGATGTAGGACATCCAGCCCATCTTAGCCAGCCTGTGGATGACTGGGAGTAAAATCCAGATTCTCAATCCAGTTTTCTTTCTTCTTAAACATGTAGCAGACCAGTTCCTTAGTCCTCCTGGAGCTCAGTGTCTTTCTCCCTAAAATGAGAGCACCACTACTTACTTTACCTAATTCATTCGCAGCTACCCTGGGGAGGGGAGAGGGGCTTTGCAAAACTCTTCACAACTGTAAGAAGTTGTTCCTGCATTTTCCCATTTACCCAGGATGGATTGGCAAAACTCCGAGTTCAATGAAGAAGGGGCTGCGAGGGGAGGGGTGGTGGTGGAGAGTAATAGAGAACAACAGAACACCAGATCGGCTTTCACGATGCCAAGACAGATTCAGTGTAACCTCCCCACGAATGAAACACGATGACTGGCAGAGGAGAGACAATAGCTCCAAACTCAACCTGCCAGAGAAGACAGCCCATCTTGCATGTTTACCTGAGAGAAGCGCACAGAGGGGGCCTGCCACGTGACAGGAGTTGCCCTGGGGGGTACTCCCTTGTTCCTCTCTGGCAAAGCCTTTGCCCCGAAAGCCATATGGCTCCCTGCTGGGGGCCCAGGCACAGTAGTGAGCCTGCCAACCAGGAGGTGTGACTTCTCTAATTGGCAAAGTCTGTTCAAGTGTCTGGCCACCAGCTGACAGACGCCAATGTTGACAGTGGGGAGGGGGACTCCGACAGCGTGCAAGGGGGAGGTGGAGTGCATGATGTCTGAGGCGGAATTCTCCCATTACATTGACTCATCTTTTTCCCTTCCCCCATCTTTGGAGTTGAGGGACACCAGCCACATAATTGGCTGTTCGGGTGAAAGACATTACAGTAAGAAAAGTCAGATGCCCTCTCAGGAACATCTGTTCTGCAGAGTGTCTACAAAAATAACTCTAGGCCCATGAGAGACAGGCTGAGGCTGGGGAGTCCCAGAGGAAGGGAGGAGGAGGAAACACCAGTGGAGAATTTGCTGCTTGACCAAATCTACTATTCCAGGCTGGCAAGCAATGGATGATGGTGATGGACAGACCGAGCCATGTTTCCGAGGGCAGCAGAGGAAGCCTTTCTTTCTCTAAAACTTGTGCCATGATTCCAAACACTTGGACAAGAGAAGGCCTGCATGGAGTGCAAAGAGCCTGGAGTGGGAATCCAACAGCTTCTCTTCTTTCATTTATTTTGTCATTCGACAGACATTTGCTAGGCACAGCCTCCGTGCCAGGTGCAGATTAGGTGCTGGGATCCAAAGATAATGTGAAGACTAGGAAACGAAGAGTTTATAGACTATTGGGAGACACAGAAAGGAACAGAGTTTTTACAATATAGCTAAACCCTGGTTTCTGCAGAGGCATCGAAGTCAGACACGAGTGTTTGAATCTAGGCTCTTCATCGACTTGCCAGGTGACCTTGTTCCAGCCACCTAATCTTCCAGAGCTTTTGTTTCCTTACCTGTAAAACAGGAAGACAGCTGCTTTTCCCTTTTACAGGAGGCTCAAGGGAGAGCGTATCCATGAGAGATTTGTAGCTGTGTAAGGTTGCTTTACTAATGGTGTTGTGGCTTTCTCTATGTAAGGAAGCCTTCAGATTTCTAGAAAATTATGGATCAGTTTGGTCTCTATTTTCTGAAATGTGTAAAACTTCACAAAAGAGAAAAGAATCACTTGACAATGATTCCCCACATAAAAAGAGATACCTGGAAGAAACCATTGTTCACTTGACATGTCTCAAGCCATGGCAACGGCTGCCATATGATTAGTATTCACTTCATACCAGGCACTGTGCTACGTGTTTTACACACATACACACATCTCATTTCATGCCTAAAATAGTCCACTGGGTTAACTTTATTATCATCACTTTATGGCTGAGGCAATCGAGATCCAGAGAAGTTAAGCAACTGGCCCAAGATCACACAGCTAGTAAGCAGAGGTGCCTCAGTTCAAACACAAACCTACCCAACTCTGCAGTCCTCGCGTTTAAGCCCCAGACTGCACCATCTCCACTGTTGGTGGGAAAAGACAAAATTATGACTCCAGGAAGCCAGCAGAACAATGCACGGAACCACGAGGAGATAGGGCTGGAAGAAATTCTCAAGATCATTTGCTCTTTCTCTGCACCCTAACCCACTTTATATAGGAGAAAAACAGGTCACAATAAGGTGAAGTATGCTCCCGGGAAAGGTTCCCTGTAATCCCAGCATCTTCCCACCATATGGCATGACCCTGGCTACTGGTCACTGATCAGGAAGAGGGATTTACAAGGGGTGACTTCATAAGGACCAGAGCAGTCAAGGCTCAGAAGCTGACCATTTCCAGGCCTCTCCTTCCTGAATCATCTCCTCTAATGCCCAGCCTCCCACCTGGCTTTTCAGGAAAGCATACTGTCAGCCAGTGGTTCTCAAACTTTGGCCGGCTTCAGAATCACCTGGAAGGCTTGTTAAAACCCAGACTGCTGGGCTCCACCTGGAGTTTCTGCTTTGGGAGCTTCAGGAAGGGGGACAGAGGGTGAGAATCTGAATTTTTATCAAGTTTTCAGGTGATGCTGGTGCTGCTGGTCTGGGGACCGTGCTTTAAGAACCGCAGGCATATAGCACTGGTCTTGAAGATGTGCAGGCATTTGAACTGACATTTGGTCAAAAACCACTGGTTGCTTGCTACTATCTAGTCTCCCCTTCTTCTCCAGTAATAGAATCTGATTATTCAGCTGAGCACGTAGCTGACCAAAGTAGAGGCAACATGTTCTAGATCCCTTGCAGCTGAGTGGGCACTCGTAGACCACGTGATCAAGTTAGAGCTGCCCGTACATGCGGTCGTGATGTGTGCTGCCCATGCGCTCAGAAGCACGTGGCCGGCCTTTCACCCATGCTGGCTGGAATGCAGACATGGAGAAAAGTCACCCTTAGACTACATGGAAGGAGTAGGGGCCACTGATAACTTCTGGAACAGTGTCATTAACCACCTTGGACTTTTATATAAAAGAAAAACTATATTTATACTACCGTTACTTTAGATCTCTGTCGCTTGCAGCCCAACCTATATTCTAACAGATGCAGACATACCAACAAATATCTTAGAATGCCAGAAAATAAGGTAGACGGGTAGATCACTAGAGTAGCTAATAGATCATTGAAGGAGATTGTCAGTCAACAGAGCCCAACGTGCAATAAGACACTTGATCTGGAGAGCGGCTTACACAGATAGATCACCAATCAACTTCACTTGACTTAGCCAAGGTTTAACTTTGCCAAAGTCATCTAGTTGTTTTTAAAGATTTCATTTCCATTTACAATTATAGAAAGTGTTCCTCATTCATTTTATTGCCCTGCCCTACATTATACCTATAATCTTCCTAACTTGGATTGTTATCTGATACACAATTATGTTTCTAAAAGACTAGAATCTCAGCCGATGATTTAAAATAAAAGTTAAATGGATATAATTTGTGTTTATTTTTGTCTTATTGAAACCGAATACTATAGAAGTGTATATTTCACAGGGATGATTTGAGCCAAGTAGATGGAGTTTCCCTTTAAATACCATCTTTGAGGAAAGCATACGCAGATGAGACTATAATTGTCCGAGGAAGGAAGGAAAGGGAAAAGGTCAGGTTTCACCACGGCCAGGTTCCGTTCCTACGGATTCACTTGCATCCGTGTGTTACTTTCCAGAACCGTGGTCCCTATATCCTTTTGAAAAAAAATCAAGAGTCAGAAGAAGTAGCCAAAATCAAAGCACTTCATGCTGATGAATAACAAGAAACTTTATACATTTCTGTAGCATCTTGGACTTTGCACAGCATTGCACAACAGACTATCATATCCCCAGATGACAGAAGCCAGAATTTTTTTCCCTTTTTAAATAAACTGCCAAAAGTGATCACCCACAACTACATGAAGTAGCTGGCTGATGGTGCCACGTCGAAGTTTTCGAGTAATAAACTTGTTTACAAGTTTGGTTGTTAGCTAGCTCCCCCTCAATAGCATATAGCCCATCTTATTTGTTCTAAATTGGATTGGTTTGGATTTGGGCTGAAACCTTTGCATAAGCTGTTTTCTGACCCTTCTGCCTATTCTTAAAACCTACAATAGTGCTTGACATATAGACGGAAAGAAAAAGGAAGAAAGAAAGAAAGAAAGAAAGAAAGAAAGAAAGAAAGAAAGAAGAATGAACATACATAGACACAAGCAGGAATTGAGATGAACAACCTGAAATTCTGAGCATCCCACAATGCAATGTACCTTATGGGGGCTTACACAGCTGGTTGAGAAGAATCCCACCTTTTCCTTTGTAATTAAGTCTTCAGCAGAGCCACAAGGTGATTAAAAGTGACCAGGTACATGGCTGGCATTTAGTTACATGGAGTAATTATGAAGCAAATGTGTATTTACAAAAGCCATTGACAATACTTATGCTATGACAGAGTATCCATGCTAATTATAATCCATGAGCAGTACATAAGAATATATATTTAAAGGAAGATACTAACTAAGCAGTTTCAAAATCATCTTCAAATTTCAGCCAGGATGTCTCTTGCAACACCCGCTGTGATTTCATCAGATTCTAACTGTAACTTTCAAATTAGACTGTGACCATAGACCTCCCAAAAGTCTGATGTCATCGATGGCAGAAAGTTTCACTGCTCTGTGAATGGTTACTTAACCAACTAAAAATAAAGTGTTTTTTACAACCTTGGATATTACAGTGACTAGAGAATATCTAAATCTGTTTTTATTAAGGTTTAGAGAAAATAAATTAGTGGAAGGAAGAGACGTGATGGGGAGTTAAGGGAAAGGAGGGTGGGTTAGGCTCAGCCCCGCTGGGAAGATGGCCGAGGCCTCCCACGATGCATTTCTTCATCGTGACCGTCAGAGATGAACCTAGGAGGGCTGTAGAGGCATCTTTATGTGTCTTTGTGATCAAATTATGAGTAAGAAAGTAAGTTGCATAAGAAAACACTGCTGAAAGTCATTTCAAGAAGGTACCAGTTCATCATGAAAATTTTTTAAATAAAGAAATTAAAGGTTATTCGGCTAGAAGATACCACTCTTCTCACATGTGCCTTGATGGTTAAGCAACAGGCACAGCAAAGCTCATCCTGTTCCAAGAAGATGGAAAACAAGAAGGCTAATTACAGGATGTTTTAAGAAATAATACTCAAGCAATTTTTTTTTTATTTGTCAACTTGATTGCGAGCCATAAAAAGTGATTAAAATCCTTATTGTGCTGTAATTTCTTTATAATTTGGTATTTTTAGAGTCATGTTTCCAAATGATAGCATCTAAGGGACTCTCAGAATTTAAATGCAAAATTAAAAAGCACTCGTACAACAAAACAAGTACTTACCAGTAGTGAGTTAATATCAACGTGAGATAAAGCAGGTTTTGCATCTCATCAGGTGATAAGCAGTTAATGATCTCAAAGCAAGAAAGCTTTGGAAATGTGGCGCTTTTAACCAGGCTTGCACTGCTGACCAGTAGCCGTAGGAACCCAGCATCTGGCTGAGCTCGCAAATATGTAGGAGCTGAGCCAAAAGATACAATCTTGGACGGGGACCCGGTGCTCTTAGGCGCTTGTAAATGCTGACCGAACAGATGAACGAATGAGTGATCAGGTATGGCGCAGAGATCATTGACCCAGGGGGTGAAAGGATTTTAGAGGCTTCCTAGGCAGTTGGTGATGGATAGTTCCGAACTCATTTGCAAGTCTGACTTGAATGACTGAATTTTGAGCTGGTCCTCAAATACCCCCTTAGCAGCTTCCCTTCCTCCAAGTGACAGGCAGCCGTGAACATTTATGCCACCAGATGGGCTTTTTTCCTTCTGCCTTGCTCGCTTGGGTCAGGCAGTGGTTTTGACATAAAAGCCTAAGGGAGAAATTTACAGGCTTGTACATACGGGCTGGTGAAAGACTGGGTATTTTGAGAGATGTCACCTCCCTGAGAAGATGTTACAGTTCAGGACTCCTCTGCCTTCCCCCAGCATCTGACACCCTTGGGGCCTTCAAGGAGAGGACAGATCGACTCTGGGGGTGGGAGTAAGTGTGGACAAAAGGGCAGATGGATGGGGGTAGGGGTAGGAGATAAGAGCCAGAACTTGAAAAGGGGAGAGGGCTACCCCTGCAGTCTTTGAGACCACCAAGCATATTCGTAGTAAATTGGAATGTATGGCTTACACTGGAGGAAATAACCATTTTATACACTTTCAGATCCCTGGGGGTCACCTGCTCCCTCCCTTCCATGACATAGGTTGAATTCTGGGGCTGTGTTCACTTGTCAAAAAAATGTACCTTCGCCCATATGTTGATCAGTTTAGTTTAAAAATAAAAATTCAGTGTTTTCTGAAATAAATGTTGAAGATATTATAGTGGGGAGATCAAATGCATTGCCAATAATGCTTTACACCTGGAGAGAGCTAGAGCATTCACAAAGGAATCCTATGATTTCATCCTTTTATTTAATCCTACAACCAGGCTGTGAGGTAGGTATCAGCCATCCCCCTACCTGCACCCCCTCCCCTCTGCACGCCGCTTACTAGATGAGCAGACTGAGGTCCAGAGAGGTTCAATGACTTTCCTAACCAAGATCACTCAGCCACAAGCAACAGCATCCCTGCTGAAACTCCAGGCTTTCTCTTCGTGATCATGATTAATCATTCTGGACTGTGCAGAAACATTGATCTGTTCGTTTGCTTGTGTGGCTGATTTTTTAAATGTTTCATAGTGTGCCCCAGAGATCAAGTTTGTGTGGTTTTCCTAGCTTTCAGGAAGAAAGTGCCAGAAAAATCATCTTAGATCCACTAAAAGGAGCTTCCCCTCTGGGGAGTATAGGGTAAAGGAGTTACCCAGTAATGATTGAAGGTGGTTTTACTCTGAAAGTCAGGGACAGAGCGAGTGGCTCAGTTGTCCAGAGAAAGGACACGTAGGACAGCAGCCTGCCCCCTGTGGGGGCACTGGAGAGAAGGAGGCTCTGAGCTCTGGCCGCTCCGTCAGGGGACAGAATCTGATAGGGTGGCCTGGCATGGAGACATGGGGAAAATGACTGCAAGAGGAGGGCATGGAATGAAGGAAGCAGCCTCCCTCTACGTTCAAGGCCAGATCTCCTCAGCACCTCCCCTGCACTCTCCGCATGGTGGAACATGGGCTTTGCATTCTTGCTTTGCACCTGAGGAAGGGCTGGGCCCACCTCTGTGTGCTCAGACCATCTTCCATGAGGCCAGCCTTCAGTGGGCAGAGAGCTCAGCCAGGCTAGGGCAGCCGTCAGCCCTCACCAGCCCTCAGAGAGGAGGCTGGCGGGGCCAGGCCTGGGTGCCCAAGTGTCCCTTCCAGCTTCAGTCTGAGTGGGAAGGTGATAGGCCTGCCAGTTTAAAACGATATTGCCAAGTATTAGATTTCAGTCATGGCTAAGCAAGTTCTGGGCATAAAACACTGACATGATTCCTGAAGAATTTACCCCTGAAGAATTACCATGCTTTTTCACAGAGGGTTGTATGACCAGCTGATTCGGGGAAGAGAGGTGTCAAAGGCTAGGTTGTCCTTTGTGAGAACAACAAATAGAATGTGCTCCCAACCCCTTATGATACATCACTGAAGACCAACGGAAGCACTCACAGTTGTTAACCATGGTGCTGTTCCTTCATCACAATGAAAACGATTTCACGTGTGCCAGGAAGCTTACTAGAACGTCTCTTCCTCACATGCTCCCTTTCCCCCGTTGTAGGCGGGGAGCTGGGTTTGTGACCTGCTCGGAGTACTATGGCCTCACAGAAAGCAGAAGCGGGGGCGCCTGGGTGGCTTAGTCGTTAAGCGTCTGCCTTCGGCTCAGGGTGTGATCCCGGCGTTATGGGATCGAGCCCCACATCGGGCTCCTCCGCTGGGAGCCTGCTTCTTCCTCTCCCACTCCCCCTGCTTGTGTTCCCTCTCTCACTGGCTGTCTCTATCAAATAAATAAATAAAATCTTTAAAAAAAAAAAAAAGCTGAAGCGGCCTGCTGTCCAAGACTCCATCTTTCTCAAAATCCACGCCTGTGAAAGACATAAAAGCAGGTGCATGCAGCCCGAGCCCGAGAGCCGCAGCTCTCTCAGGAATGACTCCCATGAGGCAGAGAGCGGTCCTAGCTCACACAGAGGCCTCCCCTGTCAACCAAAGAGGCTCGGGCCCCCGGCCAGCCCCAACGCAGCAGAGCCCCAGAGAGAAGCGTCCAGAGGCCGCAGGGCCATAACTATGTGGACTGTGGCTGAAGCTCCGGACTCGTCCTGCTTCTGGCTCTCGAATTTTGCATATCCGGGGGTGAGGAGGAGAAACTCGGAGAATGTCTGCAGTGAGATTTCCTGCCAGCCTGGCGGGAGGTAAGCTCAGGGTGGGAATTTCATTTGATCAACAAAATTACACGTCTTACACACCCAAGTTTGAAGCTTGCAATTCATCTCCACCATACAAGCTACCTATAAAGATACCTGTCACCCCACAGCAAGTCCCACAGTGATTCATGATGAGGAAGAGCCCAGCTGTGTTCGCTGTGAAAGACGCAAGGCTTTCTTTGTGACTAGGAGACCTGATGGCTCAGCAGCACGGTTCGAGCAGCTGCTGCGCGTCGATGGCTGAACTCTTACTCCCTAACTTCCTAGCCCATCATTGCGTTCTGTCAGCAATACATCAAGCTGACACCTTCAAAAGTCGGCAGTGGACGAGTGTAGACAGTCTGGATCAATGAACATAATTATAATTGGAGAAGGTAGACCATCTATCTTTGCCCTTTCCAACCAAACGCCCACCTGACTTGAATTTCTCGGTGCTGGTTAAGCAGCAACAGGTGCCGGACCCTGGAGATGGACACCCCTGGGTTCAAAGCCCCGCTCCGCCACTGACTAGCTCTGTGACCTCTCGCAAATTGCTTGGTCTCTTAAAGCCTCAGTTTCTTCATCTGTAAAGCATGAAGGATGCTACTAAATACCTTGTGAAGATTAGATACGCGTTCAAGCTCTTAGAGCTACACCTGGTACATGGTCAGCCGGCGTACTTGTTAGCTTTGACTTGTTTTCATTGATGTAGAACCATCTGTACTCTCCCATTTAGCAGAACAAGTTCCCAGCCAGTCATAAATGGCCTACTGTTTTCTCTGAGGAAACTATTTAAATATATAAACACATTTTTATTTTAATTTTAAGTAGGCGCCACATCCAATGTGGGGCTTGAACTCACAACCCTAAGATCAAAAGTAATACACTCTACCAACGGAGCCAGCCAGACACCCCCTAAATATATATATGTGTATAGATGGATTCATTATTGCTTGTAATTCATTGTTAACTTTTATTTTGAGTAACATTCTTTTGTTTTCATTAACTCATTTTTACAGTAATGCTCTATTTTGTCAAGTAATACAGGTTTTCATTTGTGAAAGTTACATAAACTTTCATTTAAATAAAATTATTTTAATTGAAAAAAGGTGAGTCTATATAAAGATTATTAGGTAAATAATTGTGCAAAGGTTATACCCACTATGTCTGAAATCATGGAGCTACTAAGACAGACTTCTGGAAACTCAAACCGAATGCTTCCTAAACTTGCTTTCCTTTCCAACCTCCTATTATTTCAGTCTACTTTTGCTCTTTTCCCCCAGCTTTATTGATTATATAATTGATAAACAAAACTTGTGCCTATTTAGGTTGTATGGCATAATTTTTTGGTGTAAAAATGATCCTTTAATTATGTATACATTTTGAAGGATCACCACGATCAAATTAATTAACTTACCATCATCTCATATGATTCCCATTTTTTGGGTGCATATAGTGAGAACAATGAAGATCAACTCTCTTAGCAAATTTCCAGTGTACAATACATTATTATTAACTGTAACTACCAGGCTGTACATTAGACCCCCAGAACTTATTCACCCCGCAGCTCCTGGCAACCACCATTCTATACTCTCGTTTTATGAGATCAACTGTTTTAGATTCCATATTTAGTGAGATTGTACAATATTTGTCTTTCTCTGTCTGACTTATTTCACTTAACATAATATCCTCAAGTTCCATCCATGTTGTCACAAATAGCAGGATTTCCTTCTTTTTTATAGGTGAATAAAATTCCTAGGTAGATAGAGAGAGCTAGATAGCACATTTTCTTAATCCGTTCATCCATTGATGGCACTTAGGTTTTTTCTATGTCTTGGCTGTTGTGAATAATGCTGCAATGAATATGGGAGTAGAGACATCTCTTCAAGATCCTGGTAATTTCCTTTGCGTATATACCCAGAAGTAGAATTGTGAGATCATATGGTAGTTCTATTTTTAATTATTTGAAGAACATCCACACTGTTTTCCTAGTGGCTGCACCAATTTACCTTCCCACCAACAGTGTACCAGGGTTCCCTTTTCTCCACCTCCTCACCAACACATGTCATCTCTTATCTTTTTTGATAATAGCCATCCTACCAGGTGTGAGGCAGTATCTCATTATGGTTTTGAGTTGCATTTGCCTGGTGCTTAGTGTTGTTGAGCCCCTTTTCATATACTTGGTCATTTGTATGCCTTCTTTGGAAAAATGCCTATTCAGGTCTTTTGCCATTTTTCAGCCAGGTTATTTATTCTTTTGGCTATTGCATTGTATGAGTTCTTTATATATTTTGGATATTAACCCCTTATCAGATATATGGTTTGCAAATATTTCCTCCCATTCCATAGGTTGCCTTCTCAGTTTGTTGCTGGTATCCTTTGCTGTACAGTAGCTTGTTCATTTGATATAGTCCCACTTGTTTATTTTTTCTTTTGTTGTGTGTGCTTTTGGTGTCACACCCAAAAATCATTGCCAAGACCAATGTCAAGGAACTTGTCCTATATGCTTTCTTCCAGGTCGTTTTATGGTTTTAGGCCTTACATTTATGTCTTTAATCCATTTCAAGTTAATTTTTGTATGATGTAAGATAGGGGTCCTGTTTCATTCTCTTGCATGTGAATATCCAATTTTCCCAACACCATTTATTGGAAAAGACTACTCTTTCCACATTCTGTATTCCTGGCACCCTTATCCAAGATTAGCTGACATATTGCCCTTTTGAAGTTTTTTGCTAACATTTTATAGTATCTAATGACTTGCGGTTGGAAAATGGAATAAAAGCTTTAAAGGAAAGGAAAGGAAAAGATGCTATGTCATTAATCTCTAAAGCTGTACTTCTCAAACTTTAGCGTGTACACAAATTACCTGCAGATTTTAAGATGCATATTCTGGTTCTGTAGGTCTGAGGTGAAGCCCATGAATTTGAATTTCTTTATTTTTTTAAGGTTTTCATTTTAATTCCAGTATGGTTAAGGATTTGAATTTCTAACAAGCTCCCAGGTGATGCTAATGCCACTCGTCTAAGGACCACACTTCGAGTAAAACAGGTGCTAGACGTATATACAGAGAAAGGAGCTGTTTGATGTGCCGAGGTAAGTGTTATACAATTTTAAAAGATATGGCTTTGACTTTAAGATTAATCATGGTTCTTTTAGACTGAAAGTTGAAAAGTTCATTTTCTCAATAAGACATGGACAAAGAATTCCAAATTTCACGAGGTATTTGCAAAGAATATTTCTGTCTGCCCGAAAATTCTAGAACATTTAACTGGAAAATTCAGAATTAGCAAGAGAACTCGATCATACAGCCACTGATAGAAAAAAAAAATAGATTCCCTATAAGCCAGTAAGAAGCAGTTAGAAAATTTGACTATATATGGATACGGTGCAAGGAAGAGGAGTTCCATTCACAATTCCAACAAAAATACAAAGTGCTTGGTGCGCCTGGCTGGCTTAGTCAGTAGGGCATGTGACTCTTGATCTCAGGGTTGTGAGTTCAAGCCCCAGCTGGGTGTAGAGATTATTTAAAAACAAAATCTTTAAAAAAAAAAAAAACGAAGTGCCTAAGGCTTTGCTTAGACAAAAATATGGAGGAACCATAAGAATAAAATAACAAAATTAGAATTTAACCAAGATATATCCACATGCAAAAAGTAAAGTTGGATCCTTGCCTTACACCATATACAAAAATTAACTCAAAGGAGATCAGCTAAGGGCACCTGGCTGCCTCAATCGGTAGAACATGCAACTCCGGCTCTCGGGGTTGTGAGTTTGAGTCCCACGCTGGGTGTAGACATTGCTTAAAAATAAAATCTTAAAAAAAAAATACATCAACTAAACTTAAGAGCTAAAACTTTAGAACTCTTTTTTTTTTTTAAGATTTATTTACTTATGAGAGAAAGAGAGAGAGAGAGTGGGGGAGGGGCAGAAGGAGAGAATCTCCAAGCAGACTCCCTGCTGAGTGCAGAGCCAGATGGGGCGCTCATCCCATGACCCACGAGAGCACAACCTGAGCCAAAACCAAGAATCAGATGCTCAACTGACTGAACCACCCAGGCACCCCAAACTTTAAAACTCTTAAAAGAAAACATAGAGGGAAAGCTTTATGATATTGAAGTTGGTGATGATTTCTTGGATATGACACCAAAAGCAAAAGCAACAAAAAAAGACAAGATAAATTTGACTTCATCAAAATTTTAAAACTTTCGTGCATCAAAGGACACTATCAAGAGTGAATAGGCAATCCATGGAATGGGGAAATAGTTACAATAGTTTGATAAAAGGTTAATATCTGAATGTATAAAGAACTCCTATAACTCAACAACAAAAAAAACCCAGAACAACTTGATTTTAAAATGGGCAAAGGACTTGAATAGAGATATCTCCAAAGAAGATTTGCAAGTTGCCAACAAGTACATGAAAAAAAAATGAACATCACTAATCATTAGGGAAATGCAAATCAAAATTACAGTGAAATACCACCTCACGCTTATTACGATTGGTACTATGAAAACAAAGCAAAACATAAGGAGAGTTAGCAAGTATTTAGAAAAATTGGAGCCCTTGGGGCACCTGGGTGGCTCAGTGCATTGAGCATCTGATTCTTGGTTTCGGCTCAGGTCATGATCTCGTGGGTGATGAGACTGAGCTCTGCATGGGCTCCGTCCTCACCAGGGAGTCTCTTGAAGAGTCTCTCCCTCTGCCCCTTGCCCCCGCATGCATAAGCACACGTGTGTGCACTCTATCTCTCAAATACATAAATACATCTTTTTAAAAGACAGAAAAATAGGAGCCCTTGTGCACTGTAGGTGGGAATGTAAAATGGTGCAGCTGCTAATGAAAAGCCATAGAACAATTCCTCAAAAAGAGCTTTCCATGTGATCCAGCAATTCTACTTCTGGGTATATACCCAAAAGAATTGAAAACAGAGACTCAGAAAGCAAGACTCTCTAGAAAAGATGCTAGAAACACACCTGTGTTCATAGCATTGTCTGCAATAGCTAAAATGTGGACTCAACCCAACTGTCCATTAGGGAGTGAGTGGATAAACAAAATCAAGTATTATTCAGTCTTAGAAAAGAAGGAAATTCTGACACATGCTACAACACGGATTAGCCTTGCCGGCAGTATGGGAAGTGGAATACGCTAGTCACAAAAAGACAAATACACTGTTTCCACTTACATGAGGTACCTAGAGTGGTCAATTACATAGAGACAGAAAATAGAATGGTGGGAGCCAGGGGCTGGGGGAAGAGAGAATGGAAGGGAATGGGGGGTCATTGTTCAATGGTTACAGGGTTTCCGTTTTCTAAGATGAAACGAGTTTCCGAGGTGGACGGTGGGGATGGCTGCACAAAAATGTGAACGTACTAAACACCGCGGACCTGCACAAATGATGAAAGTATGAAGATGCGGAATCGTACGTTATATGTGCCTTTAAAAAAATTATTTATTTATTTGAGAGAGAGATAGAGAACACAAGTGGTGAGGAGGGGTAGAGGGAAAGGGAGAAGCTGACTCCCCCCCCAGGACCCTGGGATCATGACCTGAGCCGAAGGCAGACGCTTAACAGACTCGAGCCACCCAGGCGCCCCATGTTATGTGTGCTCTACCACAACTTTAAAAATTTAAAGAACATAGACAGAGAACTGAATAAACGGACAGATACTCCAACTTCTTGGATAGGAGGATTGATCATGAGAAGATGCAAATTTTACCTCAGACTGATCTATAAATGTAAATCAATTGAAATCTCATTAAGATTGTGTGTCTGTGTGTGTGTGTGTGTGTGTGTGTGCGTGAGGCAGAAAAAAACTTGACAAAATGATTCTGAAATACATAAAGAACAGCTAATAATATTTCAAAAAGGGAGACTAATGAAGGAGATGTTTAACTAGAAAAATATATATACTATAAAATAAAAGATTGGAAAACTGGACTACAAAAATTTTATAATTTTTGTTGTTAAAAAATTAAACACACATAAAAGCAAACTATAAACTGGGGGGAATGTTTGCTTTAAGTATGGCAAAGGACTTATAATAAGCTTAACATATAGAAACTCTAATAAATAACATGAGAGACTCAATCATACTCACAGAAAATGAACAAAGATGGAAAAAAGGTAATTCATAAAAGGAAGAAGGCAATGGCCAACAAAGTCATGAAAAAGTTCCTATATCACTAATAATCAAAGTAACACAAGTCAACACATCTCTCAAATTGCACTAATTTTTAAAAAATTATAATATTCACTGTTAGTAAAGTTCCAGAGAATGTAGCACTTTTGTACATTGGTGAGGGAGAATTAGAGGAGAGATAAACTGGTACAAATTTCTTGGGCTGATACAGCAACATAATTTTTCCTACCCTTTAACCTAGAAAGTTTATTAGATATGTATAAGGTGCAAAGATAAAGCTAAAAATTATCATTTGCACTGCTTTTATAATAACAAAAACATGAAAACTTCTTAAGTGTCTCATACTCTGGGATTGGTTAAATATGGTACATCATCCATGAAATAGAATAAAATGCATTTTAGAAATGACATTTAGAAAAACATCAAATGAACTGGAAATGTGTGCCAACGCAGTGAATGGGAAAAGCAGATTATAAAGAGCAGAAGCAGCATACGCGCATTGAAAAATTACTGGCAGTATATACCGAAATATTAACAGCTATTATGTAAGATAGGGAATTATAAATTATTTTTCTCCCTTTCCTCTATCTGTATTTTCTATCTTTATTTTATTTTTTGTAAGACACTTGACTTACTTTTGTATCAAAAACAAGCAGCTTAAGAAATAATAAAACAGCCTCTAGATAAATCTTGAAGAAAAGACTCTAATCGTTCATTGACACATAACAGGAGATGTCCACTTTAGATTTTTTTTAATGTTAAAGCAGTAAAAAAAGAGTGAGTCCAACTCATTCTTTTGAAAATAAAGAAACAAAGTGTACAGACATTAAGTAAACTGACAGCAGCCTCTGTGTTACTTCAGATTCGGTTTGGTTGGGAATAAAAAAGTCCCAAATAACAGTACTTTGGACACAAGATTTTATTCACTCAAGTAAAATGCCTGGAGTTCAGCAGCAGCTGAGGCTGGAGTCATATTCTCTGTTATTTCAGGGAACAGGTTTTGGTCGTGTTGCTCCACTGATCTCTATGGTTAGCAGACCCCTAATAACAACGTAGCTGTTGTAGCTCCAGCCATCGTGTCTGCTTTCCAGAGAGCTGGAAGTAGAAAGAGAAGAAAACCTACCCTACCTCTTTAAGGATATGGTAATTGCACATAAATGCAAAGGGGGCTAGAAAACACAGTCTTTACTGCATGTGACTCTACTCAGCTAAAAATCTGGAGTTGTGTTAGTAAGGAAGAAGAAGAGGAAAGATACGAGGGTTCAGCTCTCTGTCTCTGCCAGTGCCTCGCTGCCTGCAGGAGTCGGGCAACAGATGGACTGGAGTGCTCTCTCTCCTGCATATTTCCCTGCAAAGAGGAGCACACTGGAACTCTCACTCTGAGCGCGCAGAGTGGGAAAATCGCCACATTCCTGGATATGGAATTTATTTTCAAGTTCTAGTTGCTAGAATTTTAAATTAGAATATATTTAGCCAACATTACAGTAAAATATAAGTAAACATCAAGACAATCACATATATATGAAACTAAGGCATCCCTTCTCCAGAAATATCTAGTTTTTACAAGCTTCTATGACCTCTCCGGATACTGTTTTTATATGACTACATTCTTTAAGATATATGTAGAGAATTCTAATCACTGTGTAATGCTACGTTATATTTTTCACTTAATGTTATTTAAAATAACTTCCTCACATGTTGATATAGTCCACACATCTACCATTTTGATGCCAAGGATCAATATGCCAATTATACCTATAATACCATTTATAGGACATTTCCATTATTTCCAATTTGTTTTGTGTTATTTCTTTGTCACGACAAATAGACTAGCTATAAACATCTTAGTGCAGATAAACATTTCTTTCTTACAAGTATTTCTTTAGAATATATTTGCAAACACGGAATTATCAGGGCAAGGACTATGATCAATTTGATGGCTCCCATATGAACCATAGTCTCTCCAGAAAGTTCTCTCATTTTCAATAAATCACTTGAATTTAAATATCTTTAAATATTTTTCAGCTGGACACGGTCCATGTTTACTTACTTATGTTTTTAATCCCTTTGAGTCATATGCCCATTCATGTTTTTTGCAATCAAACTATCATGAGAAACTGGTATTGTCAGTTTTTCTTATCTTCTGAATCCTAAATTTGTTTCTATCATTTTTATGATAGATGATTTTTCCCTTCAGCTCTTTTTTTCCTTAGGGCAGCTCAAGTGGCAGTGAAAGGGTTAAAAGCAATATTTATTAGTGCACGTGTTTTCTGCTCAACTGGGAATCCATTGTCTGCTGGGGCCCCAGCCAGGGAGGCATGTTTCCTGTTAGAAGGGGCCAGCTCCGGAGCTGCCTTTGCTGCCCACAGAAATGGCAGGACTTGGGATGCAGAGGCAGCAGAGTGGGAACCCCCAAATGAAACACGAGTAAAGGAAGCAAGCGAGCATTTCCAGACGTGTCCCTTGCGGCCCTTCCAGGTAGTCTCCTGCTTGGCACAGGACCTAATCCTGAAAAGCCATGTGAATCTGAATGCCTGAAAATCACATATTAGGGCACTTGTTGTGGATTGGGGGGAAGCTGGTTTATACCCAAAGAGAAAAAAAAAGGGAACCCCAAAATGTTGATCCTTGAGGCACTGCCTCTCTCAGGCCCGGTCTACTCCATGGACTGAAGAGAGAACATTGAGTCAAGTGTCTCCCCTTCATTGGTACCCCACCCCTGATCCCTTTAAAGGCTCTAGCAAAGGGTCACGAAGGCCTCAGTCTTTAAACTTGAACTCTGAGACGCTGGTTATCTGGGGTGTGGGTGATGCCGCTTTTCTAGCATGGAGACAGGCAAAGCACAAATAAACCAATAACAACTAAAATCTTTAAAACAAGCAAGTAAAGAAGCATGATAATTACCAGCTGTGATCCATGCACGAAAGGAGGTAGGATGATGTAAGAAAGTGTAACTTGGGGCGGTGCTCTTTGAGATCAGATAATCGGAGAGGGGTCTCTGGGGAAGGGACATTTGAGCTAAGACATAAGGATGGTCGATGACACAAAGGACAGAGATGAGCATGCCAGTGAGAGAGAGAAGCCCTGGGCTCCCTGAGACAGGGAAGGGCAGGGCGTGGTCAAGGAACAGAAAGTCAGGAGGGAGGAGGGACAAGGTGAGGTCAGAGGGAAGTGAGCAGGAGCTGCATCTTTTTTTTTTCTTTCTTTCTTTTTTCTTTTTTTATTTAACAGAGAGAGACAGAGTGAGAGAGGGAACACAAGCAGGGGAAGTGGGAGAGGGAGAAGCAGGCTTCCCACTGACCAGGGAGCCCGACGTGGGGCTCAATCCCAGGACCCTGGGATCATGACCTGAGCCGAAGGCAGACGCTTAACGACTGAGCCACCCAGGCGCCCCATGGGAGCTGCCTCTTGAATAGCTTTAGAGATGGTGGCAGAGACCTAAAATTGTATTCCGTAAGAAGTGGGAAGTCAGACACTATCGAAATACATGATTGGGCAAAGCAGGATTTCCAACGCTGTTTAAATACGCTATTTCCTGTTTGGATCTGACATATACTATGTTAGATTCGTTGCATCTAATTATACAGATAATTTAAACATGTATATATTATATAAGAATATATAATTTTTAAAAATGTCTATTTTTATGTCTTTTTTAAAAAGAGATGTTTTAAGGTTCAGCACAAAATTGACATGAAGGTACAGAGATTTCCCATATACCCCTGTCCCCCACGCACAGCCTCCCCGACTATCACCATCCCCACCGGAGTGGTGCATTTGTTAGAACTGATGAACCTACATTGACTCTTGAGAATCTCCCAGAATCCATAGTTTACATTAGGGTTCACTCTTGGTGATATACCTTCCATGGGTTTGGACCAATGTACAATGACATGTATTCATCATTATGGGATCATACAGAGTATTTTTACTGCCTGAAAAATCGTTTGTATCCTCCCTATTCATCCTTCTCCACCCTCCAACCCCCGGCAACCACTGACCTTTTTACTGTCCCCATAGTTTTGCCTTTTCCAGAATGTCAATAGGTGGAATCATACAGTATGTCAGATTGTCTTCTTTCACTCAGTCATAGGCATTTACATTTTCTCCGCATCTTTTCGTGGCTTGATAGCTGATTTCTTTTTCGTGCTGAATAATATTCCATTGTCTGAACGTGCCAGAGTTCATTTATAATCTAGTCACTTACTGAAGGACATTTTGGTTGCTTTCACGTTTTGGCAATTATGAATAAAGCTGCTATATGTATCCATGTCAGGCATATTTTTATATCATTAAGGCTACTTTGTCACAGCTAATTTATTCTATCTCTTAATGGACAAAAGACTAAATTTTCTTCACCGTTGTAGTGAGTACATTATCTCGTTTACTTATAGGTGTTTTATGAATATTTTATATTTAGCCCACATTAAACTCACATACACTTTTCTGGGGCACCAGCTTATTTTCCCTGTGTGTGTGCCCAGACTAATTGTCTTGATCTGATCTCATATTCAGAGTAAGACTTGATAGCATCGGTAGTTATCAGGAATGTGAAGTACTATTCTGTCTTCTGTCTTAGACATTAGGCTGACAGTAAACCAATGGCTCTCCAGAGGATTGCTCCTCCTATTACTTTATGTATTTGTTGATTCATTTTTTTCCCCAGCCATTAACTCAATATGTATTTCTTTAGTATCTGTTATGAGCCAGGTATTATATTATCACTGGGGACAAAAAGATGAGTAAGATGATCTCTGCCCTGAAGAAGCTCACATCCAGGTAGGAGAGGCAGATACTAAACAAATAATAATGATGGAGTGTGATATTCCTATAATTACAATAGCAGCATGTGAAAAATGCAAGGGTAACCCAAAGTGGGAGAGTGATTAATTTTGCTTCGGGAGCTGGCACAAATTTTGACATGTGAGCTGGGACTTAAAGACTTGAGAAAGATTCCACAGGCAGAGACGAGAAGAAGGCCTTCCATAAGGAGGAAAGAGCCCAAAGAGGGGAAGCAATATGTATTTTTAGACATTTTAATATTTTTATCAGAATAATACATGTACAGGGTTTTAGAATGTAATTTTCAAGAAGGGATTATAATGGCCCCTCCCCCACACCTTCACTCCTACTCTGCCCCCAGGGACAGCCTTCATTTTATTTTTTTTTTTCCTGGTAAGCTTCTTGTTTTAGAATAGTTCTAAGTCTGTGATAGTTTGACACAGCAGCAATAGAAATCTAATGCAGGGCTCCCCTCACATGAGCCATTCCATACGGCCTTCACTTTGGAGCGATCAGTAGGAAATCATCCTTTCATTGGAGAACCCCGAAATGCTAGTACGTGGCCATCTTTTCCCAGGAAGTGCTTGGTTTCTCCAGCAAAGAATCGTGTCTTGTCTGAAAGGCTGCCCACAATCTGGGGCGGGGGGGGGGGCATCTAGGATGGAAAGGCTTTGAGGAGTCTGACCATTCCATATGCAGATGTTCCGTTCATTCCCCTATTTTCACCCCTATGCCTAACTCCTGGCCATGCTGTGCATATGGTCCCCAAAGCCCAAGAGTTTTTTCAAAGAATCAATCCACCTCCCGTCTAAGTGGTGATGACACAGGTGCTGGTGTCCTTTGCCTGGACAAGGCGATAGACTTCCTCAGGCAGCTTCAGCGTCTTCCCACACACTCTTTGTTGTATGCAGTTCCTCAGGACTGAGCTTCTCGGGGGTTCTGTGGAACTAACCTATTCTCTCCTTGTTGGTGCCCCGTGCTTGTCCTTCAAAACATGGAATCCTTGGTCCAGCGGTATCAGATGCCTCTCCTCTACCCCTTCTCTGACTTTTGAAATAAGACTGACATATTTTGTCAACTAATGTCCTCCCTCCTACTTTTGTTGTGCTTTCACACGTAAGCCTCTTTTATTCTTTCAAATATTTTGGCAGGGTTTCTGAGAGGAGACTGCAAACTTGCATGTTGATTTTTAACCTGAACAAAAGGAAAACATTTTAATGGTTAAGAACTCAGATGGGGGTACCTGGGTGGCTCAGTCAGTTAAGCGTCTGCCTTCAGCTCAGGTCATGATCCCAGGGTCCTGGGATCAAGTCCCGCATCAGGCTCCTTGCTCAGTGCGGAGCCTGCTTCTTCCTTTGCCTGCTGCTCCTCCCGCTCATGCTCTCCCTCTCTGACAAATCAATAAATAAAATCTTTAACAACAACAACAAAAAAGAACTCAGATAGACCTGCATTGAAATTCTGCTTTCATTGCATACTGTCTCTAATTTTTAACTCCACCTTTTGAAACCTCAATCTCCTCTGCGTACAATGGGAATAATGCTACCTACCTCATTGGGTTGCTAGAAGGATCCAATGAAATCTTTATGTTTGGCACAGTGCTTGAAGTCAGTGACTCTAATAAATGTTAGTGACTGCCCTTTTACACGTAAGAAAAGATTTTCATATAATGGAAAGAGGAATTTGGGGATATGAGGCTAAAAAAAGTCAAACTGGTGTTATAAAGAGATAAACGATCTCAGCTACAAATGACTCAGAGAAGAGAGGAGGCAAGGAAATCAGTTAGAAAGCTATCGCAATAGTCTAAGAGAGACATGGTAAGGCCATGAACCAAAAAAGTGGCAGTGTTTGTAAAAAGGATGAGACTGACTATAGCTGGGTTTAAGTGGCTCTCAACCCTGGATGCACATTACAATCCCCCAGGGAAGTGAGGTTTGTTTAGTTTAGTTTAGTTTAGTTTTGTTTTGTTTTAATATTGATGCCCAGATCCTACACCCAGACCACTGAATCAGAATGTCTCGAAATGGAGCCACGCATCCATGTTTATAAAGTCTTCCAAATGATTCTAATATGCATCCAGGCTTGGAAACCACTAGTTTAGACGATAGAAGTCGTAGGACTGGTCCAGTGATTGTCGGAGGACACAAAAGAAGTTCAGAATTACCACCAAGTTTCTGGTTTGGCTAATTTGTTGGGTGGAGCTTCAGTCTTTGGAACATGTTTAGAGGATAATTCATACTGCTGCAAGCAACTTTCTATCCAACCTCCATTGCATAGAGGACAGAAGTTGGGATGTCTGATTAAGTGAATAATAAGTATATTTCTAATTATCCCTCACCTGTTCCACCTTCAGGGAGAGCAAAATGTTGGAACACTTCTCCCCATGATATTCACAACTATCCAGGGGATGCAACCAGAGCTTCCGGGGGCCCCAGGGAGTTAGTCACTGTAAGCCCACGGGAGGGTGGTAGAGAATGGGTTGCAGATCACTGCCCTTGACAGCAGCTCCAAACTTGGTTATGGTAGGCTTATTTATTTAGATTATAGCTTGCTTACCTTCAAAAGGATTTGAGGTAGCTTATCAGATTAAGCTAAAGCATATGATTAGGAAATCAAAACAGGAGACCACCAAAGGGCCTGGAAGAAATAGATGCTTCCATTCATTGAGATCAGCAGTCTCTCTAGGCCCTGATGGAGGCTGGGTTCTCCAGAGGACACTGTGGTTTGTTTAGTTCTTAGGTTTAGACTCTCAAAAATGCACACCCTTTTCCAGAAGATGGAGCTTTTTTCACGAAACAAAAACTTGAAAAGCGTTCACTGCAAGTATCTATCCTTCCCCGAATAACAAATTTGTGGAAGGAGGAAGGGAAAGAGGGGGCTAAGTAGATGGCCCAGGTACTTAGAGACTCAACAGGTATAAAACTCAGAGCACATGACTGGGAGTCAGGTCGGGGCTCTCTATCAACAAGTCACTAAGCTTTTTTATCTTCAAAAAGACAACATTCAACAGATACATTTTCATCTCTGCCACTTGAATTCATTCACGATTAAATTAGGAAAGAAGGATAGAACTACACATTCACTAGATTTTATGGTGAATATATCATTAAAGTTCTCTCTTCCAAATACGAAGTTCATCAGTCGTGCCCTTAATTTGTGCTGGAAGAGTTAATTCATGGACAAATCTCCAACAAGGATCTGTAGTGTAAAATTTATCTTCTTGGGAAAGTAAGAACCAAATAATTTAGATGTTGGTTATGAAAGGACAAACTGTATTATATTCTCCATCAAAATGCAAAGTCAGCCCACGTCAACTTGAGAGTGGGCAGGAAGGACTCCTGCAGGCAGAGCCAGCGCTTTATTCAAGAGTGTTGACTCTTCGTAAGAATCTGCAAAATGGGGGGCGCCTGGGTGGCTCAGTGAGTTAAGCATCTGACTCTTCATTTCAGCTCAGGTCATGATCTGGGGGTCGTGAGATTGAACCCCATGTCACGTTCCATGCTAAGTGTGGAGCCTGCTTAAGATTCTCTCCTTCCTCTCTCTCTCTCTCTCTTTTCTCACTGTCTCTCTAAAAAGAAGAAGAAGAAGAAGAAGAAGAAGAAGAAGAAGAAGAAGAAGAAGA